>NC_045498.1:4505988-4818072 GCF_009650955.1 Corvus moneduloides
ATGGATGGAGGGATGGATGGAGGGAGGGAGGGATGGAGGGATGGAGGGATGGAGGGATGGAGGGATGGATGGATGGATGGATGGATGGAGGGAGGGAGGGATGGATGGATGGATGGGTGGATGGAGGGATGGAGGGATGGATGGATGGATGGATGGATGGAGGGATGGAGGGATGGATGGATGGATGGAGGGATGGATGGATGGAGGGATGGATGGATGGATGGAGGGATGGATGGAGGGATGGATGGATGGAGGGATGGATGGAGGGATGGAGGGATGGATGGATGGAGGGAGGGAGGGATGGATGGAGGGATGGATGGATGGAGGGATGGAGGGATGGATGGATGGATGGAGGGATGGATGGAGGGATGGATGGATGGATGGAGGGATGGATGGAGGGATGGATGGATGGAGGGATGGATGGATGGAGGGATGGATGGATGGAGGGATGGATGGATGGATGGAGGGATGGATGGAGGGATGGATGGATGGAGGGATGGATGGATGGAGGGATGGAGGGATGGATGGATGGAGGGAGGGAGGGATGGATGGAGGGATGGATGGATGGAGGGATGGAGGGATGGATGGATGGAGGGATGGATGGATGGATGGGTGTGGATACAAAAATGCTGTTAGCAAGGAATTTTCTTGCTTCTTTCTAAGCCGTGGGATACTTTTCTCTCTCACGGAAGATAGTAGCAGAAATTCTGTAAACTATGAACACCTGCGACCTTGCAGAGCTTTGTTTATAGTACAGTAGAAAAATATTTTGACAATGGATGTTTTAGGATTTTAGCCAATCACCCCAAGGGGTGGCTGATCCTTTGTCCAATTAGACTATGAAGAAAAAAGTCTATAAAAGAGTTTGTAAAATAATTAAATCAATCAATCTAGCTGCACAATTCCTGCCTGCTGGATCTCTCTTCTCTCCTCGCTACAGCTGTGGGATACAGTAATAGAGGGGTGGATGGATGGGTGGATGGACGGAGGGATGGATGGAGGGATGAGGGATGGATGGATGGATGGATGGATGGAGGGATGAGGGATGGATGGATGGAGGGATGAGGGATGGATGGATGGAGGGATGAGGGATGGATGGATGGAGGGATGGATGGATGGAGGGATGAGGGATGAGGGATGGATGGAGGGATTGGGGGTGGCAGCCCTACCCTGCCCATGCCAGCCCTCAGCCCTGCTGCTCCTGCTGCCAGGGTCCCAAATCCAGGCTGGGCTAGTCCCAGCCCCAATCCCAACATTGATCTGGGTCCTTTATGAGGGGAAGCTCACAATTTAACCACTCCAGAACTCAGGGGTTGGACTTTGATGATCCTTGTAGTTCCCACATGCAGATGTCGGTTCTTGCAATATTGGGTGGGGATTGAAAATGCAGGGCTGGATCTGCGGAGAGGGACAGACAGACAGACTCCACTGCCCAGGGCAGGCCGGATACGGGGCTGCCCCTCCACCTCCAGCATCAGCTCCTTGGAGCAACGTGCTGCTCCCTTTTCCTCTGCCAAGAAAATAGCACCTATTTAGGAAGGCCTTTAAAGTTACCTGGCAGCAAACCCAAACCAAGAAGAAAGCAAAATCCTCAGATCTTAAATATAAATGATCAAAAACCCTCCTAAAAAAAAAAAAAAAATCCTGAAAAATTAAAGAAAAAAAATCGAAAAGTACACAGCTGACTTTTAACCTCGATGCTCTAAAGTCCACGAAGAAACCTCTGTTGCTATTGATTTCCATGGAAAATGCTCTGATATGCTCTGGATGGGTGGTGGGATGAAACATGAGGATCCAGGCGGGGATCGCGACCCCGCGGCCTCCCATGCTCCACCCACGCCCCGCCAACGCCAGGGAGCGGGAGCTGCTTTGAAATTCATTTCGGTCTCAAACAAGGCTGGACACAGGATGCTTCTTCCCGTGGTTTCTTTGAATCCAAATGTTTTGCAGCTGGAGCTGGGGATGGGCAGAGGAGGAGCTGTGGCTGCTGCAGCCGGCGGAGCTCCCTGGGCTCCGGCTGACAGAGCTGGCCGAGTGTAGATACTGCAAGTTCCCAAAAAACCCCTCACTTATCTGGCTAGGGAGGAAGTGCTGCCTTAAATGCTGTGTGTTCAAACAGCAAACACTTGTCTGAGCCTCTGAAGGGCTTTGCACACAGCACAGCCTCGTTTTTAATTCAGGGATTTCCCCCCTCGCAATAAAAAGCATCCTCTACCAATATTCTTTTAGGATTTTCTTTCCTCAGTGCAGACACATTTTCCTCTTTCTTTCTCTCCTCTGGCTGTGCCATTGCCAAGGCTTGGAGCTTTGGGCTGTGTTTTCACAAAGAGTTTAGGGGAGGAAAAAATTCCACTGCTGTAAAACCACCAGGGTTAAAAACCCAATTTCCTTCCCAGCTCTATCACTGAGTTAAGAGGTGAATCCAGTCATTAGTGACTTGCAAAAGTTTGTGGTGAGAATGGCTAGAGCTGAGAGGGATCAAAGCCTGGGTCTCCAGTGAAACCCACTTTCACTCCCTTCCTTTGGCTCCAGACGCTGGGAATGGCCTGCACTCCTGCACTGAGTGAGCAGGGAATAAGGACTGACCCTCCTTTACTTGGCTAAATTAAAGAATATCTGAAAATGTCAAAACTTGCATCAAAATGAATGGGACTTAGATGCCAAAATAGCTTTGTGTGTGTGGCCCTTTAGGTCTTTATCTTGATTCAATATTCTTGGGAAGTCAGTGTGGAGTGAAGGATGGGTTTTCATCTCAGATTTTGCTGACTAAAAGTCATGGGCTGTAGGTAAATCTCACCTGGTAATATCTTACCCGTCAGAGCCCTTTCAAAAATCTGGGTAGCACAGGCATCCATCAGGGCTGACACATTAATTCAAACAGTCTTATTTTCACATCATTTAAGGCCTCTCTTCCCACTTTTGTTTTGCAATTGGAAATATTTTCGAGGCATAACACAACTGCCACCCTCACGCTGCTGCCTGCAACCACGGGGCCCGCAGGGACTGTTTGCATTCCAGTCAGAATTCACCATTTGAAGGGGGTTAGATTTAATCCCATCCAAATACGCATTTTGCTTAGGATAAAGGGAAAAATAATATTCTCTTGCTGAGACAGATGGAGCCCAGGTGATGCTGAGGGTGGTGGGGGTTTCTCTGCACCTCATCCCATCTGCAGGGGACAAAGATCAGTCATAGGAGCTGGGAGCTCTGGGTACAACCTCAGCTGCCACGGCAGGATTGATGCATCCACTGAACAGAGACCACAGCGTGTGTTCAGACACCAGATCATCCCAGGGAGAGGGGGCTGGGGAGAGGCAGGATCTGCTCTCACTGGGAGGAGATTCACTCTGCAGGCATGGGAGACCTACGGGCAAATCAGTGGCCAACATGACAAGCCCCAAACATCCTGGGTGGTCCTGCTGGGTCCCAGCAAGGTTTGTGTAGGTGACAGGGGACTTTCCTGTCCCTCCAGTGGGAGCAGAGAGGATGCCAAGGCTTGGGGCAGGGGGTGAGCAGAGTGGGAGAGGCTGGTGCTGTTCACAGAATCCCAATTTGGGTTGGAAGGGAACTTAAAGTCCATCTCGTTCCAACCCCCTACCATGGGCAAGTTCAGCTGCTGCTTCCAGGCAGAGACAATTCCTGGCTGCCACTCCAAGGCTATGCTCGTGGGAATGCCCCTCCCAACAGCGCTGCCTGCCAGGACACAGCACTGCTCCCCCAAAATCGCAGACCAGAGGCACCACAAACCTCAGCTGGTGGTGGTGTGGGGGGCAAAGTGTGGCTCTGGAGTCACTCACCCTCTTCTCTGCCAGGTTTAATTCAGTTTTCCTCATTTTCAGCAAGATTTGGAATACCTAAAAACCAAATTGCCTTTGAGGATCTCCTTCCCTTTCCCACCTTCAGGCAGAGAGACACAAAATAGGTCCCAGATGGAAAATCAGGGACTGGCCATGAAAAAATCTGCTTTGCTCATGGGGAGAAGACCTGGGGCTCCAACAGTTGTGGACTGAGGTTTTCTCATTCTCTTCCTGCTGCAGCTTGGGAACAGCCTGCTCTGGAGCTGCTACATCGCCTCTAAGCAGCGGGAGAGACTGACACCAGCACGGGCTCCCCAGTAGGGAGTCTCATCCAGCTTGTTCGTGACAGGCAGAAAAGTCAAATTGCTGAAAATGAAATCTGGAAGTTAAAAAACCGGGGACATACCCAATGAAAAATGAAACATTTATTTCCCTAACATTGATTTTTTCATCAGTTTAAAAAATGTTCATTTGGAACACTTTCTTTTTCCCATCAGTAAAAAGAAATAAAATCACAGTATATAATAAACATTTCCCTGCTAAAAAAGTTGATTTTGATGCAGCTCCATAGTTCGTTTGTTCAGCAGTAACTGCTCCGCTGGATATTTGGATGAACATTTAGGGATGAAATTTAAGGAAAAATAGTTTGCTGAGATTTTTCTTCTCCTGGGTCATATCCAGTCTGTATTTAGGGACCAATTTGCCTTAATGGAAAGTCAGCATTCCTCTTCCAACCAGCCCAACCAGCTGGATGTGGACACTGCTGCATCCGCTCATCCCCCGGGATCAGACACGACCCAGAGCTGCCCTGGTCACACCAGCTACAAACGACCTCCCGGCCAAAATGCCTCTGCTCTGCACTCATTATAAAATTAACTTAAACAAGCATAAAATGAAGTCTATGGAGCTGAACTGTTGGACAAACAGGAGATGGAATTAAGTCCCAGGCAATGCGCTGCAGCCTGGAAGATTGGGATTGTTCAGCCTGGAGAAAGCCTGGGAGGATTTAATTGTGGCCTTCCAGGACCTAAAGGAGCTGTAAGAAAGATGGTGTGAGACTATTTACAAGGGATGGAGTGACAGGACAAGGGGGAATGGCTTCAAACTGGAAAAGGGGAGATTTGAGTGGGATATTGGGGAGAAATTGCTTCCTGTGAGGGGGGTGAGGCCCTGGCACAGGGTGCCCAGAGCAGCTGTGGCTGCCCCTGGATTTCTGAAAGTGCCCAAGGCCAGGTTGGACGGGGCTTGGAGCAGCCTGGGACAGTGGAAGGTGTCCCTGCCCGTGGCAAGGGTGGCACTGGGTGGGATTTAAGGTCCCTTCCAACCCGAACCGTTCTGGGATTCTCTGATGAGTGACCTTGTGCCCACACACATTTGGTGTGGGGAAATTCCCTGGATGTGACTCAGTTTCTCCTTGGCCATGAACCAGCCTGAGCCACTTCCCAGGGGCTGAAGGCAGTGAAAAAGCCAGAGCAGAGAGGTCCCTCCGGGCTCCTGTCCTGCCCCACTCCCACTCCTGCTCCTGGAAGGGCCCACGCGTTGCTCCCGACAAACACAGCCCTGCAAACAGACACTTGATTAAGGGTTCTTTGCTCCTACACTGGAATTGAATACAAAGCTTTTTTTTCCTTTTCTTCTGTCCTAAGAAGCAGAAAGGAGCTCTCGGATCCACTCCTTTTCTCATCCCTTTGTGTGATCAATCATGGCAGCATTATTCTGGCCTCAAATGCTTCCAATGAGAGGGGATATCAAAGTGGGGTTTCCTGGGTGAGCTTTTAAATGTCTTGTGGTTTCTCAGCCCATTTTTTTCTCTTTATGTGGTGCATCTCCCTCCCTCCTCTTCTTTTCTTCACTCCAGGAAAGCTGAGATTTCTTTCTAAGCAAAGAAAAAGTGGGGTTTTTTTTACTCTTCTTCGTTCTGCTGCTACTTCCTCAGTGATTCCTCCTTCCTCTCCCAGGCCCCTGTTCACCTTGCCATGAAGCACCATGAAGGGTGAAATTCTGGAGAGTTTCGGGGCTCATGGGGTACTTCCCATAGGCTGTGGATGGAAACGGGTTGAAGAAAGGCCTGGCACAGACTGAGATGAGCACAGCACAGGGGCATCCATGGGCAGAAATTGGGGAAATCAGCTGGGAGGCAATGGCAGGGGTTCCCTGGCTCTGCACTGGTGGCAGAAGGGCTGGAGCTCCCAGGTGAGCCCACACAAACACATCTCTCCTGGTCCTGAATGTCTCCAGAGAGGAGACTCCACATCCTCCCTGGGCAGCCTTCCCAGGGCTCTGACACCCTCATGGAAAGGAGCTCTCCCCCAGTTCCTCCTGCTCCTCCATCAGCTCTGCCACACCCTGTCACCCAGCACAGCAGGGCTGTGACCTCCAGCAGCTCCTCTAAAGCAATTAAGCACTCATTTCTGAGCCCAGTGTCATGAGCATCTCACCCTTGGTAACCCCAGCAGCAAATCCAGGTTTAGGGCAGCATCTCCAGTCAGGATGATTTATTCTGGCAGTGATCAAATGATCTTAACAATTTTCCAGACAGCCATCATAGATCCAAATGTGTTTATGATGAGGACCAGGAAGAAAAAGCGATTTGTTTAGTTTGTTTTTATCAGGTTGGGCCCAGACACCCCTGAGTTGTTAAGAGAAGAAAAGTCAGCTCCAAAAAGCCAGAGCTGCTTGATTACAACAGGCACCACAAGTGGGCTTCCTCCAGCACAGCAAAAGACTTTCAAAGGGCATAAATCAAAAACTGCAGCAGCATGAAATTCGACCAAAGCAAGTCAAATGAGGTGTCCAAAGCCCTGGGCACGAGGGGCTTTCTTTAATAGCTTTGGTGACCTTTAGGGGTGGGCAACCTCTCATGAAATGAGAATTTCTCTGTTTGCATGGTTTCTCTGTAGGTAAGCTGAATGTGTAAGCTGGGAGAAAGGGAATGAGGGAATGCTAGGAATGGGAATCAAGCTTTGAATGAGAACACCCGGGAGAGCTGGAGTGCCATGGGCACACATCAGCTGGAAGACCTGATGGCCTTAAACCACCCTGCAGGTCCTGTGCGACCTTGGGAAGTCAGAGTGAGGGCAGAGGTGGTGGTTAAGGAGGAAGCGGAGGGCAGCAGAGTTGGAAGACTTTGGAACACCCCATTCCAAAGGTGCCAAGATCCAGCTCTGCTCCTGCTCACAGCGCCCTGGGAATTGAATCAGCATCATCGCCAAAGCCTCGGGGCTCTGCTTTTCCCAGCCTGGCGCTGTCACATGGACGCATCAGACACCACACACACCATGTGCAGAAGAAGCTTTGGTGTCCCATCCCCAGGAACAAAGCCCTGTCGAACAAACCCGCGCATCCCGCAGAAGCTGGGCTTTGCCGGAGTACTCCCAGCCAGCTCCGGGAGTGCAAAAGCACTTTGCAAATCCACACCTCGTCTTCTATTCCATTTAAATGATCTACCATCTTTAGCAGGGCTGAGCCTCTCCAGAGCCTGTATCCAAGGCAACGAGAGCTACCGGGGAAAAAATGGATCCAAGAAGTTATTAAAATCACAATATCCTCTCTGAGCAAGGTAGAGATAATGAGCGTGTTCCGCCGGCTCCGGCACCATGGGCTGGCTCCCAGCTCCTGCTGGGTGCAGCTCCTGGCTGCTGACCAAACTCCAGCTTGGGGGAGGCATTTAAGGTCCTAAAGTCACCGAGCAGCATGTCCACACCTCCAAACCTCAGCCCAAACCCATACAGCCCCGGATTTTATTCACTGCCTGAGGAATTGCTCTCCAGCGTGGGACAGCAGCGTTTCTAAGCGTTAGGAAGGGGCCTGGATTTCAAATTTACAGATATTTGGGGAATTTTAAGATGCTGAGGAATCAGTAGGTTGCAAAGAGGAAAATGCAATACTGTCCTTGTGGCGCCCCAGATTTGTGTGCCATAGATGAGGCTGGGACCCCAGGATTGTTCCCGGGTCCATTCCTTGGCACATTCTTCCCTTTTCCACACTGCAAGAGTGAGCACGGAATGTGGCGAGCCCAGACCCGGAGGCACCGATGGTCCTGATGTTTCTGATCCCAGAAATTCCCCAGACTGGGGAGCCTTTGCTGGGAGAGGTGAGGGGCCCTGGCTGGCGGCCTCTGTGTGCTGCTCCCCGGCTCCAGGGCTGTGCTGCAGGAATGAATCACCTCCGTGTGAGCTGCCAAGTGCTTTTATAAATCCCAGGATTAGGGGAACATGTTCAAACGCTCGCGCTCCGTGTGCGCCGGGCACAGGGCAGCACCTCCCGGAGTCAGGCTGAGAGAGCGATCATGGTGTGATTTGTTTTGATGTCTCAGGACCCTGGAGCCTCTGGTTCCATCCCAGAAACTCCCATGGGAGTTGAAGACAAGCTCCCACTGATTCTACAATGAAGGGCAGCTTTGCCTTGCAAGCTCAAAGTCGAAATCTGGGATTATCTTTCCTCCCCACCTCTCCAGAGCGACGCACGACGTTAAAGATTTGATTTGCAAAGAGATTGTGCAAACATTTCCCTTTATCCTCCCTCTGTTTGAGCTCAGAGGTTTTGAAGCAAAATGCTGATCTCTCCTGGGATTTATGCTGAAACCAAGAGAGTCGGCTGAGCATCAGTTCCATAAACTGCATCCATATTTGCTAAAAAAGGGAGTGGATTCTCCTCAGAATAAACCCAGGAGCAGCCAGAGAGCGGAGGTGACCATTGGAAGGGCTGCCAGTGCCTCCAGCAAACCCACAGCAAGTCTTAGGGCTGAGTTCCCAAGAATAAAGAGATTTTTGTGGATGCTGAATTTTGCCACAAATATTTACAGAGTCTCAGTAAGTGGGTTCCAAACAGACCCAGGTAATTATTAGCAATTAATGCCTGGTATTAACATGCAGGCTGACACCTAAACCACCTCCCTGGGCAAAACCGTGGCAGCTCCACCAAAGCCACCCCCCCACATCTGCATTTCCTGGCTCCACTGTGGGCACCAGAGCAATTTGTACCAACACCACTGCATCTGCACAGTCTGTCTTGTGTAATTACAGCAGCAAAACAACTGGAACACTTTATGATATTCCTCAGCTTGCAAAATTCTACCAGGATTGCTTTTAAAATGATGATCAGCCAGAATTCACAGCCTCAATCACTGAATCATTAATTCAGTGGTTTTTAGTGTATTTTTCAAATGAAATGTTCAGCAAAGAGTATTTATTCATCCTTCATTGCTTTGTCGCTGTAAAAATAATCAAATTAAATTCCACTCTCAAATTCAAACAAGGCTTTAGAGGCAGAAACAGCCAAAACACGTGTACGAGAACGGCACAAATGTTCATGGCATTTGCCCACCCATTTCGGATCAAAACTCCAGGCTTTGATCACTGGGTTAGTTTGGCAAATCCTGCTGGAATAATAGGAGCAAAATCCCCTCATTAGAAAAGTTTGGACCTTTTTCCTTGGTTTTCCCTCAGTCCAAAACCAAAATTGGTGGCAGTGCTTGTCAGACAATGCGTCAGCAGCTTCCCTGTCGCGCCGCAGCACCAAGTACCAGCACAACCTCTGTTTCTCTGAAGAGATGATCACAGCAATGCCCCAAAGGCCCAAACCCATATTTGTTTGTCTTCCTTTCATCCTCCCTGAGCTAAAATATTTATGAGGTTTCTCTAAACTGCAGGCCTGGAGCATTTATATCTGCTGGGTTAAACACCCACACACCTGCTCTGAGCTGGGCTTTGGGCTTTGCTGCCCCTCCAGCCTCGCTGTCTGCTCTGGAATGTCCCTGTGCTTCCCCCTTCTGCTTCCTGCGGTCCCTTCCCGGTGCCCAGCACCTCGGGACAGGCTCTGCACTGCTCTGGCACAAGGAGCATCACCCCAGCACCACCCCAGAGTGGCCTGGCTGTGTCCTGGGCAGGTTGGTGCAGTGACAGGGGGTAAAGCTGGCAAAGGAAAATGCAAAGATGCTGCCATCGAGAGAATCTTCCAAGAAGCCTCTGGGTCTCTTGTTGCTAGCCTGACTCGATGCTGAGTTTACTGGAAAGAGAAAAAAGAGGAACAAAGTGAAGGGACACGTCCCTCCACTGCCCCCAGTTTGTCACTGCCCAGGGGAGCAGTGTCTGCAGCCCAAGTTTTGAGGGGGAGATGGGCAGTTTTGGGGTGCTCAGCCCTGTGTCAGTGATTGAAGAAATTTCCTCTGCCCTCAGACAGCGACAGGGCTTGCAAGGAACCAGGAGGGATCTCCTCTGCAAGGGGCAGGAGGGAGATTTTCGTGTTCCTTTTCCTTTTCTTAAAGGAATGCAAATAAGGGAAGCAGCAGCAATCAGGCTGCAGGCCCCAGGACAGATTCTCTGGAGCTTATTCCCCTCACCGTGGGGGTTTGATGAAGGCAAACTTTCCCAACTCGCTGCAGCACATGCAGAAAGAGCTCCTCTCCAAGGAAACAGCGATCTTTTGCATGTCCAGCATGTGGTCAGAGAAGGAGAAAGGTTGTGAAGACAGAGCCTGCCTTCCTACACGGCTGCTGCTGCCTTCCTTCCCTCCCTCCTTTGCAGGCAGGCACGGAGCATTCCCAGCTTCCCTGCACTATCGAGGTGCTTGTTTTAATTTGGAGCAGATGGACAGAGTTCGTCTCTGCATCACCTGTAAATTTTGGGGACCACAGCATCCCCCAAAAAAGCAACACCTGGAGCCATAAGGAGGCTGAAAGACCAGGCAGGACTGGGTTTGTCATTCCGTGTCCTGCCTGGCCAGAGCAAATTGCTCCAAACCAGGAGCCAACCCCCAGGTTTTGCCACCTCTCCAGCCAGGAATGGGGAACAGGAGCATTTTACTGGCCAGGCACTGAGGTGAGGAAGGTGTCACGCTCAGCCCTCTGCCAGGTGGAGGCTGCAGCAGCCAGAGACGTGTGACACCACAGCATCACCTACCCCAGCCTGCTCTGAGCTGGGGAGATGCCAATTACCTGCTGTGAGGACACCCCGAGACCCTGCGTAGTGAGGTGTTTACAGGGGCACAGGTTGGTTTTGGTCACCTTTTGGGGCCACCCTGGGCAGACACTGCCAGGACTGAGTGGCTTTGCCCACGGAGGGGCTGCAGCAGATGTGATCCAAACTCTCTCCTGCTGGGAAGCTCCTGGCTCTGAGCTGTGCGTGGCTCTGAACCCGGCTGCATCTGCAGCTCCGCGTTTTCAGACACTGTCTGTGTCTATAATTAATTAATGTTTGTACAGTGCTTTTAAGATAAAGTGGCATATAAGTACCAACTATCATTATTATTAGGCCCATCATGATTCAAAGCCATCAAAAGGCAGGAAATTGGGGGTTTAAGAGCCTGGCAGCCTGGTCACACGGCGCTGCTGCAACTCACGGCTTTGTGCTCGGGGTTTTACTCGGCGGAGTGAGTTAAGTCACGAACGTCATCTGGAGATTTGCAGACTGAGCCCGGAATTTACTGACTTTTGTGTCTTGAGGGGAGAAATCTCTGACGAAAGGGACCTTCGTCACGGAGTCAGGAAATAAAAATCTCCTTAATGCATCAATCCAAGGGACCTTCAAGGCCCCTTCCCAGGCATGTGCACCCAGGCTGGGTGGCAGCAGTGCCTGCCCTGCTCGGTGGCAGCTGGCACCTGACACCTCCTCCACGGGCCGCCACTAAGGCAGGGGTTTGTCCCCTCCATGTTCCCATTATCGGCACTGAAAATCAACTACAAAAGTACTAATTTCAGCTGAGTTCATTTTAAATGTCAGCCTCTAAGAATCGGAGAGGACTAATTAGGAAGGGGGAATGGGAACGGGGATGTTGGGAACTTTAATTTCACTCAGTGCAGCCAACCCTGAAGGGAATCCGGAGCTCATTATTAGCGACACACCTTTAATTTGACTCCAAATTTGAGTCACTAACACTGACAAAGGTGTGCTAATGCCAGGCCAAGGTGTTTTGGGGCCAGGTGCTAACTGGGGGCTGCAGTGGGTGAGGCTGGGGATGAACAAACCACCCCGATGACTGGATTCACTGGCTGAGCCCCCACCGGAGCAGGGAACAACAGAGGGGTGTCAGAAATTTCACTTAACTGCTCTTGCACTCAATCTATCCAAATTCTGTGCCAAGAAAGGAGAGAAAGAAAGGAGAGAAGGAGAGGAAGAGATAGAAAGGAGAGCTGAAAGG
Source organism: Corvus moneduloides (assembly GCF_009650955.1). Lineage (NCBI taxonomy): Eukaryota > Metazoa > Chordata > Aves > Passeriformes > Corvidae > Corvus > Corvus moneduloides. The sequence continues at coordinate 4,517,922 of NC_045498.1, forward strand.
GCAGAGGCTGCCGCATCCTTCCCCCAAGGCAAGGCTGGCACACTGGTGCTATGAGCTCTGCCAGGTCCCCACCTTGTGCCTCACCTGCTGCTCTCCACCTGGTCACCAGCAAAAAAGAGAACAATTTATTTCTTTTGCTTCCAGAACTGCTTTTATCCTGTTTCAAACCTTTTCATTTCCTGCAGGATGCTGGATTGGCACAGGCTTGGGAACATCTCCCCTCCCTGTCTACAAATTGCAGGTCTGGAGCTCAAATGGACACAATCAAGTCCTGCCAGCAACCCCTGCAGTCCCTTCCTCCATCTGTCCCACAACTCAGAGTGTTTCCAGCCTCTGGTCCATAAACCTTGTTCTGTCTCTCCAGTACCAGCATCCACGTGGGATTGCAAATGCACCAAAGGTTTGGACAAGGTGAGAACCTTCCCATGCACCCCCGTCCTGTAGGATCCTGGACATCCCAGCTGAGCAACTGGTGGTTCTCATAACCCAGCTGATGTGGCCCTCCTGATTCTGGGCAGACACCAGTGGGCAGTGGGACTGAGAAGGGAAAGGCAAGTGGTGGTGGGTCCTAGGGCTTCCTCCGTGTCTCAGGTTTTCCTTTCACCAAACACCTTCTAGAAGGTGATCCAAAAAGTTCTCGGATTTCTTGGATTTCTGGATGCTGTGGGACCCTGTGACACTGAACTCCTTAGGGATCCAGAGCCCTTTTGGAGTTCTGTGATCTCAAAAGCAGCCAGAGCCCCTCACCCCAGCTGTGCATCCGAAGAGCTTTGCTGGATTATTCCCAAGCCCTTTGTTCCTCTTCAAAACATTCCCAGGGATGGAGGGATCAATTTCTGAAGTCTCCACTAGTTAATTGCCTTCCCTGTTTAAAAAGTCGCCACTATGACTGGCTTGGATCAGTTGAATTTCCCTGTTCATTATTTTAACCTTTCTGTGAGACATTTTCACACCCCGCTGGGTTCTCCTGGTGCAGGTGCCTGCTGGGCCCTGGAAAGGCTCCACAGAGCCCACTCACAGCTGGGGGTCTGCAGTGGGGTCCTCCCCTTGCCCCCAGGGCGAGGATGAAGGCTGGATCCTGCTGACACACCCACCCATCCCAGCTTTCATCTGCCAGGGCCAGGCCGTGGTTGCAGAAGCTGCCTGTGAAAACTGTTCTGAAATTTCAATGCTATAATTTTATCTCCCCGCAGAACTGACAGGCGTATTTCAACAGTGCTATATTATCAATTATAAGCCTAACAGAGCATGTTCTCCCATCTGATTGTTGGAAAAATCACTTGTCAAGGGCTGGTAAAGACCACAGCTGTCTCCTTGGTACAGACAGCCCGTATGTGTATCCTGTGGTACAATGCTTTCCCTTTTGCTTCCTTTCTTCCTTTATTCCCTCTCTGCTCTAATAGGGGAGAAATGAATAAGGTGATTTCTATAGTGTCTTTACCCCGACAACGTTTCTCACAGCAAAGCCTTAGATGCTGGCAGTGCAGCAACAACGTTAATCAAACACCGCCGTGGGCACAGGGACGGCTCCGGAGCCTCCGGGGGGAAGAGCCGAGACAGCCCCGTGAAGGACTCTCCCCTTCCTCCCAAAACAGGGTTTTTGCTGTTTCCACAGCAGTCTCCTACACCAGAGGCCATACCCAGGGCCCTCCAGTTCCTTCTGGGAGTGGAGCTGGAGCCCCATCCCTGTTTCACCTCCATCGGCCACCTCAGCTGTCATCTCCTGGAGCACCCAGGGGCTCATCCCTGGGACATCACCTCTCTCTCCCAACCCTGGGATGATCCTCCCGGAGCACAGGCCATGGGTCTCCCTCAGAGATAAGGAGTGACAACACTTCCCACCATGTTTTTGTGCTCTGGTGCGTCACCATCCATGAGGACACGATGCCAATTAGAGCTCCTTACAGGCAGGGTGATGCCAATTATAACCACTTACAAACAGGATGGGGGGATTTCTAATTATTAAAAAGCTTTAGTGCCTTAAAAAGCTACAAGAAGAGAGCGAGAAAGAAAAGACTTAATCAGTTTTTCTTTGGAGATGCCTCAAATTTGTAATTCAATCAAACCTCCCATAGCAGGAAGGATGTCTTTCTGATATTCACAGGAGCTTTCCAGGGGCTATAATCTCTGAGAGATTTATTCATACTTTCTGCATTAGCTTAAGACTGTTTTGGAAGAAACATCTCTCCCTCCCTCGCATCAGCAGAGCTCGAGAGAAGACATTAATATTAAAACAATTCAATTACTGTGACTTGGGGAGAACACGGGGCCTGGGGAAGGGCTGCTCGTGCCAGGCCAGCCCTCTGCTCTGTCCCGATTCCCCCTGCTCCTTGTTCTCAAAGAGTTCCCTGAAAAATGGAACAGAGCTCCTGAAGACTGAGAGGCGAGAGCCCAGCTCCCTCTCCTTACACACAGCTCAGGGTGTGGCACTGCTGTTTGTGAGCCCTGGGGTCCTGGGGAGACCCCAGGTGACACTGGGGCTTCCCAGCACTGCTTTGGGCTCCATGGCATCCTCCCAGCCCATGCTCTGCCCCCTGCTCCATCAACCCCAAACTAAGTCCCATAATCCCAAAATCCAAGACTGGCTTGGGCTGGGAGGGACCTTAAAGCTCACCCCATTCCACCCCTGCCATGGCCAGGGACACCTCCCACTACCCCAGGTTACTCCAAGTCATGTCCAGCCTGGCCTGGGACAGGAAGCACCCCAGGATTCCAGGACTGTCTGTGCATGGCTTTGAGGTGTTTAAAAAAGCCAGTCCTGACATTTTGCTTCCAAGCTCCCTCGTGCAGCCCCCAGGAGGACTGGTCCAGCCCCTCGGCCATCAGCAGCACCTGGCAGGAAGCAGCTGGACTGAGGCTGGGATGAGGAGGAGGCGACTTTGTGGGGGGAGAAGGATAGGAAGTACTTTACACTTCAAAAGACACATCATCTCCTTGCTTCACAAGATCACAAGGAAGAAGGAATAGCAAGGCTGGAGGATAGATTAACCTTCCTTCTCCCTGCTGCTTCCTTGTTCTATCCAATCCATCCTTCATGCACCAGCTAATTAAACATGAAACAAGGAGAGGGGGTGCTGAGCCTCATCAGCTCAGCTCGACGTGCAGCACTCCTGCTCCTTCAGCCTTGCAGCACAGAATGCTCTGGTGGGGATGGTGCTGCAGGAGAGCCACAGCACGGCCCAGAGAGGGACACGCCTGCACGTGCACCTTCACAGGCAGCCCTGCCCAGCCCTAACCACTCTGCTGTGCCTTCCTGTCACAGAATCCCAGAATCCCAGGATGGTTTGGGCTGAGAAGGACCTCAAAGCTCATCCAGTGCCACTCCCTGCCATGGGCAGGGACATCTTCCACTATCCCAGGGTGCTCCAAGCCCTGTCCAGCCTGGCCTTGGACACTTCCAGGGATCCAGGGGCAGCCACAGCTTCTCTGGGCACCCTGTGCCAGGGCCTCACCACCCTCCCAGGGAAGAATTTCTTCCCAATATCCATCTAGCCCTGCCCTCCTTCACTTAAGGCCATTCCCCCTTGTCCTGTCACTCCAGGCCCTTTCATGACACCGAGCTGAGAATCCCTCCCATTGTTGCTGTAATTTCTGACTGTAAGAACACAGCCTCAGCAATCGAATTAAACCCCACTGCTCCTGAATTAAAGCAGTACCAGAGATGGATGCTGAGCTGCCTCTGGAGAAGAGGATTCTCACGACCTGAGCTGGGTCCCAGCGGGGTCTCTGTGCTGCACGACACGGTTTGTTCTCGGCGAGATAAACCCGACACACGACCCTGCATGGCCAAGGGGAAAAGCCTTTGCAGAGGGAGGGCAGCTCAGACACGACACCTCTGCAGTCAGGGGATGTCCACCAGTGCTGATTTTGCTAATGAGTTCACTGCTGAGGGCTGAGACCTGACAAGCTCATTAGAAATGGAGCCTCCAGTTCCACACAGCTCCCAGCTCTGCTGACGAACAAGTCAGGACGGGCATGAAAACCAGCTGATGGCAGAGAAGAGGGATCAGATTTTGCAATGGAAAGGAGTCAGACGCTCGGCTGTCACACTCATCTGCACATCTCTATCCATAAATCCGGAGCGGTGACATCTACAGCCCTCGCTATCAACATCCACATATGAAAACGCGAGAGGACTTTGAGAGGGAAATAACATCGCTGTGATGAGACTGTTTTATCTCCCTCCCTGGCTCTCAGGGGCAGCAGCCTGAGAGCTGGAGATGTGCAGAGCAACTGCCAGCAGAGGGGAGGAAGGTACCAACGTGGGAGCCTCTCTTTTCCCAGAGGACGCTGTTATTTTTCCAGCTTGCCAGTTCCATGAGTGCCTGCTGCATGTGTGTGCATATGCCAGCACTCTGCCCAGGAGGAAATGTGCCTCTGGAATCACCCAGCAGAGGCACAAACCCATCCTACCCACACAGCCAGGCTGAGGCTGCCCCAAACACAGCTTGGGGTGGGCACAGGCAAGAAGAGGAGCTGGGAAGTTGCTCCCTGCCGTGGGCATGGCTGCCTTCCTCCCATCAGGACACACCTCTCACCCTCCCAGGTGAAACCTGGCATTCTGCTGTGCCAGAGGGATGGGAAAAGGGGAGACTTCTTCATCTGTGCAGGCAGCAACAGCAGCTCCAGGCGTGGGAAAGGGCCAGGACCCGATTCACTGCCAGGTACCACAGACTTTGTGACTGTGAGCTTCTGTTTTCAACCTAATGATGGGCCCATCCTGTTCCCTTCGCTGGCGTGACCTCACCAGGGGAGTTATTACAGCAAATTCCAACCCAACACCCACCACTGGGATGAGGTGGCCAGGGATGCAATTGGGATTCTCTGCAGCCCGCAAGGCCTGACCTCCCCCCTCACTTTGTGACTCAGAAAAAGGGGAGTGAAGAGACTTTGCAAAGTGGGAGGAGACCTTCAGGAGAATGACAGGTTTCTTTTGAGCATGTGTGAAGCACAGTGTATTCTTACTTACCAGAGGGTCTGGAACACAACTTGCTGCTCCCCACATCGACACCTCAACATGTTTGTCGTCAGAGAGGCAGCTCTGCAGAAGGGAGCCGCCTCTGCCACTCCAGATTTGGTTGCTTGTAAGAAAAGCACTAAGTTTTTTCTGTTACTGCCACCCAGCCCATTTTCTCCAGTTCCAAGCCTTGCTCTCCCTCCCTCAAACACCAATGATTCACCTCAAAAGTATCCTCTCTAAGAGTTTCCAGCTTTTGTCCGCTTCACCAGAACAACCAACCAGATTTTTACTTTTTTTGTGTGCTAAAGACGTATTTACCTTGTTATAATCCTGAATGGGGCATTCTGAGGACTATCTAGACCTAAGGATTACATAAATCAAGCCAGCCCACACTGTCTGAGACCGAGCCTGGTTGTGCCCAGAGCAGCAGGACTGGCAGCTGATCAAGGGATGGAAATACCCTTTCAGGTCTGCTCTCACCTGGCTGTGGCAGCCTGGCTCAGCAGCTCCTCAGAGAGGGCTCTTCATTCCCAGGCTTTGCAAACACAGAGGTGTGGGTACTGCAAGGCAGCACAATGACCTCGGAAAAGACAACAGGAATGATTTGACTGGAATGGAATCAAGGGACTGAGCTGCATTAACAACAGGAAATTGCTCAGAGAAAGAGCTTGCAAAAACAGGCAGTTCTCCTGTCCCATGGCAACTGGGGATTAAGTGTGCATGTAGATAGGGGATAAACATGCAGATCTGATCTGGAAAGCAGAAATTTACCTAAAAACAGTTTCACTGTCTTCAATCCTCCCTTATCTGCGCTGTTTTTTCGCAGCCCACCTGCTGTTCTCTCCAAGGGGCTGGCTGGTTCCACACGGGAGGGATTTACTAAGGAGGAAGGGCCGCTCCTGCTTATCCAGCGTCTTCTGTCTGCCCCAGAGGTGTAGCACATCTGGGAAGGAGCACTGGCACCCTCTGGGAGCTGCTCAGGCTCCCAAAAGAGCGTCCTTAGGAGCAAAGCATTTTGTACTTTCCCAGCAAGTTCAAGCCCCCTCCCTGCCCTTGTCTCCCAAAGGATTGGGCCATTTCCAGAGAATACCCCAAACCGTGGAAAACAAACTCCAGGATCGCACCCAATGATCCCCTGAAGAGGAAGAGGAGCCCTGGATGAACCACAGGCCCAGCTGTACTCCTGAAAAATGTCCTGTTTGGCACAAAATGGCTGCTGTCAGCCTTGACCATCTGTGAGGCCTCCCGAGTTCACAAAGTCCTCTCCCTGTTTCAGTTAAAACTTTGTCTTGAAAAGCCTGATACTGTTCTGAGGCTGATCTTGACCTTCATGGGCCTTGGAGGTAAATCGCCCCTGCTTGGTTCTGGCTTTACAACACAATTATCGGCCCATTCTGATGAAATTCACCCCAAGCAGAGAGGCAGCCTGAGGCTCCTCGTCCTCAGCCAGGTTCTGTGCAGGGGCCATGAATGAAATTCAGCCTTTTGTTCATGTCAAGGCTCAATTCCAGCTCTTTCAGGTCTGGATGTGAAATCCTTTTTTAAACAATTGCCTGCCTAATCAGACAACTCTGGGATCATCCCGTGCTCTCAGGGCAGCAAAGTTTCCTGCAGCAGCTAAGGAAGAGTTCACTTCACTTTTTCCACACCTCTGGTGGCTAAAGCCTCCCTGGGCAAGGAACAACCCAAAATTATGGGCAGAGGGCTCTCGTTTCTGAAAGTCCTGGCTCTTGACAGCTCTCCACTCTCTACTGTCATATTGCTTCGGTCTTTGGTGATGTTTTCCCTCCTTTTCCAAGTGATCAAAACTGTGGTCAGATAATAGTTTGAAAAGGTGTCCCCCACATTCTAAACTTCTCTTGAGATGGGGATTTTCTAAAAACCATCTCTTGTCTACATTTGGAGATGTAACTTGTCCCTTGCTGTCCTGTGATGCCCTGAAATGCCCAAGCATTGGTTCTGGGCTGGAAGGAAAGAATTAACGAGATAAGTGACACATTTGGGGGGTGCTCCTGCAGGGTGCCCCTGCAGTACCACCCTTCCCTGCCCTGCACCTGTGGCTGGTACCAGTGAGGGACTCATGGAAGCAAGGAGGTTGGAAGGGGTCAGGAATCAGCAGTGAGACAAAACTGGCTGGGTTGAGCAAGAACAGCTCCCAGATGCTGCAGCCTCGTGCTGAGGAATGATGTCTGAGTGAGTCCCGTGGCAGCCACGTCTCCATTTCACTCAGTGCCTCTCCATCCAGCCCATTTTGCTTGGACAGTGTGGGGAGACAAGCAATTAGAGCCCTAATCAATAACATCCACAGCCCTCCCTGCTTCGAGCTCCTTAATTGGCATCCCAGCGTCAGGGGAAGGTCAGGCCGGGGCTGTGAAAGCAAACGGGAAGAATTCTCAGTGCAAAGTGCAAACAAATCCCAGAGCAGGAGGTTCTTCTTCAAACCAGGTTTTGTTCAATACCAGCGGAGAGGGGAGTGATGGGAGGAGATGTGGGTTTGGTGCTTCTGGAGAGGATAAACCCGACCCACAGCTGGCCAGGTGTGCCCTGTGCAAATCCCCTGCCCCCCATGGATCCCCACAAACCCCATTTTGTAGCATTCCCTGGGGGTGTTGCCAGGCCCCACAGCCTAAACAGCACCTCCTGCCAAGGGGCTGCAGCCTTGGCCCCTGTGCAAGCCCAGGATGTCTGTCTGAGGAAGCAGCTGGAGCCACAACTGGCCACGTGTGACCCCACCACAGCCTCCCCTGGGGCCGGGCACCCCCAACACCTCTGGACCACCATTGCAGAGGGGTCACATCACATCCCCTCCACATTCATGTGGACAAGCAGTGTTCAGGCTCCTTCCCTCACCTGCTGACATTGGGAAAGGCTCCAGGCAGGACTGGACCTGCACCGTTCCCAGAGCTGTCACCAGAAAACACAGCTGGGGAATTCCCAGCCAAGCCAGCTCTCCCACATCCAAATGCTCCTCAGCTCCTCCCAGCCCCAGATAATCCTGATCAATTTTCTGAAATAGTCCACATGAAATGGGAAACAAGTCTGGAAGGTTTTGTCGCTGAGGTTATTTACTAAATAATCCATAAATGTCTAATTTAACAGGAGCCATCCTGCCTGGAAATCACTACCTGGAGAGTTCAGGAGCATATTTCCTTTTCTTGATGGAAGGGATAGAAAAAGAAATCCAGCAACCCCCTAAAACTGATGACTTTGTTTAAATTCCTTCCAGAACTGTGTTTTCATACCAAGAGACCCAGGCCTGCTACCAGGACATCTTTTTTCCAAGAAGATGACAATTTAATTGAGCCAGCATTCTCTGTGCAGAAAAAAGGGCACGGGGATATGTGAACTGACATAAGGAGTATTTCTGTAAAACACTCACACGCTTAATCCTGAGTGTGTGCTTAGCCCTGCTCCGGCTCCACGTGTCAGGAATGCGATGCCAGCCTGCAAACTCAAGCGCAGCTTAACAGATGAGCTTGAAGACCTCAAATGACCAACAGGCCAGACCCCATCCCTCACAAACTGCCTGGTTTCCACTGAACGTGAGGCCAGCCCGTCCCAGCTGAGGATCCGTCCTAAGATTTCCTACTGAAGCATTAAATTGGAGCAGTGTCCTCAGCCACCCCTGAAGGAAGGGGTGCTCCTTCCAGCAGCAGCAGAGGGGTGGAGGTGCCACATTCACCAGAGATCTGCTTTGCCCTTTCCCTCCACTTCAAATGTCCCATCCTGAGTGCCAAGGGTGACATTAAGGAAAGCTTAATCCCTGCCCTTCCCCCTGGCTATGCTGGAATCTCGAGGCAGCGCTGAGTGAGGCCGTGATGTGTCAGTGTCACAGATGTGTCGCTCTTGTCACTGCAGGCTCCACCTGGGAGAGAAATAGGCAGAAATTAGTGGCAGATAGGAAAAGGTATCTTAACATATCCAGTTGCAAGAGGGGGGCAGCTCCAGAGGACCTGTGAGACAGAGCAGCAGCAGCAGCCCCTGGGTAAAATCAAGTTTTGCATGGCTGAGAGCCTCTGTGGGCTGAGCACAGCTGGAAGAGGCACCTCAGGAGCTGGGGCTGATGTGGCTGCACAAAATCCCTCAGGATGGGGGTGATGGGGTCTGCACGAGGAGCTTTGGTGTCGCTGGGCTGAACACAGGGGTGAAGAACCCTGGTGATGCCTTAGATTTTAACTTCCATATTTTTCAAATCCTGCACTGCCCAGTGTGTCACTCTGAAGTTTCTTGTGGCCTGTTCATTTCTGCTCTCTGTGCTGGGCAGACAGAACAAAGCCTCTCTGGGCCTGCTCTCCAGGGACACCCAGACCGTCCTAGGCCCAAAATGTGTAAACAAAAAGCTTCTAAAGGGGGGGGGCAAGCTTGGGGAAACTACATCATTAACTGAAGCTTTAATTGGAGAATTAACCCTGCTATGCAAATGAACCAAACCTATAAAAGTGTGAAGAACTCATGCCCTGCCGTCCACCTTGGGATCCATCTCGGCAGTGGCCTCTGGCTCCCCAGGGGTACCTCTGAAGGCCTTTCAAACAAATCCCTGCCTTTATTCCCTTACTCCCGTCGAGTCTCTCTTTTAAGTGGCCTCTTCAGGCATCACCGGGGTACCACAGTGCTCAGTGTGGGATGTGGGCACCTCAACACAAAGCTCTGGTTCCTTCATCCAGGCTGTAAAGAGGGCCTGAGGCAATCAGTGGGGTTTTTAACAGAATATGGGAGCACCACAAGGTTAATCCATGTCCTGTTACGGTCCCACAGTGAGGTGTTGGCAGACTGGGAAGAGAACAAAGTTCATAAAATCCTCCTAGAACCATGAATTCCCGAAATGGTTTGGGTTGAACGGATGTTAAAACTCATGCCATCCCACCCCTCTGACATGGGCAGGGACACCTTCCACTAGACCAGGTTGCTCAGGGCCTAATCCAGCCTGGGCTTGGTCTCTGGTTTTCCCAAATCCATAAAGCACAATCCCAGCGAAACGGGCACCACAAACCCTGCCTATCCCCAGCTCTTCCCCTCCTGCAACACTTCCCATTTCAAGAGAAGAGATTATTGATTGTTGAGCTTGTTGTACAGGCTGGCATGATTTATTTAAGCATGTGCCAATAAACACCAGGATGGGAGGCTGTTTTTCCAGCATTCCCACAGTGGAGCACTAGAGGAAACAATAACCAGCCCCGTGATTGTTACTGTGGGACTTCTCCTGCCAATTACATTGAGTTACAAGTTTCAGTTATGCGATATAAAATAATTAACTTCATAAGGTCCAAGAAGAATTGCTTGCTCTCTATGAAGGATCTTCTTCCTCTGCTTTTTTATGCCAACAAAATGTATAATGACTGGAGTTTAAAAAAACACCCTGCAGACTCCACAGAACTCAGGATTTCATCACTTCTGCTGCTCACCACGATTTTAATAACAAAAACAGGTTGTCAGGGTCATAAACCCCAGGTGAACATTCCTTTCCTGCCCACATTCCCGTGGGCAGGAACAGGACTTTCAGCCAGAAGAGCACTGCATGAAAACAAAGTGCATTTAGCAACAGCTCTGGGAGATTTGTCATATAAGTTTGAGCTTAATGAAAATAAAAATCAAATTAAAGATCTTGCAAAGTCTTCCTTGGGATTTTTCAAGTGATGAGACTTAATTAAAAGTAAGCAGGGAAAAAGGGAAGCATTGCATGGACTAAGAGGAACAACCCAGAAGCTGAATTGCATTCGGGAGTGTGAGCGGAGACTGGGAGGAAAAATGAGGAGCAGTGAGCCCTGGTGAGGAAGGATTTTTCTCAGGGATGGTTTCACCTGAGAGCCTGGTCGGAACAGTCTGAGGGATCGCTGCAGACTGGAGGAGTCCCCTCCTGCCCCTCAGGTTTAACTGGGATGGTGTCTCGGTTTTGAAAGACAGGTGTCTGCTAAGGAAGGCAGAAGCCCCCCCTTGAAGTGGCAGATATAACCCCTTTTCCCTCCAAGTTATTATATTTTGAAATCAAGGGCCTTTAGGCAAAGATGTGGGAAATAGTAATAACAGTTCTTTACTCTCTCTCTCTCTCTCTCTCTCTCTCTATATATATATATGTATATAACCAGTCAAACAAAACAACAACAACTCTGGCAGTGACAGCAAACACAAACCCAGTGCCAGCCTTCTCGGCTGTCGGGCCCTTTCCCCTCGGGTGCAGTTCCGCTCGCAGCCGGCAGGGGCGCTGGCGGCTCCCGGTGAGCAGGGCAGGTGCGATGGTTCCCCCGCGGCTGCAGGGGGCGCTCCGGAGCGAGCTCGGGGAGCACGCGGCACCGGTGCCCCGGGATCCCGGGAAGGGATGGGACAAAGGCTTCACAAACCCCTGGGCAGCCGATCCCGGACTCTCAGGAACAGCAGGCTGGAACGGCAGGCTGGAACGGCAGGCTGGAACGGCAGGCTGGAGCGGCAGGGACAAACGCAAATCCCGGGTGGCAGATGAGATGTATCCAGATGGGCGAACCCCACGGAAGCCCAGGCAGGCAGGGCGAGCAGGGCTACAGCGTAGCGAAAGCTCAAAGCAGCAGCGGAGCAGGGCAGCCACAGCTCGGTCTCCAGCAGGGCAGGGAAAGCGGCTTTTAGGGTCCCGGCGTTGTTTCCAGCAGGAAGAAAGAACGGCCAAAAAGAAAGAAGCAGCAGCTCCTTTCTCTGCAGCTTCTCTCTCCGGACGCTCAGAGCGAACTGACCCCACACCCAGGTGTAGACAAAGGAGTAGCCAGGCCCGCCCCACTCCGCTTTTTGTCTTTCTTAAGTACAGCTATTTGTCCCCTAGCAACATGCATATGGGAGAAAATTCCTTTAACAGGAAAAAAACTAAGACTAAACTAAAACCCCAACAGATGGAAAGGGGTGAGGGCTGGGACACAGAGCAAAAGGGGTCCTGGCACCCCGGTGCTGAAGATTATTTGTAGATACAAAAATGCTGCTAGCAAGGATTTTCTTGCTATTTTCTAAGTCCGTGAGAGACTTTTCTCTCTCCCAGAAGAGGTAGCAGAGTATGTAAACAACCAAGCCACCTGCAACCTTGAAAAGTCTTGTTTATGGTACAGTAGAAAAATATTTTGACAATGGATGTTTTAGGATTTTAGCCAATCACCCCAAGGGGTGGCTGATCCTTTGTCCAATTAGACCATGAAGAAAAAAAGTCTATAAAAGAGTTTGTAAAATAATTAAATAAATCAATCTTGCTGCACAATTCCTGCCTGCTGGATCTTCTCTCCTCTGCCTCCCTATGGCTGCGGGACACGGTGATATACCCTAGGGCCCAGGCCTGCGGTAATATTTGGTGACCCCAACGTGATCTGCACTCTCTGACGTGTCCTGCTGCTGAGAGTCAAGCCGAATTTCCCTAGAGGTACGCTGTTCCCTTCCCCCCCCCCCCAGGAGGTCCGACGAGACTGAGAAATGGCGAACAGCGGTTCACAAACCAACGCTGTGGTCATGGTCTGGAAAGGTATGTTTAGCATACTGCAAACCTCAATTTCTGAAAACTCAGTTCGGGAATTATTAGATTGGGCTACCTTAGAAGGGATTTCCATGGACAGAGATACTGCCCTGGACTTTGCCTTATGGCAGGAATTTGGCTGTGCTGTCCGACACGAGCTCCCGTCCGGGGACCCAGCAGCGTTAGAATTATACCGAACCTGGCATTCGTTATTTATTCTGCTGACAGACCTTGACTGTAGCAGCCGAGCTGGCTCGCCTATTTTGGTGATGAGTAACGGAGGAATGTCCAAGGGGGCAAGTGATGGTGAATCCGAAAAAACACCCTCAGCTCCACAGGCAGAGCCTGCACCGCCTCACCCTGCACAATCACAGGACTCCGCGGCCCCCAGGTACCCCGCGCCGGCAGAGGCAGGGGTGTTGGGGCAGCAGGAGGGCACACAGCCTGCCTTGCCGCTCAGCTCGGCGGCGGCCACGGCTTATCCAGGACCGCAAATTAGTGGCTTAGTGAATTGGACCCCCATGGTGGCTCCTAGCCCGTTTGTGTATGCACCAGCGGAGCAAAAGCGGCCCGGATGTCCCTTCTTAGCCGGCGTAGCTCTGGGCGAGACTGCGCCGAGACTGCCTGGGTGTGGTCCGCTGCCCTCCTTGGCGCTGGACTGTTCTGCACCCCTGCAGAACCGAGCCATCGACCTTTTAATACAGCATCTGCCTTTGCTGACAGAGTTACCGAACATATCCCGAAAGCTGGAGGACCTGCTCAGCTTGCAAAAACAGCTGCTGCAGATAACAGAGGCACCCTGCTGTGCGGGGTGCGCCGGGCCTGCGCCGCCAGCACGCCCCGTGCTGCCCGTGGGAGCTGCGGCTCCAAACCTAGGAGCGGCGTGGCCGGTGGCGAACCCAGAAGTAGCGCTGCTGCGGGAAAACCCCTGCAGAGTGGTGGCTGGGGGCAGCAGTGCTGAACGCGGCCGGGGAGCGAGAAGCAGCAGCTGTTTCGGCAGCGGCGCTGAACGCGGCCGTAGAGTAAGGGCCAGCGGTGGCACCAGGTGTGGCTGCAGTGCAAGGACCAGAGATGGCGCCGAACGCTGCCGCAGAGTAAGAGACAAGCGCGGCGCTGAGTGCGGCTGTAGCCCCAGAGATGGTGGCAGCAGCTCCAGTACCGGTTCGGTTGGGACTGGCCGAGACAGCACCCTGTCCAAACTGCTGTCCAAACTGCAGCGCAGCCAACCGCAGTCTGTGCTGTCTGTTCTGGCTCTAGCGAACTTAGCCAAAGTGCCCCTCCCCGTCCACCTCTGTTCGCTCCCAGCACCTCAGAGTTGCCTTTGCCTGATGACTCGTCATCGGGAAGTGAGGCAGATGAGGTTCTGGCCCCAGGTCGTCAGGCGGCGGTAGCCGCGCAGTGAAGGAAAAGGCTGCGCTGGTCTCGTCCCTGGACCTTTCAGGACTGCACGGTAACAGTGCGTCCAACCCACTACAGGCGCTTCTTAGTTAAAATGCGAGCATTGTAGGAGGGTGACTGGAGGTTATTGGAAACACTTGGAATGCCAAATAGATTTGAGGATTCTGGGGGCAATCAGGAAGCTGTTACACTCCATCCACAGGCTGTGCCAGAAGTTCAGGATGGTAGTGACTCCCCAAAAGGGGAGATCCAAGCTTTCCCAGTGTTTAAGGCTCTCCCAAACTCAGGGGAGCGTGACAAGCATGAGGTAATTGATTGGAAGGTTGCCCAGGACCTGCAATCCAAGGTGGCACAATATGGGCTAGGTTCTGCTGAGGTTATGCAGATAATAAAGGTGATAAATACAGATTTACTTGCTCCATTTGCTATCAGACACTTAGGTCAAATTCTATTTCAACCTGTACAATTTACAGTTTTTGAGAAAACCTGGAGAAAGCTGGCAGACAAGGCTGCATTAGGGAATATGCAGCTCCCTGCTGCCGATCCTAGACGGACAGCAGGAATGGATGCTTTGATGGGGACTGGTCCCTTCTCTGATCCCAGTCTACAGGGTACTTTGTCCTCTAGCGTCCTGCAGCAAGCTCAACAGGTCGGCATGGCTGCCCTGTTGAAAACCATAGAGTTGTCTGCGCCTAGAAAGCGATATACTGAAATAGTTCAAGGGAAATCAGAGTCATTCCTCTCTTTTGTAGAGAAAGTTGCTGCTTCTCTCGAGAAGCAGGTTGAGGATGACAGGTTAAGGCAGATGTTGTTAAGGCAGTTAGTGAGAGATAACACAAATGAAGAGTGCAGAAAAATCATAGATGCCTTACCAGGGGACCCTGAGGTAACAGACATGGTCGAAGCCTGTGCTAAGGTGGGATCAGGGAACCAGAAAAGGCCTGCTTTGGCTGCATTCCTGCAGCCTGTTCACACATCTTCTGATAGTGAACCAAAGCAACCCAAACAGGAGAAATGGAAGCAGCCTAAGCCGAGCCAAAAAGAGAACACAGCGATCCCCCAGTGCAAGAGGTGTGGCAGGCCAGGGCATTGCTCAGACTACTGTAGATCTCTGTCTCATGACGATGGTCAGCCATTGTTGGGAAACTTCCGCCGGGGTGCAAGGAGGGGGAATTGCTCTCCGATGCAGTTGCTCCCCCAGAGAGTGGCACAGGTACAGGCACAGGCCTACCCAGCCACCCTAGAGACGGCACCCAGGGATCAGACGGTTTTGACGTCCATACCTCAGCCGCAGTCGTCTTAAGACTCTAGCGGTATTTATAAGGTTCCCTTGGACACATATGGACCCTTAGCCCAGGGATCCAGTGCGATGCTGGTGGGAAAACCTGACGTTGCCCATCAAGGAATCTTAGTGCACTCAGGAGTTACTGATGTTGACTTTAAAGGGCAGATTTGTGCTATGGTCTCCACGCAAAAACCCCCTGTCACTATTCCTGAAAAGACCTGCCTTGCTAAATTAGTGCCTTTTAAGTCTTGTGTCCCCAGGATAGAACAACCAACTCATGAAGATAACGACAGTGGATCTATGGGACTTCCACAGGCCTTCTGGACTGCAGACATCTCTGACCAAAGGCCACAGATGACATGTACCCTGATCCTGCCAAACACCCATCCACCCCGGATTCAGCTTCGCGGTTTGATTGATAGTACATGGGTGTGTACTAGTTTGAAAACAAACCAGTGGGAGGCACCAAGTCAGAATAACAATTTAATGGGGAAATTAAAGAAAAGGAAAAAAATGAAAAGAAAACACTGGTTCAAACTGACAGAGTCAAGATACAACCTCACTCCCTGTTAGTCAGGGTGGTGGTAGCAGTCTGGTAGAATGGTGGCTGCAGTCCTCTGAAGCCGTCATCCTGTAGAAAAGGGTCTGCTCTTCCTCAGAAGGTCCAGTGGTGGCTGTGTAGCTCCTGTCCTCTGGAAATCCAGTGGAAGGGTTGTCTCTGGTGTTCAGAATCTCAGATTATATCCAGGATGGAATGCTTGGTTCCTCCCTCTGGGTGGAGCATCTCACAATGGGGTAATGAGTCATGAGGCCAAGTGTTGATTAGGCTCATTAGCAGATGATAGTCCGGAGGGAGTTATCTCTGAGTCGTGCAGCAGGACAATGATGGGCCATTAACAGAAAGATAGTCTGGGGGGAAGGAAGCAAGGAAACACTGCCCCACCTGATTTCAACGGCTCATGAGGACGGTAATAGAATACACTGCAACCCAGGACAGGGTGCTGATGTAACTATCATCTCCTTCTCTGCATGGCCTCCCTCATGGCCTTTACCCCCAGTGGGATCGGCCATCGCAGGAGTAGGAGGAACCACACAGAGCTATTTAAGCGAACGGCCTGTGGTGGTGAAGGACTCAGAGGGGCACACAGCTACAATTAGGCCTTATGTTACTACCACTTCCCTTAACCTTTGGGGACGGGATGTGTTGGCAGCTTGGGGATACGGATTGAGACAAATTTTTAGCAGGGGTCACTGTGCATAAGGGCACACAGTATCCCACACTGCCTTTGCGGTGGTTGATTAACACACCAATCAGAGTCAGATTCTGCTCAGTTAGTTGAATTAAGGGCTGTTAACATGGCTTTTCAATGATTCTCACAGGAACCTTTGAATTTGGTTACTGAAGCTGACTAGAAAAAGCTTTGTATACAATTAATCACTTTACAGTACCACAAAATTCAAATAATCCTGTTATTCTGAATCATTTTCTCTCATTGCAGTCTTCAGGTGAGACACAAGTGCCCTGGGCAAAAGTCTGGGTACGGAATTTACTCACTAACCAGTGGGAAGGCCTGCATGAGCTTATCGTTTGGGGTCGTGGGTATGCTTGCGTTTCCACAGATACTGGGGTACGGTGGCTACCTTCAAAATGTGTTCGCCCTGCCCTACGGCACCGGAGGCAGAACAGGCAACCTCCAAATGATGACCAGAACGCCAACCATCCAAATGGCGACCAGAATGTAGATCATCAGCCTAATGACTCTTCTGATGATGACCAAGATGTCGACCATTAGGCAGATGGGCCTTCTACAAGCAGAGACTGGGATGGTCCTTCCACAAGCAGAGACTGAACTTTAAAATTCTTGTTACGGAGTCAGATAGTTAAAGCCTTAAGGACATATTTAGAACTAATAACTGATGTAGATTTCTATTTAGGATTAATAGTAGAGTTGTTATCTTATCAAACAAAAAGGGGGAATTGTAGATACAAAAATGCTGCTAGCAAGGATTTTCTTGCTATTTTCTGAGTCCATGAGAGACTTTTCTCTCTCACAGAAGAGGCAGCAGAGTATGTAAACAACCAAGCCACCTGCAACCTTGAAAAGTCTTGTTTATGGTACAGTAGAAAAATATTTTGACAATGGATGTTTTAGGATTTTAGCCAATCACCCCAAGGGGTGGCTGATCCTTTGTCCAATTAGAAGAAAAAGGTCTATAAAAGAGTTTGTAAAATAATTAAATAAATAATTAAATAAATAATTAAATAAATAAATAAATTAAATAAATTAAATAAATAATTAAATAAATTAAATAAATAAATTGTAAAATAATTAAATAATCTTCTCTCCTCCTCCTCCCTATGGCTGTGGGACACGGTGATATACCCTAGGGTCCAGGCCTGCGGTAATAATTATTGAGTTATATAAAATCATGGAATGGTTTGGCTTGGAAGGAACCTTAAATCTCATCCCATTCCACCCCCTGCCATGGACACAGACACCTTCCACTGTCCCAGAGTGCTCCAAGCCCCAATGTCCAACCTGGCCTTGGATCCCAGGGATCCAGGGGCAGCCACAGCTGCTCTGGAGTGCCAGGGCCTCCCCACCCTCACAGGGAAGGGTTTCTCCCTAATCTCCAACCTAAACTTCCCCTCTCTAAGTTTGACTCATCTGTTCACGTACATTTATTGACTACTTTCAGCCCTCATAAATATCCAAGATGTGTCGCTGAAGGTTCAGATTACATTTTGGATCCAAACTAGGTCACATTTGCTTCCAAAGCCAAAAATAAGCTCTTATTCCAAACCCACAGGATAAACAGAAGCCTTTCCATCATCATGGAGCATTCTTCAGCCTGATGTTCCTTTCAGAGCACAGACCCTCTCATGCATAAATGCCATGGTAGGACAAGGATTCAGGAGTGGCGGGTTAATGTAATAATGTTTTGCAAAATGAGAAAAATAATCAAATAAGCTCTCAAATGGAAATGTTGGCATTCACTCCCAACAGTGCAGTGTCAAAAAAAGGAGATTATAATTACCTCTAAGGCTCACAACAGCAAATGCAGTTTCCCACAGGAGTTTTACCTCTATAAATTAAAAAATATCCTAATTCACAGGTATTGGCTCCATTAAGCCCTATGGAAATCCTGCCACAGTCCCACAAACTCTAAAGCTCATAATCCCCCCCTCAGACCTTGCAGCACTTGGGAGGTCTCCTGAGCTGAGGAGCAGGGAAAGCTCTGTATCCAGGTGCAATTCCCTCACTTTCAGCCCAGGATGTGCTAAGCAGGAATGACAGATGCCTGTGGACCCTCTGGGAACCCTCAGCTGCAGGGTCTCAGAGCACATTTCAGCTATCACAGAACACAGGGTGATAATCCCTCCTGCAACACCCACAGTCCTGACTAAACACGAGAGGAGAGACCTGAATTTCCAGGGATGGGGTCTGGGCTCGGCTCAGGTGCTGGTTTTGCTCCTTAGTGAGACTCCATGAAGCAGTACCAGTATCAATCAATGCCGTTTTTTGGTTACTTCATTCGTGTTGTGCAACCCAAGGTGAAGGATCCCACCCTGCCCCTTTATCCCCATGGTATTTTCTAGCAACTGGACATAACCAGGGATGGGGATGGACTCAGGAATCTCATGGGACTGCTGGTTCTCTGCTTTCCCTCTGAGATATAGCTGATGGGTTCAGAATCTTTTCGAACAAGTCCCTCGTGCACCTTGATCCAGAGACCAGTTTTGGTGCTGTGGCTTCCCAGTAACCCCTCATGTTCTGCAGTTGCTCCCAAATTGGCAATCCCCTTTTAAAACCCCCCCAGTTTTATCATTTGCCTTTAAGATCAGGGCTGTGGAATTAAACAAAACCCACAGCAAAACAGAAGCATCTCCCTGTTCCTTGCCCTTTCCCTGCTGACCTGTGGAATTTGCAGGTAATTGTGTGGCTTCTTCTCCTTTGCCTCAGCTCCAACCACAGCCACAGCACTAATAAATGTATTTACAAGTGTTTTTTGCTCACTCCATTGAATCACCATGCCCGGGGTGTGCTTCCAGGTCCTGACTTCCCCTTGGGATTTTGGGAAAGGGCTGGCTGCTGGCCACGGTCTCTTATTTAACCACCCAGCCTTACCCTGCTCTTTCATTTGCAAACCCACAAGGGTGTGTGAAGAGTTTGAGTCATCTCTGAGTCAGCCCCTCTCAGCACACAAAACCGGAGGCCAGCAGCTGGAGAAAGGGAATTATTCTGGATGATGGAGAGTAAATTGTCCTGGCACGAAGGCCTGAGGCTCCAAGCACGATCAGTCCTTGCAGAGGTTACTTTATTTAAGGGGAGACTGAATTTAAAGGGGGAAACATGAAGAGAGGGGAAATGATGGATCTTTGCTCACTACAGACCCCGAGGAACAGCCACCATACTGCAGCCTCCCCCTCTGGAAGCCCCAGCGATGGTGTCAGGCAGCTGAGGGAGCAGCAGGACCTGAAGGGATCCCTCCTGGTGCTGCTGAGCCAGAAAACATCCCAGATACCTTAGAAACAGGGAATGGTTTGGGCTGGGAGGGACCTTAAAGATGGTCTCATTCCAAACACCGCCATGGGGGGTTGATTTGATCTTAATGTGATCAGAGAGGTTGTGAGAGCAGTGAGCTCATGGGGAAGGGCAAAATGGTGGAGCAGGAAAGATCCACAAGCTTTTGGGCTAAAAGCCTCTCGGGGGTGGCTACGGGAAGATGCTGCAGGTGGAAGGAATGACGGAGCAGAAGGGTCTCTGCAATGGGGAGCGAGTGGGAACCAGTGCTGGAGAGCCACTGGAGCCAAGAGCACAGCACAGGCTTCGTTGCTGGCATTGATTTTCCATGGAAAGCATTTAGCCCTGATTGCAGCAGGTGTCAGAACAAACCCCTTCAATTAGATCAAGAGAGAGAGACTCGATGGGGAGGATGAGAAAATCAAGAGAAGCCATTTCATGCCAGACCCGCTTGGATCTGGCTCTGCTGGGCCTCAGGCCCTGACAGATCCCAGCTCATCCCACTGGAGTGTTTGATTCCAGGTCAACGTCCTTGTTCCTCCTGCTCTTCTCCTCTGCTGCAGATTTCTGATACTTAGGAAATAACCAGCTGGAGCAAAACTTCCATTTTGTCAGCTTTCCTCATTACTGCTTCTTGGGATTTTAAGTCTTCAGGCATCCGATAAATAAAAATCCTGCCTTTCCCACACAGCTCTGTGTCCTACACCCACCAACAAGCGAAAATAATCATTTTCTTATACGAAAACAAAAGTATAATCAAATAGTGTTTTTCTAGATGCCTGCTCACACTCCATGGTAGGAAATTAATTCCAGAGAGAATCTTGCTGAACTCCAAGGCCTGACAAACTTTTCATCCTGTAATCATTTTTCAGAGGAAGGGAAAACAAAATACATAAAACAGACAAATGGAAATATCACTAATCCCATCATGGCCGCAGAGGAAAGGGTAATAAAGAGAAAGATGACAGAGTGGAATTGTTCCACAGTGAATTTTCAGCTCAAGTTCTTTATCTCCTGAGCTTTCCAGCCCACTGCCTCACCTGGAGCTCTGCTGATGGCAGCCAAAGGTCTGCTTCCACTTCCAGGAGCTTTTGCCATCCCTGAGAGATTGTGCTGGAGCAGCAGAACAGCACAAAGTGGGGAGAAACAGCTGGAGATGCCACCACCATACAGAACACAGGAAGATTTTGGGGTTCAGACTGAAAGAAGGGGATTTTGGTTGGATAAATAGAAGAAATTGCTCCCTGTGAGGGTGGTGAGGCCCTGGCACAGGGTGCCCAGAGCAGCTGCAGCTGCCCCTGGATCCCTGGCAGTGTCCAAGGCCAGGCTGGATGGGGCTTGGAACATTCTGGGACAGTGGAAGGTGTCCCTGCCCATGGCAGGGGGTGGAATGGGATGAGCTTTAAGGTCTCTCCTAACCCAAACCATTCCATGATTCTGTGATTTGTGGATTTTTGTTGAGTTGTTGAGTTTGTTAGTACAGGATCCCAGAATCATTAAGGTTGGAGAAGGCCTCCAGGATCAAGTCCCACCACGCCCACTAAACCTCATTGTGACATAAGGAAGACAATTCCCAGCTTCCATAGAGGAAGGAAATCCCCAACTTTGGTGGCATTGGAAAATTTTAGGAGCATTAAAAGCCTCCACAGTGAGCATTAGACACTCACCCCATTTACACTGTGCACAGTAAAACTGGACTTAAACCCTGGCTTTACTGTGAGTAAAATGCTGAAATGCTTAGATGGACTGAGGTTCTTCACAAGGAACAGAATCTCTCCTTTCGTACCACAGCCTCAATAAAACATCACTGATTCAGCTCCAGCCACGAGCCACCATTCAGGCAGTCCTGCAATTGAGCTGTGGCCATCTCGTCTTCCTCTCTGGAGTCTGTGGCTGGCAGAGGAGCTGAGCTGCAAAGAAATTACCCCTCCTCCAAAAAAACCCACCCCAAACCCCTCAAATCAACCCCCAAAAACTAATTTTGTGATAGTCAGCAACCAACCCTGTCAGCAAACTTTTCACATCCACCAATTATAGCTCAACCCCCCCTCACTGTCACTCAAGTATCACCTACAAGATCAACCAGACCTTTATCCAAGTGTTTGGCATCTTTCTTGCAGAAGGATTCAAGGGATCTCATAGAGGAAAGCTGGGTTTAGTTTTATTTTTCTGTTTTAAGTCTTGCTTATTTAAGAATATTTCTCTCAGTGGTTAAACCCTCAGTGTTTTACCTGTTGCAAGGCAGAAAAAGCAGCACCGCTTGCTCAGGAAAGTAGCTAAAAAATCTCCCAGGGGTCCAGATGATTTATTCTCTCTTTGGTCCTTCAGACTCCTATTAAAAAATGGGTGAAGTTTAGCACTCTGAAAATTAATTGCTGACAACTTCCTGCTATGATGTATCTCTCCAGAGGTTTTGCTGGCAACTGAGAGTTGCTGCTCTGCACATCTGTACTAAACACTGTCTGCTGGCCATAAATCCCACCCGCTCCCCCTAGCCATGTGTGCCTCATGTCCCATATATATTCTAAATGGGAGTGAGAGCCAGCTGGAGAGGCAGGGGGAGAGGGGAATTAGCCAGGCAGGCGCTTCCAGCCAGCCACAGAGCCCCAGCACTGGGCAGTGGCTCCAGCTAACAAGGAGGGCGAGGCAGAGACAGCCAGAGCTTTATTGATGATTTGAGACGACCATCAGAAAGCCCAAACAATAAAATCACTGGAGTTGCTGCTTCATGCATGCAGGCTAAACCTCCTCCAGCTTTCCCCATCATTTCATTTCCCCCCCCTCGCCTTCAGGTAAAAGGGAAAAGCTGTTTTTGAAATAAATCTTATTTTGAAATAAAAAACCAGTGATGCCACCACCAAGCGCAACCTGTCAAACTCCAGGCTCAGAGAGCTCAGAACTCCTTTTGTTCTTTTGAATGGGGCAGGAAAAGAGGTAATGCATGAAAAATGGAACAAGGTGTCAGTATTTATATCCACAAAGCCAAGGCAAAGGAACAGCTCCTTGATAATGGCTTTCCTGCCGCCAGCCTGGGAGTCCTCAAAGGGAGGGATAAAAGCAGAGCATGATCCAAGCAGCTCAGCTCGTGCAGAGGAAGAAGCTCATCTGAGACGCGTTATTTGCCAAGCATGACCTTTGTTGGCTTGATGGGAATCTCATGAGCTGGAGGTCTAAAGGTCTTTGGCACCTGGGAGGGGGAGCAGCACCCTTCACACGTGTGGATTGTCAGCCACACCACAACCATTGTTTCAGTTTTCTCTCTCATTAAGAGCCGATCCTTTTGCAGGTGAGGAGAAATGAGCAGAAAAACGTGGATGTACCTCGGATTGATGTTTTTGACTTGGCTACTCGGAGTTATTTCGATTTCCTCATCCCACCTCTGGCAGAGCTGGCACTGCAGTTCCAGGAGGGAATCACTGCTCCCACTCAACTGCCAAAACCTGAGCGCTCTCTTCCTCATCCGCCGTGTTAAAATCCTTTCTCAACAGCTCGGGACCCACAGCTTGGTGCAGTTGGGAGTGGAGCCTCAGGGAAGCATCACCCACCCCCTGCAGAGGCAAAGCAGGGCTCCAAAGTCTCCATTGCTGAGTTTATTTTAAGGATAAGATCTTGCTCTCCCTTGCAGAAAGCAGACGCAATGAGGACATCAACCAGCAGGGAGGAAGGGTTGTTTAGTGTGTAAACAGGAATAATGATATTAAAACGAGTGATGGAGAGTTCAAGCGGAATATTGGGGGAAATATCCACCACGGAGAATCACTGAGCTCTGCCAGTCTCTGATGGGGAAAACACTCCTTGGCATGGCGAAAGCATCAGCCCTCCCTGCTCCAAAGCTTGCCCCAAAGACAGAATTTTTGGTCAAGCCAAGCGCCACGAGCCCTCCCAGCCTGTGCCATCCCTGTTTCCAGGGCTGAGGAGACAAGGGGAGTCTGGATCTCCTTCTCCTGCTCTCTTGGTGTTTTCTTTAAGGTGAACAGCTCCTGCCTTTCCTACCTGCCAACTCTGCAGTGTTTTCCAGCAAGAGCTGCCCCAGGAATATAAACCAGGCAGATTCGTGCAGAAAGAATGACAGGATTAAGTTTTGTTTTGTGTTTCCTTCCTCTCAGGTGCTCTCGATGCCAAGAAGAGATGCAGATCCAGAAGGAGCGGAATATGACTCCACGATAAAACAACAATAGGTTGTATTGAACCATTTTAGGAGCGAGAGTAAATTTACAAAGAAAAAAAGAACCAACTTAAAATATAAATAGTTATAGCAGGAGCACATCCCAAGGAAGCAGATGGTACAGCCTGTTTCACTCATTAGTTTTCAGACCCAGATGTAGAAATTAGAAGTGATAAACAGCGTTTCTCCTTCAGGATTCAAAAGTGTTTGAAACACTGGAACAGAGTTGAGTAATTGCAGGGGAACATTCACAGAGGGATCTGAAGTCACTATTTCCGCACAGTGTGGTTTTTGTCTTTTCAAGTGAGTAGTGATAGGCCACGTTCCTTCATATGAGAAGGAAAATAGAATCAGGAGATCATGGAATGGTTTGGGTTGGAAGGGAATGTAAAGGTCATCCATTTCCATCCCCCTGCCATGGGCAGGGATACCTTCCACCAGACCAGGGTGCTCCAAGCCCTGTCCAACCTGGCCTGGGACACTTCCAGGGATGGGACAGCCACAGCTTCTCTGGGAATTACATGCCAACCCCTTACCACCCTCACAGGGAAGAATTCCTTCCCAATATCCCATCTAACCCTGCCCTCTGGCAGTGGGAGCCCACTGCCCCTTGTCCTGCCACTCCAGTTCCTGACATGGAGTCAGTTAGAATCCATCTCATTCTGATTTTCAGTTAGCATTTTTTATTATCTGCTTATTTATTCCTTTCCTTTGTCCCCACACACTGCCCAGGCTCTCTGAAGGATGCTGTCACACTGGACAGGCTGAAGCTTGGGAGATCCACAGGCATCCCGTCACCCCCAGACAGAGCCCCAGTTCCTGATCCCCTCTATCTGCAACACATTCCCCCAGCTCTCTGATCAGCTCACAAGAATTAATCAATCTCCAGCTCCTGTTTTGTAGAGCAGACAAAACAAAACATTGCTATTCCCATTTCTCTCTTGGCTCACAGATGGTCTGTGACTCCACAGGAGCATTAACAACCCCACCAGGCCCCCCAACCATCCATTATTCAGGGAGGGGAAGTGAGAGGCAGGGTTTAAACTTTCCCCAAATTCATGGCTGTGCCTGCAATAATGACTTTGCAAAGGCAAGAGGAAGCAGAATTGTTCAGAACAATCTTCTCCCAGCCCAAATGCACAGAGATGGCATCACAGAATCGTTAAGGTTGGAAAAAACCTCCAAGATCATCAAGTCCAACCTTTGAAAATATTCAAAATCTGCACAGCCTTAGTGCTAACCAAGAGAACTTTCTGCAGCCTTTCAAAAACTATCACAACAGCACTTTTGGGGCAAAAAGCTGCAGTTTGGCATGGAAAGAATTTGTTTCCTTTTGTGTTGGAACAGGCAGTGCAGAAAGAATGGTCTGACATGAACAAAGAAAGGCATTCAGGGTAAGTCAGAAACAAAGAATGGGTTTCCTTCCTGGTGGACTGTGAAGCACTGCAGGGAAAACAGCACTGCCATGAGGAGAAACGCTAAATCCAAAGATTCTCTGGGAAAATGGCACCTCCAGCTCCAGCATTCAACCATCCCCAGCCCCTCCTGGCTGCAAACCTCCCAGCACAGCTCCCCACATCACAGCAGCCTCTGTGCTCAGGGCACCAGGGAGGAATGGCCTTGGATCCCTGGGAAACCAGGTGCTTCAGGCAATTTATTCTATTTCAAGGAGAAGAGATTCTATGAGAAAAAAAAAAAAAAAATACAGAAATCAATGCTTCTCACTTGAAAAATGGTCACAAGTCATAAATTCCATTTTGCACCTGCACAGCTGGGCTCGGTCTCTGCTCCCTCCCACTCTCCCTGGTTACAGGGGTGTTGAGCTCCTTGATTTCAAACATATTTTAAGGAAGAGCAGACCAGGCTGCTGCCAGCACACTGCACCCTGCTTTGGCTGGGCTGAAGACTTGGAAAAGCAGAGAGCTCAGGACTTCCACCTCCTCTCTCCGGAGCCTGGGGCAGGGCACCCTCAGCAGGGCCTGTGGCAGCAGCACAGCCCAGGCGTGCTCTGGCTCAGTCTGGAACTACACCAGAGACAGAATCACAGGGTTGTGAAGGCTGGAAATGCCCTCCAGAATCATCACGTAATTGATGATTTGACCAAACTGTGCCCTCCAAACCACGCTGTGAGGACTTTGGACACAGGCTGTGCCTCACGGCCACAGCTCTCAGCCCAGCCATTCTGCATCCCCCCACTCAGAGACTCATTCCCCGCAGCAGCATCCCCTGGCCTAGGAGCAACATCTGCCAAAATATTTCCACAGCCCTTCCAGCAGGCATTCACGAGCCTTTCTGGCACAAATGCACACCTGGAGCCATTTCTGTGAAACCATTTCTTTTTAAACCCAGCAGGAGAGAACAGCTGTATTTTATAGGGTTTAGGCTTTATGGGGAGCAGTGAATTTATTTAATTGCGATGTGGCAAGAGCACAGTTCTGCTCCTCCACTCCAAGGAAAGGCTGGAAAAGTGTCCGAGTGTTGCAGGGCAAATTCCCCAGTGCGTGGGCAGAGCTGGTGACATTACACACGTTCCCTCCTTTATTAAAAGCCTACATTAAACAGGGATTTAATTCCATCTACTGCTCTCAGTCCCCTCCCTGGAGTGCTCCTGTGCAGGTTAAGGTGGGAGGCAGAGCTTGGTTGTGGCACCCAGCCAGGGTGCTGGGCTTGCTCCAACACCGAGGGACCCAAAAGGACCCGAATGTCACATCTTGAGTTAAAAATTTCAACACTGCAGCTCTGGAGCAATAAAAGAGCAGATGGAAGCAGGAGATCAAAGAGGTTGTGCTGCAGAGAGCTGCTTCCAGGAGAAGTTACTCAGCACCTTTCGACTTGCAAAGCACCTCATTGTGGCAGGAGGGCTGGAACAGAATCCCGGAATCCCAGACTGGGTCAGGTTTATGGGACCACAGAGGGTCACCTGCTCCAGCAGGGCCATCCCAGAGCACAGGGCACAGGAGTGTGTCCAGAGGGCTCTGGAATATCCCAGTGAGGAGACTCCAGCCCCTCTCTGGGCTCTGTTCCAGTGCCCACAGTAAAGTTCTTCCTCGTGTCCAGGTGGAGCTCCCTGGGCTCAGGCCCTGCCCGTGGCTCTGGTGCCACTGCTGGGCCCCTGGAGCAGAGCCTGGGCCCTGCTCTGACCCTCCCTGCACCCAGGGACACCCAGGGACACCCAGGGACACCCAGGGACTGAGGGCCCCTCTCAGCTGGGGCTCCTCTCGAGGCTGAGCAGCCCCAGCTCCCTCAGCCTTCCCTGGGCAGGGAGATGCTCCAGGCCCTTCCTCATCTCCCCAGCGCTCCAGGAGCTCCCTGTCCCTGCTGTGCTGAGGGGCCCAGGAATGGACACAGCAGCCTGAGGACAGCACTGGCCAGGAGATGGGACACTGCAGCTGGGATTTGAGGTGGTTCGGGATCATCCCCAAGGATTTCAGTCCCAGCACCTGCTGGTGTTCCCATTGCCTTTGGTCTTGCAGCAAATTCAGCTCCAACCTGAGGCCTCACTGACCCCTCAAACCCCCAGCAGAAAACACCCAAACCAAACCCCTGCCCCATCCTTGGAGAGGCCAGTGGGGCTATTTACAGAATATCTGATTGCATCTCTCTTTGCACCCCCCCTTCCCCATTACCTCATGTCTAGGGCTTGATTTCAATCACAGCCCTATTTTCACATACAGCCCCAGCTATTTTTAGGGCTAAATAAGTAAATGGCTCATAAATAGCTTCTTGATTCCTACCAGTTCATGTTGCTCTTACATGTCCTACTTCTCTCCTCTGAAACTTTTGTCCCTCCCTGGTGACAACGTGTCACAGGGAGCTGTGCCCTTAAGTGTTTTCTAATGAGGGAAGTCAGGGAGGGAGAGGAACCAGGTTCCTGTAATTGCCTCAGCAAAGAGCCCAACATGCACTTAGACACGAGGATTAGGGGGCCTGGGTGACAACTTAATTTCACACTGCTCATGATTAGACCTGGTAGGAAAATTGATTTCTCTCCCTGCACTGCCCACATTCCAGCTCGGAACAAGCCACCCAAACTTTTCACAAAGGATAAATTGATAGAGGGAAATTAATTTCAATTGACACAGCTTGGGTTTTCTTCAGCTAATCAAAGGCAGCCTCCTAATTAAAGCAGTGTGTAAACAGCAGAGGGAAAATGCAACTGCTGTCCTCTCCTGACACTTCCCACCTGGATGGATTTGCCACACTGCTCAGGCTGCAGGAGGAGGACGTTCTGCTCCGTAAAAGAGTGTGGAATGTTCTGCTGCGGGGTTCTGAACGGAGAGCTGCACCAATAGGGGTGGAGAAAGGAGGGAGCTGTGTGGTTCCTCCTGGGCAGCCCCCAGAAATGTGAATCAAAGTCAAACCCAGCCTGGGTACCAGAAGTTGGGGCAAGGGTTGGCTGGGAGTCGGAATATTTGACACTGCACAGGTTTCCAGCTGGGAAATAGGGACAAGCCCCCTTCCCTGCCAGTGCTGCT
The DNA here is from genome assembly GCF_009650955.1 of Corvus moneduloides. Classification (NCBI taxonomy): domain Eukaryota; kingdom Metazoa; phylum Chordata; class Aves; order Passeriformes; family Corvidae; genus Corvus; species Corvus moneduloides. The sequence goes on from NC_045498.1 coordinate 4,546,187, forward strand.
GGGAAATCTGCCCTGGCAGATGTGTGGCACTCAGGGACAATTCTGCCACTCTAGGCTGGACCATTTTAGCCCCTCAGCATTGAGCATCTCCCACAACGTCCATCCCAACCACCCAGCTGCAGCAGCAAGTTTCTAACCCCATATCCAAAGTTCTGTGATCCCACTGCTTATTTTAGGTCAACCTTCTTTAAAGAAGCCCAGCCTGACCCCCAAAACAGGGTGAGAGCAGCCTCCCCTACCCCTGAGACCTTCAGGGGACTTAAAAAACTTCAAACACTGAAAAATACACCAAGCAGCAGCCAGGCCAGGAGAAGAAACGTGTTAATAATGATGACAGCAATAAAGCTGCAGCACGATCTGCTGCTCGGTGCCACGCATTTGGTTGGAGTTAATCTTATTTGCTTTCGGAGGGTTTCTCGGGTTTTCAATAAGCAGAACATGAAAGCAGTGACAGGTTCAGCAGGTGCCTCGTTCCAGCAGGGAAATCCTGCTCTGGCAGTGAGGTGCTCAAACCACAGGAATATTCTGTGTAGACTCCCCAGCACATGCTGTTCCCACCTTTCCCTGTGCTTCCATCCCATCCCTAGGGGAGGGTCCCCAGGGTCACCCCAGCTCTGTTTTGAGGTGGGCTGAGCAATCCCCACTGCAATTCTCTGCTGACCCAGAACCCCTCAGCTGCCCCAGGGCTCCCCCAAATCACAGTGACACAGTTTCACAAGTTCTGGCACTGTGCACAATGGAGAAAAAAACCCAAACAACTCACGGCCACGGAGTGTCCAGAAACATTTTGGGGACTGCAGGAAGTACAGGCAGCTGCTGTTACGTCTCATCTGAGCTCCCTGTCCCAGAAAAGGGTTATCAACAACTTTTCAGGTGACAACTTGATTTGTATATTTATTCTTAAATACAGAGAGCTCTCCTAGAGAGGTGCCAAGTGACATTTGAAGTGGCATCCTTCTTAAGCTGAGAAGGACTGCTCTATAGTTTGCAACTTACTGTAGATATTTGCTTGTCAGGGAAGGCTACAAACCTATTTTAATTAAAAGTGGAGCTAGGGACTGGCAGCTGAACTGAGCTGTTTTGAAAAGAAGTGCTGAGAAGAGTCTGGAATGAGTTTTAAGTTTCTAAAATAGCCCCATGTTTTATATCAAAGAGAAGAAGGAACATCCCTCAATGGCATTTTACACAGTCACTGCAGGACAATGGACTGAAAGCCGAAGGTTCAGAATAATTCCACTGGGAATTAACCCTCCTGTGGGATGTTTGTTTTATCAGCCTGATGCCCAAGGCTCCTTACACTCACATTGTGTCTCCAACAGGCACAAATCCCCTTCCTCCCCCCAGCCATCAGAACCACGGGGCAGGGAGAGGGAGAAGAAAATTGGTTTGATTTGATACACTTAAACTGAATTTGGCATTTTAAGGAACAGCTGCACTTTTCCATGGACAATGAGTTGAAAGTGAAGCCCTGGGCTTCCCTGAGCAGCATCCTAAGGGGAAAGGGAGGAATGTCATCTACTGCTGTCCTTTGATGACCCCAAAACCAGGGCTGTGGGCCACCAGTGACTCTGTGCCTGTCACAGTTTGGCCACAGCTGCTCCTACAAAAACATCTTGCACCAGCTCTCCAAGCACCACCTAATTGAAACATAAAAACACACTCCAGATTTTTTATAGCAGATACAAATACTGCTTCTCCTCCTGGAACATTTGAACGTTCAGGAGGAGAGTGTGGATCAATAATTCTTCTATTAGATAATTGAAACCTGCCTCTTGATTTACACTAATGCACTTGTTAAGCAATAAGTGATGTGGCTGTGGGCAGGCCCGCAGTGCTGGAGCTGGGCTTTGATTCATGGGCTGGGAGCAAGTGAGGGGCTGGCCCAGCTCAGCTCAGCCAAGCCCAGCTTTGCTTTTTAGAGGGCTTTACCCACCCAACATCTGCCTGGGCAGCTGGAGCCATCAGGGCTCCTCAGGGCAATAAGCTCTGACTCTTGGATTTACTGCGTCATTCTTTCTACTTAAATAAAAAGCATTTTTAAACCTCTGCCAGCGACCAAAGAGCCCAAAGGAGGCTCCTTCAGGCAGCCCTGGTGCTGATTCCCCTTTCACAGCCCCTGCTGACCTTTCACAGCCCCAGGACAGGGCAGGTCCCACATTCAGCTCTTCGATCCAGGAACCCCTTTCCCGAGCTCCTCACCCCAAATCCAGAGCAGGAGGGCAGCCCCACGCCTGGCAGGAAGGACAGCCTTGGGAAGTCCTTCCACTGACACACACCAGGCCGTGCCAAGGACCAGCACTCAGCCAAGCAGTTAGGTTTATCTTTGATGAACACTTTGGCACTGCCTGGAGGGAGATGGGAATGCCGGGATCACTACGGGACACTGCAGCAGCTCAGCCCTGGCTCGGGGCTCGCTCAAGGCAGAGCTCTTGGTGCAGTTCTCATTGACTGCATCACTCCTGGCTCGAACTCTGTGAAAAGTTCAGCTCAATTGTACTTTGTGGAAAGTTAAGCCATAATCAATGCATGAGCAGGCAGCCTGGTTCTGCTCCAGCACAAGCACGATTAATTCCCATCGGATGGGAAGCAGCAGGATCTGTCTTGCACTCATTAGCGCGTTACTCAGCTCCTCAAGGAGCAAACACTTCATGTGCCATTTTTGGTCAGAACTGCCTGATCAGTCATCCCCAGTGCCTCAGGGGAAGTCATGAATGTAGGACTTTTGCTCGCTAGAAGGGGTGGTTGGAAACCTGATGCTCCAAGGTCTGCCCACAACAGGAAACAAAAGCTGCCAGAAAGGTTCACCTCGAGCTGGCTCATGAATCACCTGCAGCAGGAAAGGACCTTCAAAGGCTGTGCCCAGAGGCGCTGGCAAGCACAGCTACACAAACAAGGCTGAGAAGAGCAGCTCCAAAGAGCCACCTGAGCTGTGTGGCTTCACCCCAGCCTTGCCTTTGCCTTGTTTACCCAGCAGCTTGTCTGTAATCAGAGTGGATAACGGAGTAAATCCCTTCAATTACACTTGTTGGGGCAGAGAAATAGTGACCTGTGGAGCACAGCTCACCCTCTGCCTGCCAGCACAGCCTCCAGCTCCTCCAGAGAGTCCCACCACCCTGGATTCACTGGGGGACAACGGGAGGACAATGCCATTATTTTACTGCCCTCTGATAACAACATGCAAATGCGCTCAAGCGTTAAGTGAAGCTGCCAGGCAGCCATGGGAGGTGTAATTAATCCCTTGCTTATTAAAGCCTCTGGCATCTTAAAGAAATGCTGACAGCATTCCACGAGCAGTCATTCCCTAAGTGTGAGTCCTTCCCCAGCCCCTCCTCACGGCTTACCCCAAGCAGGAGGCATCCAAGGGCCTGGCTTGGGAGATGTGGGCTTTTAATTAAAGCAAGGTGGGTTTGGGACACATGGCAGAAATGTCACCAGCTCAGGGCCCACCCATTCCACCTGAGGGGAAGGATTCAAATATGGGCCCCTCAGATTATTTGGCCCGGGTTTGTTTAAAGGCTTTTCAGTATTTCGTATTTTCTTCCCTTCCTTTTCTTTCTGAAAAAGGAAAGGACAAAAGGGGAAAAAGTCACCTTTTTCCCCTTTGTAGGACCCCAGTGCTCCCCTCCCACTCCCGCCCAGCCAGGAGATAACCCAGGGATGTTTTCAGATCTCCTCCCACTCCCCTGCTTGTCCAGCAGCAGCTGAAGAAGCACCCACGTGCTCACAGCTCAGGACAAGAAGGTGCAAGGAAATACCCCAAGGAAAGCTGGATAAATGGAGCCAGTGGAGAGTCTGTGCTGGGCTCCCCTCACAGCACCCAAGCCCTCCCAGCACGGCAGGCACCAGCGATTGCACCAGCCTGGAGAGTTTCCAGCTGGTGCCGAAGCCCAGCTGGACACAGTTATCTCAGTCTAAGCCTAATTGCGCACAAAAAAATAAATCTGAAAAGCAAAAATCTGCATGTGCTTCAGTGACCAACTACTGTGAGCAGACAGGGCCAGGGGATCTCTTCATGTTCTTTGCTTCAGCAACTGCAAGTAAATGCATCAACATCTCCTCAAGAACAGAGCAGGAGTCAGGACAAGTCCCTGCAGCTGCAGAAAGATGTGAGAAGATCCCAGCAGACTGTGCAGGCTTTATGTCTCAGCAAGGAATGAGGGAGGTTATAGTGACAATTAAAAACGGAGAGAGCTGGCAGAGCTGCACTTCCCTTCAACAAGGCACAGATCCTGGAGTTAAACAGAGGTATTTTAATGAGAAACCTGCGTTAAGTGAGGTCTGGGCAGCACACAAACAACTGCTGATAAGAACTGAGAACACTGAGGATCCCAGGATGGTTTGGGTTGGGAGGGACTGTGAAGATCATCGTGTTCCACCCCCTGCCATGGGCAAGGACACCTTCCACTATCCCAGATTGTTCCAAGCCCCATCCAGCCTGGCCTTGGACACTTCCAGGGATGGGGGTTCAGTCATTGGCATGGTCAGCCCCAGCCTTCCTGGGAGCATCCTGAGCCAGTGCCCTGCCAGCAGCTGCTGGACAGGGAAGAAGACACCAAAGTCCTTTCCCCTTAATGAGGATTCAGTATTAATTGTTGCTGATCTCAGTCAGGGCCAGCAGTGGATCAGCTGAGCTGGAAGGTGTTGATGTGTTGCTCTGGAATGATCCAGCACTGATGGGTCTGACAGGGTGGCACCGAACCCGTGGTGGCAAACACTCCCCCTGCACAGGTCACCTGGGGTGGCAGCACAGCTCTGGGCTTTAAAGGGGCACAGGGACACCAGGGAGGCTGCAGAAGTGGCTTTGTGCCAGGCACGGGGCTCCAGTGCCTGCTCTGCTCTCCCTGAGCCCCCGCCCACACGGAGGAGTTCACAAAAACACCCCCAGGCCTTGCAGACACAATCTGGTCTCCCTTTTTTTTGGACATCCCAGGAGTATCCCTTCCCTGTCACTTTGCTGGATCGGCTTCTGAAGTGATACTTACAGGAGTTATTCATAAAGTGAACAAGGGGTTTCAGAGTCGAACATGAAATTGCTTTTATCCACTGCACAAAATGACAAATCAGGCAGCAGTGCTGATGACTTCCTGGGAAAATCCACCTCCAGGAGGGCTCCATGAAGTTTCCTAATGCAGTCAGAGAAAGCTGCTGGGAAGGAGGGAGGCGAGAAGGGGGTCAGGAAGAGCTGCCTGATCTCAAACACGCTCCAGAGCAAGTGTTCTCAGCTTGTTTGCTAATCTCTTGTGACTGATCGCTGAACCAAATCCTCCTTCCTAGACAGAGAAGAAAAAAACCCACAAGGGCAACACTTCAACAATAAATAGGATGTCAATTAAACACGAGAGCATTCACCTGCACAACCAGCTCGAGGATGAGCCATTGATTCTCCCACCTGAGCCTGGACTCATCCACACCTCTGGTTGCTGTGATGATGTGTCTGAAACCCCCAGCAGGTAGAGAACAGCTTACACAATGAGGTCACGGTGCATCTCCTCTTAGCTAATTGTTTCTTTTTATTTAGATAAATAAATAACAACTGTCACTGTGGCCTGCAAATGGATTTGATGAGAAAAATCTATGGGATGAGTTAATTCACAGAGCAGATCTCAAGGCTCCATCCCTGCCCCACCGTGTCTGGCTGAGCAAAGGCAGCTCAGATCACCTGGACATTTTACAACTCTCCTATGGGAGGAGTGTAACTCCTCAGATTTTTGTTGAAAGCCAGAACTCAGGACTTTCTTAAAAGGAAGTCCCTTGTACAAATGGAGGCTCTGTCCCTTCAGCCTTGAGCAGGGACCCCATCCAGCCCTGGCCAGTTTGCATTGCCCAGAGGTGGGGCTGGGATTCCCTGCTCCAGAGCTCCTTCTCCTACCTCCAGCTGAGTAAAAACTCATCCATCTTGGAGCGTGGGCTTTCAGAGCTTCACCAGGAGAGACTGACAGAGCTTCACTGAAAGGAAGTGCCTGGCTGCAGACAGAGCCTTGCTGGAGCCTTCAGCAGATTGATGCCAGGCTCTGCTCTGATCTGTTGGGCACCTTCATTCTGGGCCGTAAAGCGCTTTGGGACGACACTGTCCCTCTGCATGTGCCTGCAGCAACACCCCCGGCCCCTGTCATCCGCCTGGGGATGGTGAGCTGAGCAGACAGATGCACACATGGATTCAAATTGTAGCTCCTGGGTGAGTTGCAAAACACAGGTGGTGATTTCTGGACACTGGATATGTTATCTGCTGAAAAGCAAAAATTACAGTGATCAACCAGAAAGGAGCATTATCGTCCTTCCATCATTCCCCCTCTGGAAACCCTCAACAGGTCAGCTGCTTCTGAGCCTGCCCCGATCAATCACTGCAAGCACTAAAAGCGGGGAGATGTCCTCCTTCCAGCCATTTGTCAAGTGGAACCTGGCAGGTTTTAGTCCTTTTATTAGTTCTGCTTGTGAGAGAAATTCACTTGAAGCCAATGCTTAATGCAGTGAGGACACAGTACATATTTCTGTGGGAGAGAGAGCTGTTACCCAGCTGAATGCAGGGTGGGAAGGGGATTCACAAAGCCCTGGGCTGGAAGAGAGAGGAAGAGAGAAGAAGAGAAATGTGTCCCTTGCCTCAACCTGCTGTTCTGGACACACATTCCTTTATGCTGTACTTCAGCCTCTGCCTGAAATGTATTACAAGTGGGGGAAATGAAGAGTAGGTGTGTGCTGGTGGAAGGAAACAGAGCGAGCCCAGCACAGGCTGTGTGAGCTGCACTGGCTGATTCATCCAGGAGAAATCCTGGATGGAGAGAGAGGACACAGAGGTGCAGCAGGGATGGTGTCACAGGCATCCCACCAGCTTTTCATCCGTCCAAGTCCACACAGACTGCCTGGCATGGATCATTAAAGCTGGAAAAGACTTCCAGGATCATCAAGCCCAACCTCTGACCTAATACCCCATGGCCACTAAACCGCATCATGAAGTGCCACATCCCTGTGTCCCTCCAATGTGGCTTTTCCCAGTGTTACACGTGGCCCCAGAGCAGGATCGGCTGTACCTAAACCCCCTCTAATATTCTTTAAGCCTGGAGAACTCAGGCACAAAGGGATTATCAGAACTGCCCAGAGACCACACAGAGGAGAGCATGTCAAATTTGGGAATGGAGCTTTTATCTCCTAAAAACCTCTCTGGATCAGTGCTCAGTGGTTTAAGTCAAACCTTTTTCGGCTGCACAGCAGCTGCTGGAGGGGTTTGGGCTTTCCCCTCCCAGGCATTTACACGGCGCCCGGCACTGCTGCTGCAAACCCAGCACTTTTATAACCTCAAAATGAGCAGTGCTGGATGAACGCTGGGAGAGGAGGAACACAAACGGGACACAGCCCGCCTGGGACTGCTCTCTGCTCCCTCCTTGCTCGCAGCTCTCATTATTTGCCAGCAAGGGCAGCCGTGTTTTCCTCTCTCTCGCTTGTCAGCACGAGCTGACATTTGAGCTGTGCTGATGAGACCTACCAGGATGAGACACATGTTTGTGGTCGCTTTGGGCGACCAGCTGCCAAGGCTTTTAACTGCTCCTTTTTGATTTTCCTGCCCAGCCGAGCTCTGCGCTTCCCTGGCAGTTGGAGCTGCGCTGCCTCCCGGGGATTTGTGCAGAAGCAGGGGCTGCTCTCACCTCAGCCAGGCTCTGCTCTGCTCTGGGAAGGGGCTGATACTTTGTTTGGGGGGGCAGGGATGCTGGCTGAACCCAGGGCTGGCTGTGTCCTGCTGCACACTCAGTTTTTGGGGAGCACAGCCATGCTCAGCTGGCTCTGTCCCAGTGGCTCCATCTCCTGCAATCCCGGTTAGTGCCGTCCCTTTCTGCCCTGAGGCACATGAGAACATTGTCAGGATAAGCTCCAGCAGAAGCTGTGATCGTGATGCCACTCTTGGCACAATGTCACTCTCCCACTTGTCCCAGTGGCGCTCTCCCAGTGGGAAACTGGCCGGTCCCCTGGGACTGACTGGGCAGGGAGAGGACTCTGCACAGGGACAAGGCTCCAAACCCCATCCCCTGGCTCTGGTGCAGCACTTGGACAATGTTTGACATCAAACTCTGTCTGAGCTGCCATCAATCACCAAATTCACAGTGCCTGAGTGAGCCACGTGTCACATCCCGGACCCTGTCACATCCCAGATCCTGTCACATCCCGGACTCTGTCACATTTGGGATCCTGTCACATTCTGGACCCTGTCACATTTTGGATCCTGTCACATTCCGGACCCTGTCACATTTTGGATCCTGTCACGTTCCAGATCCTGTCACATCCCAGGTCCTGTCACAGACAGGATCCTGTCACATCCCAGATCCTGTCACATTTTGGACCCTGTCACATTTTGGATCCTGTCACATCCCGGATCCTGTCACATCCTGGACCCTGTCACATTTTGGACCCTGTCACATCCCGGATCCTGTCGCAACCTGGTTCCTGTCACATTCTGGACCCTGTCACATCCCGGATCCTGTCACATTTTGGATCCCGTCACATCCCGGATCCTGTCACATCCCAGATCAGTGGTGCTGCTGCCCTAACAGGGGTTTGCAGCCACAAACAATTTGGGCCTCGCTTGATTCTGCTTTGCACATTCCCTGACAATTTATATCAGTGCATAAACCAGAAATAAAGCAGAAATACTCATTTCTCTTTCATGGACAGGTTTCATATTCATTTTGCAGGAGTAAAAATGAAACACAAGATGTGAGATGAAGGTGGTTTTAAGGCAGACATCCCAGATCATTTAATCCAGTGGAAGTGTGACCAGCTGCCACCTGTGTTGAAGGAAGTCCCACACCTTGTGACCCAAGAGAGAGTGGAACATCCAAATGAAAAAGATAAACCCACAGCATCCCCAGACCATCTTCCTTATGTCCATCCTGCTCTGATACTCCCAGAAAAGGCAAATAAACATAACAGTAAAATCCAATGTGCCCTGTGTGGACACTGATGTGTGTCACAGAGCGAGCACAGCTTGTTTTTCCCAGTATAAAGCGCTACTCGGAGCTGTGAACGATTTCTGAACTGGAGCTGTTCTAATTAGTGAGGAACATTTAGGTCAATTACAACAGCGTGCTGGCCACTACAATTACTGTTATTAATTGTATTCGATTACACATTTGCAACTATTAAGTACAGTATCTCTCGAGTACCTGTGTGGGGTTTGAACTCAGCAGAAAACAGGGAAAAGTATTTAACACAGAGAAATGGCCAGGTAATGCCAGGCTAAATCCACCCCAGCCCCATGCATCATTTATCTCCTCTCTGCGTGTGCCTGGCTGATCCAGCACATGAGAGACTCAAAGGATTTGTTTTCCTTCATCCTCTTTTCTCTCTGGACCAAAGCCCTCTTTCCTCAGCTGTCCTGAACACGCTGAGGCTGCTCGACTGCCCGGGCACATGGGCAGCTCCTCACAAGGGCAGGACAGGTGATTTATCTCTCTCACAGGTGCCCATGATGCCTTTTCCTGGTCTTAAAATCAAGAGTCAAACATGGTTAGAAGGGGAAAAGGGATTTTACCTTGGTATTTATTTTAAGGATCCTCAGGTACACACGTCCAGGTCGAATGCACTGAAATGCACCCCACCGAGTATGTCCCCAAAGATCAGGTATCATTATAGGTGTTACTAATTAGCAGATCTATCAAAGATTCCCCAAGGAGACGCTCGAGTGAGCCCCCCTCCCCAAGGAGCCTTCCCCTGGATGGTTCTATCTTGGTTTACAGAATGTGTTCTGGAGAGGACCTTGGGGTCCGGGGCACACTGATCCCTGGCTACGAAGCTTCTAAAATGTTGAGTCTCCTGGCTGAACAAACAAGTCCAAGAATGTAGGCAAGGAGCACTAGGAATACAGGAGTTGTAGAAAGGTATAACAGGGGTATAAAAGAAAAGGCAAAAATCTTCATGGCATCACCCAGAGCAGGAAATCGCTGCTTTGTGGAGGTTCTGGCCCATCTTTCCCATGGCTACAAAGGCTCTTGCATTCCCTCCCCCACAGCCAGGACTTTACACTACTTAAAACAGAAATTCACTTTGAAGAAGTGTTTCTGTGTCCTACGATGTTAAACTGCTAATGGGAAAGGAAATGTATTCATGATTCACTGTATTAAAGCAGCCTTGGAGGAATGCAGATTGTATTTTCCCTCTGCAAACATTTGATCATCCCAATAAAGGAGCAGCCCCACCTTTCCCACCAGCTCCGTAAATCACAGGGAATGGAAACAACAGGTTTATGGTTGTCACGACGGTCGTTACTGCGGGGTTTTATGGGTTCTGGAGAGAGGGGGAGCCTGTTTATGGGCACGAGGTGCCTCCTGAAGGACTGCGGGACTCTCTCGAAGTCATCCTGCTGCTCGAGTCTCTGGTTTAATATGGAAATGATCCTCCTGATTCAGCCAGCCCCTGGGCTGTGATCGCACTCCCCGGAGCTCCAGGCTCGCCTTCCCAGGCAGTCCCACACAGGCAGGGTATGAGCGGAGCCTCAGTGGGTCCCGCTGGTTTTCCAGCCCTCATGCAAATCCCTGCTCTGGGATCTCATGGCCTAGGGCTGCTGAAGCACCCACACACCTGAGCCCCTTCAGGGTACAGCTCTGAGCTGCTTCTGTTACCATTAATTAATTCCATTGATTGGGGTTTGAGCTTACAGCAAGGATCAAGGCCATGTTCCACAGCTGGAGTAGAAGGCAGCTTCAGTCCAGGAGTGGTTTTTATCACCATGTCCCATTCCCTGGGGAGCTGGACACTCATCAGCCACATGCTCTGTATCCCCAGGAATCATAAAATATCCTGAATTGGAAGGGACCCACCAGGATCCTCGAATTCCACCTCTTGGAACCAGCAGAACTCAGGACTTAATTCCTGGGGCCACTCTCAAGGCTGCCTGAGACACCAACAACCCTTTGGGGTTCCCAGGCAGCTTCAGAGGGAGCTGGCAGCGACCACCCCTCGCTTTTCCATCCCCTAAAATGTGCTGCACCCTTTTGTACCTGCAGTTTACTCTCAGCTTCCAAACCTCCAAGGAGACACTGTCTGCTGCCTGGGCTATAAATAAGGCCAGCCAGTGCTGAGCCAGAACGTGTGGCAGTAATTTGGGTGATGATTTAAGGTCTGAACGCTCCTCCCAAAGCCTGGTCACCCCGAGTGACGCTGACACAGCCAGGAGCCCATGGGACAGCACCGCAGGGACCTGTCCCACTGCAGCCCTGGGCTCACACTGCCCTCTCCACCATCCCTCCCCTCCATCCCTCTGGCTGTAGGAGCTCTTTATTCCTCTACCAGAACATCTTTCCCCCTTTCTCCACAGGATTTCACCCTCTGGAATGACTCTGTACAGTGAAATATCCGTATCGTAACCCTTGGAAATGGTTTCATTTTATTGGAATCTCCTGCCTGTTTTACGGCCAGCTCTGCAGATGAGCTGACAATAAAAGAGGAGGAAGAGGAGCGTTTGAGAGGGGCTGAGCAGCTCCAACCCCTGCCAGCTCAGTGCTTCCCAGCATCTGGCAGGATTGAGGTTTTGCACATTTTTTTAAAACGCTCCCCCTGGTTTTTTTGCAGTATAAATTCAGTTTAACAGCGGAGCGAGGGTGCAGTGGTGCTCAGGGCAGGACGTGCTGATGAGCTGAGCCTCGTGCTGCAAGAGCAGCCTCCCTGTCCACCTCGCCTCCTGCCTTTTTTGTGTTTTAATACTTAGGCTTTTCTAAAAATAGCGCCAGTTTTTAGTCCTTGTAACATGGTCTTCATAAAAAGTAGTTCTTAAAGACCTCTTAAAACTTCGCTTTAGATTTAATAAGCTGGACAAAGTGGCCATCCCAGGAAATGGGAGAAGAAACCCCCAGCTCCTGGTGCAGGGCTGACCTCAGAGATTGAATACAAACATTCCCCACAGGGTAATGCCAAATGCAGCTGCTTCAGTAAAGTAATGAAGACAATAAATCAGGCACCCATTTAGCACCTTTTCCCCAGTAGCTGCTCTCCATCTTCCACCAGGAAGGGAAGGAATGACAGATGGAAGTCGAGCTGACCCATGGGAACAGTGAAAAGCGCTCCAAACCAGGCTGTGTGAGGAGCTCTCTGCCTGCTTTCCCCAGGCTCAGTGACACCAGCTTTGCATCAGGAAGGTGTTGCTGCACCTGAAATTTGGGTTCCAATCCCACAGCCGCTTCTGAAAGGTTTCCCCCCCATAAGCAGGTGCAGGTATTGGGTTCTCTGACCAGTTCCTCACTGGTGTGACGTCCCAGGCTTGTTCCTGCCCCACTGGAGCCAGGATGGAGAACGAGGACAGGACCTGACCCAACCTCCTGGGCTATTCCTGAGCTCAGTTTAATGGCACTGCCCCTATTTGCAGTGTCTGTGCATCCTTGCAAGTCACAGATCTGGAGAGGGGGTGCTGGGGGACCTGTGAGGGACTCAGGCTCGTAGAAATAAATGGCTTCGGAATGAAGACTGTGAAAAGATTAATCTCTTTAAACTTATCAGGAAGGAATTCAAAAGGTAATTTGATTATAGTGCACAACCACTTTCACAGGAGGAAACTATCAGATACTGAGGGCTCTTTAATCTGGCAGAGATGAGCACAGAGAGAATCTCTTAGTGGAAATTAAAGGCAGGCAAATTTGAATTCAAAATAATGGGTGGGTTTTTTTTCAATGGGGTAGTGAATCACTGAACAACCCGGGAGCATGGACTCGCTGTCAGCTGGGCTTGGATCTCTTTGCAAGACACTTCTTGTAGGGAGAAACTCAGAGAAATCAGCTCAGGGATCTCCAGTCCACAGCCAGAGCAGTGGGGATGACTTTACCCTCTGTGTGAGGGGCTTTGGACCCCCCCGGATCGTGTAGGGTAGATGAGGAGATGTTCATCCACTGATTTGTGTTCTCAGAGCTAAAGGAAACCAATGGCAGCTGAGGAGCAGAGCCAAGGAACCCATAGGCTGGGACAATGCTCACTCCAGAAGAGGAAAATAAATGGGAAGAGGGACCCCCCAGCAGCCAGCCCAGCACTGAGCACAAATCCCAGCAGCACTGGGATGCACCATCCCAGATGTCCTGTAAGTGATGCTCCTGTTTGGCAGGATCTCACTCAGGAGCGGAGGCACTTTAGAGTTGATTATTTCCCTCCACAGCAAATTAGCAACAGAGTTTGGATGTTCATTGACAGGAAAATCTTCACATCCTTTATATACTCCTGGGTGGCTTCCCCCTGAATCCAGATATCACATCATTTATTTAACTTAGAGAGTAAAGTAATTAATACCAGGGAGTTCTGACTGCTTGGCAGGATATGCTGTTACAGCTAACAAATTTTATGTCTTTAGGCTTCAGAGCAGAACTTGATTTAATTTGTCCCAAGGTTAAGAAAGACGGGGAGGAAATTTGATGGTTCCAGATCACAAGTTCACTACAATTTATCACCTTCACCACGTGGTGTGGACATACACCACTTCCAGGTGGAGATGGCAGAAGTTTACTCAATCATCTTTGCTTTAATCCTGTGTTCATCCATTATCTGCCACCATATGTCCCAAATATTCCGTGTCTCCCTGGGAGCTGCCTCCAGCCATCCCCAGCACCAGCCTGCCTGCTTCACCCTTGGGATGAGGATCCCCAAAATGTTGGGATTATCTAATTAAGGATAACACAACCCCGAGGAAAGGTAGGGAAGCATCTTAACTAGACTTTCCCCTAAAAGTTCTGTTTCAACTTTTTAAAGAGCCAGGAAATTCAACAAAATGTTCTGAATTGTGGAGCTGCTTTTAATTTTATTGAGAGAAGAGAAAGTGTTACACAGGGGCTGTTTCTTAGTCACATCCAGGTTGCTGGATTAATTTCTGTGGCTGGATTTCCTTACTTAAAAACCAGAAAAATGGAATAATTTCTCCATTTCATTATGAGCTGATGTTTTCTCCAGAGGAAATCCAGGCATAGAAAGGAGCTGCCCCCAGTACCCAATGTCAGCTTTGCAGAGCACCGAGTGCTTGACCTCACCACAGAATTCTCTTTAGGACCCACCCAGGGCACTTCCCTCCCTCAGCAGGGAATTTGGGAGCAATGAGGCTTTTAGAGCCTCCAGATCCAGTGGCCTTGGCCGGAATCTCACGGAGCAAAGGGAAGGAACGCAGAGTTTCCCTCTCAGAGCTGAACACCTGGCCAGGAGGTCACGCTCAATTTGCAGAGCAGGGGCCACAACATCCCAACAGCTTCTGAGGGGCCGTGCACGGGGCTGCAGCTCGTGAGCAGCATTAGCCAGCAATTATGTACCAAAAGAGCTCCCAGATGTGCAGTGAATGTGATAACAAAATGTCCCAGTTTATGGCATTTTCTCCCTCCCTCTCGCTCTCCCTCTCTCTTCCGTCATTGTCCTTTAGAAAGTGAACATGAGGAATAAAGCTCTATTTTTAGAAACTAGTCCAGGTCCTAAAAGGCTGGAAAATTAAGCGCAGAGATTTCCATGGCATAAGGGAATCACACACCAGGCCAACTCAAGGCTCCCTGTTGGGGACTCTCAGTGGGGCCAGAGCTGTTCCCACTGAAGCAGCATCGAGGTGAAATCCAGGGAAGTCAACAAGGTGGGAAGGCAGAACTTCCACAGGTTCTTCCATGGGGAGAGGTTCCTCTCCCTGCACGCTGAGAACTGAATTTGACTCTTCCTTGTCCATGTGACAAATGCTTCAAGCAGCAAAGTCACATTGTCAGAGCTTCAGAGTGCCTTGAAGGGAACAAACCACTTCCTTAGGAGCTCTTCCTAAAGGTTAATCTGATTTTGAGTGCTGGGTTTGCACTGTGGTTCTCCAAACAGCTCCATACATGAATCCCTGGGTCAGACACGGCATTTATCAGTGTTCCAGCAAAAAGAAAAACAAGAAACTTGTTGGGCAAGAAGACAAGAGGAAAGAAATGTTGTATTTATGGCAAAGTCGTGTGAAGCTGTTTTGGATTAGAGTGATCACAAATTCAAATGGAAAATCCAGATGAATGTCTTTAAAACCACGTCTTCTCAGACACGGGGCTTCACTCCTGACACTCTGCTTTCCCCTGGAAAACTGTTTGGGAGTCACTTGGACCTGGATACCCTTAAAGAGATACCAAACCACCACAACTGGATGACCATCAGCCTTCTCACAACCAGACCACTCCAGATTTTCCAAGAGAAGAACAAACATCCCACCAAGAAGAGCTGCCCTGGAACTCCCAGGCCGTGCTGCAGCCAGCCAGGGCACGTGTCCAGGGGCTGGCTCGAATTCCTGCTGCCCTGCTCAGGCAGCTCCTTACATGATTTATCTTACAGATGACACAAAATTATTATTGCTGATCACTTCAAATGACTTCCTTTGGGAGCACCTGGTGGATGAAATCTAAGAGCACACCAGGGACAGAGCAGGCCCTTGTGAAACACCAGCCCTTGCGTGAGGTGGTTCTTTTGGGACACAGTGGGACCGTTTCCTGGGTCTCATTAATTCTCATTGATCTGTGGGTCAGATTGTCCAGCAGGAGCCTCTGTGCCACCTTCTCCATGCACAGGAACCTGCCACAAATCCTTGGCAATGTTTCTCCATCGCAGCCCAAGGCTGGCGCTTGCTGTGGCTGCTCGTGCTGTTCCCCAGCACCTCCTACACAAACCACCTCACTGCTGCTTGCACTTTTTATCTCACTTAGTTCTTGTCTCTCATAATATTTAGAGGCTCTTTGGGACACAAATAGTATTGATTTGTATGTACAACCACCTAGAACAAGGAGGGCTCGGGTCCTCAGCCCAAATAATAAATAATAGTTAATATAGTTCAGACATGACCAGCCAGTTTCTACCTAAAAATGTCAATAAAGCAGGACCATATTGATGCAAAGAGACATAAAATGTGAACTCCTTCAATACAGGCACTTATTTGTCTCTGTTTGTGAGGCCAGGAAGGAAAGAGCTGTTAGCAGTGAATAGTATTTTATTAGCATCATAAACCCCAAGAGCAAAGTTTGTGTCACAGAGAACTGCACATGCCTTTGAAGGCTTAATTTATGTTCCTGACTCCTCTTTTTTCTTTTTCCCCCATCTCTTTTTTTTTTTTCCAAACAGGGACATAATTTGAAACAAAGCCCGGTAGAGTCTGAAGACACCTTTGGGTGAAGGGGATGTTCATGCAAAACCAAACCTACACCCTACAGAAATCCTGTCAGAGAGAGCTCAGTGGAATTAGTACATGAATCCGTTCTGCAGAGGTCCAGGGAAACTTCAGGAAAACCAGTTTGATGTGCACCAGGAGCACCAGCACTGGGGAATGCCAACAACCCTGAGAGGCAAAGCCCAGAAGGAAGAGCCAGATGGGGAAGAAGTGACTTCCTGAGGAACTCCAGCAAATGGTGAGGATAGAAAAGCCAGCATGGCTTTGGTGGATTTCCATGAGTTTGATCTCAGCACATTTTTTCAGCTGGTGCAAAGCTGATGGGAGAGACACAGCAACCACACCAGCACAGCCCCACTCCACCAAACCCAATCCAACACGAGGGGTCAAATCTCCTCCAGCTCCTGGTCATTCTCCTGCATTCACAGCATTTTCCTCTCATCTGGCCCCTCTGGAGAGGGGTCAGGTTTCTGGGGATGCTTGGGAATGGATATCGCAATACAACCACAATCAAGCCCTGGTAATCAGCAAATTACAGCTTTCCGTACATCCCAAAGCTTTTAACTCCCAGCTGCTTATTGTGGTCTCTTTACACAGTGACAATTCTGCAGAGCAGATTCTGTGCCTGTTCCAGAGCTGTAAACATGGCTTTAATGACCAACCGGCATTTATTTAACATTCTGCGTGCTTTGGAGAGGGAAATCAGACAAGGTGAGTGCTGGAGGCACAGAATTAGGGGTTTATGACAAAGAAAAAGGCTGCATGAGGAACTGTGGAAAGCTGTTTGCAGGGCAGGGATAAAGCTGAGCAGCGTGGGGCAGGTTCTTCAGGAGCCTGGGACTTGCTGCCCACAGAGCAGGGAAGGTATTTGTGGCTCTGAACAGCAAGGTGAGGTAAATCTCCTCTGTCACTGCATAAACACAAAGGTCTGGGAGTTCAGGAGGGAGCAGCCTTTGTTGGTAAAAATATTCCCATGCTCTCTGCTCAGGCAAGGTCTGTGAACTCCCACACCACTCCAGCTCTGCATCTGTGAGGGAAGGGAAGTGCGGAATGAGAGCTGAGTCCAGTTCTGGCTCCTCATGGCCAGAGAGACCTTGAGGGGCTGGAGCGTGTCCAGGGAAGGGAACAGAGCTGGGAAGGGGCTGGAGCCCCAGGAGCAGCTGAGGGAGCTGGGAAAGGGGCTCAGGCTGGAGCAAAGGAGGCTCAGGGGGGACCTTGTGGCTCTGCACAAGTCCCTGACAGGAGGGGGCAGCCGGGGGGGTCGGGCTCTGCTCGCAGGGAACAGGGACAGGAGGAGAGGGAACGGCCTCAGGCTGGGCCAGGGCAGGCTCAGGGTGGACATCAGCAGGAATTTCTTTGTGGAAAGGGTGCTCAGGCCTTGGCAGGCGGTGCTCAGAGAGGTTTGGAGTGCCAAGCCCTGCAGGTGTACAAGGAAAGCCTGGACGTGGCACTCTGTGCTCTGGGCTGGGGACAAGGAGGGGATGGTTCAGCGCACCCAACACAGCTTTGTCACTGCCTTTGCCTTCGGGGTTCTCTCGGCACAGCCAAATGATCGCTGTCTGCAGGGGTAAAACCACCCTGCAGAAAAGGCTGAAGCCCCCATTAAGAGTTTATGATGTTCTTAATTACTCGCTCTGTGCTGGTGCCTCGGGAATTCCATCAGGCTCAGGAATCCCATGTGCTGGGCCCTTTGCTGTTCAGCCACAACACAAATGGGGTTTGCTGCCACACGGATTTGACTTTTTAGGGCAGCAGAACATGGAAGAGCTTCAGGATGTGATTTGCAGAACACTGCAAAGGTTGCTGGTGTATTTCTTCCAGCCACAGTGAGTCAAACCATTGCATGGCCACCAAACTGGGCTGAAACAAAACCAGCAGGGTCACCAGTTCCTATCTGTCCTTCTGAAGGAAAAAAGAGCAATTTCATTGTCCTGGAATGGTTGCGGGAAAAGGAAATGAGAAAGGATCATTCTACTTGTCTTCCACTGCAACTGCAGATATTGGTGCATATAAAACCACGCTATGGAACAGTATCTTTCTCCTTCCCCCCTTTTTAGCAATTTTAACTTCTTATTTTTCCCCCTCTTTTCTTTCACGGCTTTTAACCTTGCCCAATTGTCCCTCTTAAATAATAATTAACTCCCTGGTTCAGCCAGGGAAGTGCTCTAAGGCTCCAGCAATTTTATTCTCTGTGTGATGCTGTGGGAGAGGATGGGAGGGAAAAATGAAATCAGGAGTTCCTCAAGAGTTGCCCCTCTAGAAAAACCATTCCATGCCTGTCCCTGGTGAAGGGATCCTGCCAGATCCCAGAGGAACCACCAGAGTGCTCAGTAATTAACAGGGAGAGACGAGAAAGAAGGAAATACATGAGCAGGCAACCCTGTTGACTGCACTCTCCAAAATGTTCTCTCCCAACAGAGCCATGTCTTGAGTCATGATTCCAAACAACAAAATGATACCTGGCCCTGGGTGACCCAGGAAAATGAGGAGTAATGAGTTGTCTCCCTCGTGCTTTGGGGCTGAACACAGCACTGAGCAATTTGGGGCTGCTCTGCAGCACGACATGGGTGGAAAAACCCAACCACGATGAGTGGGAGAGCACTTCCTTTAATCACAAACTGGACCAAACAAATTATAAATTCAATTACAGCGCCACTCGCCGACAAGGAACTCAAGACACTCAGGCTCTGAGTTCCATGAACTAACTGTAGGAGATAACAGGATTTGAGGGGAGCTGTCCTGTACCCTCGTTATAGTGAAAATGTTGAGGTCTGAAGTGAGGCAGAGTGCGCTGGGTACAGTCTGAGGCACTCACTGACAGCCAGAGAAGTAGCAAAGCGTTCACTCAGAGCATTTTTCTCCTGCAAAATTGCTCATTCAGATACCTGGGTTTTGGACAGGGGAGACCTGCTCTGCTGTAGAAGTATCTCTGTGGTTACAGCAGTATTGACAGCAAACAAAACAGCCTCACCTCCAACAGCCCGGGGGCTACAGCGTGTTCCAGGCACTGCATCCCCAGGGACGCCGGGTTCTGCCCAGCCACACGGATGCACACCCCCGGGCGAGAAAAGGCTACCTCAGGTTTGCCATGACTGAAACCGAGAGCGAACTCTGAGCTCCTGAGTTTCCCCTGGTTCCCAGCTCGCTGCCTCGAGCAGATAACCCCAGGAGCCAGGGATTATTAAATCACATCCCTCCGTCGGGTCGATATCCCGAGCTCTCTCCTCTTCCTGACCTATCCCATCATGAATAATGCACGAGCGATCGGTGGGGCAGTTCTGGCTGGAGCGTGGCCAGCCAAAGGGCTCTCTCAGCAGATCAAAAGCCAATCAAGTTCATTTCAATATTTATGTTTAATCCTTCATTCTGAAATGATAAATATTTCATGCTACACCCTTACAGGAAAGCAAAGCCAAGCAAAAGCAGAGGAGACACCGGCCCAGACAGAGCGGCTCTTTCATGCTAATTCCTGTCCAGGCAGACACAGCTCCTGATGCCATTAATATTCCTCAGTCAACATGGATTATTTATTTGAGTCTTTCCAGAGCCTACAAGGACAGAGGTCAGAGCCAAGGAGCACAACAGGCATGAAGGCAGGTTTGATTCCTGGAGCCTGGTTTCATTCCTGGGAGCTTTCACCAAGGTTTCCTTTTCTGGCCTGGTGCGAATATTCCGTGGCAGCATCGTAGTGCTGGCAGTGCCCAAATACCCTGACACCTCCCCATCCCACCCTGGCCTTCCCCAGAGTTATCCCAACTCACAGATCCCCTCAATACACCCCTCAAACAGGGTTTTCCCAGCAGCTCCTGCCTGTCAGAGCCCTATCAAAGGTTTGGGTATTTTGATATTTGGTATTTTTAGATCCATTTATTGCAGCAGATGAACCCCTCAGCCTTCTTTGCTGATCATCTCCCCTCACCTGTCCATTCTTCAGACACCTGAGGATGAGAGATGGGAACAAAGCCAAGTGTGGATGCACAAGGAGGCACTGTGGATGCACCGCGGGGCTGCACAGCCCCGTGGGTTTTGTTGGCAATCATACCCTGCCTACCTGGGAAGCAGTGAGGAGGAGAATCCTGGATTAAAGAGATGTAAATGAACTGAGGATGTAGGAGAAGGGACTGAGAGGTACCTCAGAGTTTTCTCAGAACCCACCTGCTGGCTTCTCTAATCATGACTTAAAGACAGCACCCAATTCCTAACCAGCAGTGTGAGGAACAAAGCCTTTTTGATGGGGATTCTGTTTTCCAGGGAGAACCATTTAATAAGTTTCACTCAGGAAGTCTCTGTTCCCAATAAAGACTTAACAAAGTTAATTAGACTAAACAGTAATTATCATGTCTCTTCATTGTTCAATTATCTTGCTGAACTAGTGTTTCCTGATTAATTTTCTGATTAAAATGTATTAAATTGAAAAGCACTTGCAAACATGAGATGACAGGCTCTCTCCCATGCAGCAGGATTTCTGGAGGTCAGGGAGGCAGGGATGGTTGGCACCCACCCCCAAAACGGGCTGGCTCCACACCCTGCACGGCCAGGAGCCCAACTCAGAGCCTTCACCGATGTGCTCTCCAGCTTGAGATCCACCAACACGTCCCTGGTGTGTTCCTCCTCTGCACAGCTCCTGGGTGTCTCTTCCAGCCCCTCCTGTTCCC
This sequence comes from Corvus moneduloides, assembly GCF_009650955.1. Classification (NCBI taxonomy): domain Eukaryota; kingdom Metazoa; phylum Chordata; class Aves; order Passeriformes; family Corvidae; genus Corvus; species Corvus moneduloides. Next base: position 4,566,950 of record NC_045498.1, read on the forward strand.
TGCACTGGCACAGAGAAGCTGTGGCTGCCCCACCCCTGGCAGTGTCCAAGGCCAGCTTGGACGGGGCTTGGAGCAACCTGGGATAGTGGGAGATGTCCCTGCCCATGGCAGGGGGTGGCACTGGATGGGCTTTAAGGTCTCTTCCAACCCAGTCCACTCTGGGATTCTCTGATTCCTACTTCTCCACAATTTTACCTTTCTCGGAGGTTTTTCATGCACAAGCACAGTGCACTACAAGTCCCTGTGCTTGGAGCAGCCCTGCAGCACAGGAGGTCCTGGAGCCAGGTAACCCTGTTTCCAAGCCCAGTTCCTCCCTCCCACTGGATCCTGGAGTCTGGGCTCCCTAAGCTCCCATCCGGCTGTGCCTTCCATCTGCCAAACACCACGGAGGCACCCTCTGCTCCCCCACCTCCCACCCACGACAGCGGCCAGTGCAGAGGAGGAATTCCCACAGCTGAACTCACACATGGAATCTCTCCAGCCCAGCAAACATCTTTGGGTGTGGTACTGCATCTCCTGCTGCTTTCAGCATCGTTCTGCACTTCTCCCAGGAGCTCAGCTCCCTTCTGATTGTGTTTAACACCCCAGCTTGCCTAAGGTGGCCTGACCACAGCCACCCCCTGCATCCCTCAGTCAGATTCTTCTGGTGGGATCAACAGACCTCCATGGATGACCTCATGGATCATTCCAACCTGCAGCATTTTGGTATCAAAGAGCAGAGACACCCCTGGCACTCCTGAGCCACCACAGCCTCGCTTTCCAAGGCCCTGCTTTAGTATTCACCCGTGGCAATCCAGCAGTCACCGGCATTTTGAGCAGCCCCTCACACCATTTGCATATCTTTTATAAGACAAATCAGAAAAGGGGATTAATTTTCCTTCACTTTAATATCACCTGTGGCTGGGAGGAAACAAACAAATTCATCGCCTCCTTCCCCAAATCCTTGCGATTAGGTTATTAGAGCCCCAGACTTATTATAAATTGATGAAAGGACACAGCTGAGCCCAAATCCCACAGCGGGCTCTCTTTGTCTTCCACAAGGCTGGCAATTCTTGATTAACTCCCATCCAGCACGAGGCAGGAGGGATGAGCAGCATCCCAGACATTCCACGGTGACGAGCGCCGGCGTGGCTCCGCTCTGAGCGGAGCGCTCAGCTCCACACACGGCTGTGCAGGGAATCTGGGCTCCCAGCAGACAGCCCGGGAGCTACAAAGGAATTTTCTTCCCTTTCTGCTCACCCTCTTGGAAATTCAACACCAGCCTTGCTGCTGCTGCTGCTGCTGCTGGGACCAACCCAGGCTGGGGGGCTCTGAAAGGCAGAGAGCTGCCTGTCCCTTTTGGATATCCGTCCTCACTCCTAAACGGACTATTCCATAGTTTCAGCTCTGAGGGAGTTATTCCATGTTCTCATACACTCCAGATATGTGAATGTGGAATGGCAGCAGCAGCGTTTCAGGTTTCTCCTGCTCAGTGCCTTGTTTTGCCCTGTTTTAAGTCACACTGATAAAAGCAGAAGAGGTTCTGATAAGGAGTTAACTTTGTTTGTGATGTACGAAGTCTCCAAAGGGAGTTGCAGCTCTGCTAAGAATAAGTCTCTGTCTATGAGCTGAGAGCTCACACCTCCAGATAAGATAGAGAGAGAACCAGCATTTACAGCAGCTCTATCAAACACACTTAGGCTGAAACTGTTGTTACAAACATCTACCACTGGTTTAGACTCATTCCAGAGGCCAAGCCAAAAAAATTGAAGTCTAATAACCCAAGCAGTTTTCATTTTCTTTTTTTAATAATCATATAATCATAAGTAGTGAATCCAAGGGCTTCCTGGCTCCTGAGCTATCATTTGGCAAACAGCTCCAATTATAAACCCCAAACCTAATGACTGCGCTTTCCCCGTGTCCCTCTGTGCTCACAGGAACATTTCTCCTGCACCAGGCTGAAAGGAGACGTCCATGGGGAATTCGCTGTGAAATGCTGGATTTCAAAAGCCTGCGGCAAGTTGATTCATGTCTATTTAATTTTTCCAGGCAGTTTCACTGGAATGCTGTATATAAATCAAATACAAGGCCAGCAGCAGAGACGGACCAAGCTGTGGAAGGACTGTATGATTTTAATTAAACTACACACACAAATCAGGCAGGAGTGAAGGTGGAAGAGGAGAGAGAGAGAGAATTCTATCACTGGGGATAAGCCAATATTTTTGAGCAGGAAAACAAATAACCATTTACTGTGAAAAGTCTGATTTCAAAAGCAGCGTTTTGTCATTGTGCTGATTTTCATAATCAATTTAAATCTGGAAGAAACCAGGCTTGAGCACAGCAAACAAAGAGCCTGAATGGAAGTTAATTAGACTGTATCAGCTCAGCCTTCTCATCCTTTACTTACTGTCAAGCTTTATGGGCTCCAGCAGGCACTTCACTGCCAATCCTGCTTTGGAGACAGCAGAGCCAGCTCTGCTGGGGCTACAAGGCCATCATCTCCTGCAGTGTCCTGTGCAAAATCCCAGAATCCCAGACTGGGTCAGGCTGGATGGACCACAGAGGCTCATCTAGTGCCACCTCCCTGCTCCAGCAGGGCCATCCCAGAGCACAGGGCACTGGAGTGTGTCCAGAGGGCTCTGGAATATCCCAGTGAGGAGACTCCAGCCCCTCTCTGGGCTCTGTTCAGGGCTGGGCACTGCCCAGGGCAGAAGTTCTGCCTCCTGTCCAGGTGGAGCTCCCTGGGCTCAGTCCCTGCCCGTGGCTCTGGTGCCACTGCTGGGCCCTGGGAGCAGAGCCTGGGCCCTGCTCTGACCCTCCCTGCACCCAGGGACACCCAGGGACACCCAGGGACACCCAGGGACACCCTGGGCTGAGGGCCCCTCTCAGCTGGGGCTCCTCTCAAGGCTGAACAGCCCCAGCTCCCTCAGCCTTCCCTGGGCAGGGAGATGCTCCAGGCCTCTCATCTTTCACCCTTTGCTGGACCCGCACCAGGAGCTCCAGGTCTCTCCTGTCCTGAGGAACCCAGAGCTGGAAAACTGAAGATTCCTCATCAGAGAACTGATCTACCCATGGCCACCTCTGCATTTGTGGGGTGTCACACCAAAATTGGTGTCAGCCAGGCTGGCAAATGGGAAAATAGCAGGGAAGCCATAGAGTGGCCCTTACAGGGCAGGACTTCTGGCAAAAAGCCTCAGGACTACTTCTGTTCTTTGAGATCATGGGACTTGCACCTGAAGATTCAGTAGTTCCACAACGATTCCCATACAGGAGGAGGAGGATTCAGTATCCAGAGAGCTCTGGAAGATGCAGGAATGCGGCTCCACCATAAAGTCCTCATTAAGAAGCCTCTAAAGAGTCTGCACTGAGTCTCCCCTCTCCCTACATCCTGCAAAGCAGAAAAACAGCAGTGCTTAATAACCAATAGGCAGTGCAAGGATAAACACATGGGATAGCAGGTCCCATGATAATGGAGCCTATGAATTCCTGGGATAGATTGGCATCTCCTTCCCTATCTGCAGACCAGGGAAACACCCAAGGAACACTCCAAACCCCATCCAACAGCGGGATTGCGCTTGTCCTGTGTCCCTGCTAAGCCAGCTTACAGCAATTTCTGCCTGAAGGATTGCAGCAGCCGCTGCTGGCAGGGCCGAAACGTGCCAGGCCCTGCAGGAAAACCTCTGTCCCACGCTCTGTGTCCTCACCAGACAAGACACAACAAGTGTGAAGTGACAGCGAGCGCTGTGTCACGGCCAGAGCTCGCTCCCAGGGCTCCTCCCGTGACTCACCTGTGCCAGGGACATCGGATCCTGACCTGCCCAGCGCAGGAGCCGCAGCCCTTCCATCCTCTCCGAGCCATCCCTGAAGCAGCAGGGACCCATTAGCTCCGATTAAAGCCACAATATCCCAAATCCCGCGAGGGTCCGTGGCGTTGAAGCCGGAATGAATTTTGCAGGGTTTTTCTCCTCCCTTTCCCCACCTCAATCACTCTCAACTACGGGGCATGAATAATACAACGATGTGTTGCCTGGTGATTGCTGTTGTGTTTTCCTTTACTAACAAAGCCAGGGAAGGCAGCAGGCCCGATACTGCCTGGAGGAATTGGTTATTTAAAGACGGCTTCCAAGGGGCTGAGGTGCTGCAGATGCAAGGTGATCCAGAGGCTGATGGCAGCCTGTCCTCGGGATGAGTTTTTGGGAGTCCACCAGCTCTATCCCATGGCAGAACTCTCCTCCCAGCCCCAGGGCACAGCTCCCGAAGTACTGCGGCACTGGAAGGGAGCAGAGGGCTTGGCTGAACCCAGTGTGTGGAACTAACACTGCTGTGCCAGGTGCTGCACCAGCTTTTACAGCAAAAACAAACAGGGCTGTAAAAAAGGAAGAGGCTCTCAATAAAAAACAGGATATTTGGAGCTGAAGGGTTGTTTTCCTACTCCAAGTGAAACTCCCAGAAGGCTTCGAGTTGGTGATATGGACTGGAATTGTGAAGCTCTGTTAGGGGAGGGTTAGGCTGGATTTAGGGAAAGGTTCTTTCCCCAGAGGGTGCTGGGCACTGCCCAGGCTCCCCAGGGAATGGGCACGGCCCGAGGCTGCCAGAGCTCCAGGAGCGTTTGGACAGCGCTGCCAGGCACAGGGTGGGGTTTTTGGGGTGTCTGTGCAGGGCCAGGAGCTGCACTGGATGATCCCTGTGGGTCCCTCCAGCTCAGGACATTCCGTGATTCTGTGATTATCTTCCAGGACAGGGTTGCTCCTGTAAGAGAGAAAAGCTCATCCAGCCTTTTTTTTCCTGCAGGTTGGCATTTTTAAAAGAACACTGGACAAGTTCCCACCCACTCTCTGAAAGCCCCTTGGAGTCCTGTCCCGTGGACACACAGAGGCCCAGAAAATGCAAGTTCCATTCAGAACCCAGGGCAGGGGTGTTTCTGGAGCAAATTCTCCCTTGGGGTGAGTGCTGTGCTGCCTGAAAGCAGCAGCTCCAGCCCAGCTGCTCCAGCCCTGCAGCTGAGGTGATCAGCAAGAAAATGGGCCTGGGCTCCATCCCTGGTGCTTCCTGAAGCGAGTCCAGCTGTGACCTGGACATGGTCTTGGTTTGTGCCCTGCCTTGGAGCTGTGCCCTGACACCGGGGCCTGATTGCCTGCTCAGGCTGCAAGCTGCACTTTGGGGGGCTGCTCCTGCACAGAGCAATCCCAGCTGCAGCCTTCAGATAATGCAGCACTACAGAGAAACATCAGCACTAAATGGTCCCAGAAGGTGTTTACTCCTCCGGGCCAATGGTGCTGCTCTGTACGAGCATGTTGGGCTTAAATGGAGACACTGGGACACCTCTGCTGTGCTGTGGGGAGGGAAAACCACGAGCTGCAATCGGGTCCAGCCTGATCCCAAGCAGAGGAATCATTAAGAACTGGAATATTTCAATAAACCCCAAAACCTCAAGGAATAAATGTTCCCGGTGTATTTAACGACGCAGCAGCCTCCGGTGAGTGTAAAGAGCAAGGCAATTAATAAGGTATATTTAGCATGCCAGGCTGAGGTGTGCAGCTCCCACAGCAGCTGAAACACAGAGATTTAAATCACATTTATCATAAAGATCAGCCTGGCTGAGCTGGGGCTGCTGCTCCTCTCACCTGGGAGCGCCTGCTCACTGCCTCGTCCGTCCCGCTGGGACCCCCAGGTCAGGGCTCTGCTGGTGGCTGCAGCACAGCCAGGAGGCTTTGGGTGCTGTTGGACACCCCAGGCGCCCTGGGAGACCCCACTGAGACCTCATGGGCTGTGCAGGAAACATGGAATGAGCAGCTGGTGCTTTTCCCCCACTGCTCAGTCCCCACCCAGGTTCAAACCAAGGGAAGTGATGCCTTTTCCTGGTCTTAAAATCAAGAGTCAGACACGGTTAGAAGGGGAAAAGGGATTTTACCTTGGGATTTATTTTAAGGATCCTCAGGTGCACACGTCCAGGTCATATGCACTGAAATGCACCCTGCAATGCACCCCCAAAAGATCAGGTATCATTATAGGTTTTTCTAATTAGCAGATCTATCAAAGATTCCCCAAGGAGAGGCTCGAGTGAGCCCCCCCCTCCCCAAGGAGCCTTCCCCTGGATGGCTCTATCTGAGTTTACAGAATGTGTTCTGGAGAGGACCTTGGGGTCTGGGGCACACTGATCCCTGGCTACGAAGCTTCTAAAATGTTGAGTCTCTCAGCTTGACAAACAAGTCCAAGAATGTAGGCAAAAAGCACTGAGAATACAGGAGTTGTAAAAAGGTATAACAGGGGTATAAAAGAAAAGGCAAAAAAATCTTCATGGCATCAGAAGGAGAGGCCTTTTCCAAAATAAACAGGAAAAAAGAAGTAGAAATTAAGTTCTCCAAGGTGTAGGATGCCATGGGTGCAAAAGTTTTCATGGTCTCATGAACCAACTTGCTAAATTTGTGGAACAGAAGTCCTACCAAGAAAACAGACTCACAAAGCTGGTTGTAATCCCAGTGTTCAAGGCCAGATACCTGAATAGACAATAAAAACCACAACACCTTTAAACAGCTGTGAAACCTGCCTAAATCCTTGTATCCCACACTAGCTGTGCCATGACATCCCAGAAAACATCGGCCACCCTGTCCAGCAGAATGCAAAATCCTGTCTCCCAGCAGAATGTGACTTTTCCAAGGGTGAATAGATTTAAATGGTGTTGAATGTTTGTGCAGGGAACAAGGACAGCCAGAGTTTCTGACCATAACAATACATGCTTGGGATGGCATGGAAAACTTCAGATGTCAGTGTTGAAAAGAAGTTCTGGTTACAAAGGGAGAAAGCAAGGCCTCCTTGAGTGAGTTACCCCCCTGCCCTGGGCTGGGGTCAGTGGGAACACTTAGATGAGCATCTTTTTCCCTGGAAAATCCCACTTTTTCCCTTGCAAGTAATGATGCCAATTGTCCCACAAAGACAGAAACCCCCCTGCTCTGAGTCAGGCAGAAACAAACACCACAACCCTGGCATTCCCAGTGCCAGCTACCAGGGAGGGGACACAGCAACCCCCACCCCAACAACCTGAGCCCAAACACCTTCCAGTGCCGATTATAACACAGTTATTTTTTTAACTTTTGGTAATTAAATATCCTCAGTTTTGATGAGAGCCACTCAAAAGCGCAGCAGTCGGGACTGCAGCTGGCTTTGAACAGATGAAATGTTTTCCCTGCCTTTGAACACACTCGCTGCCTGTTCCCAGCCTGTGGCCACCCAGTTTGCCCCGAGGTGCCTGGCACTCGAGTCTCCAGGATAAAAGGACCTGGTTGGAAGTGGAATTAGTATCCTGCATGGAAGGCTCTACTGCAGACAGAATCAAAGGAGGAAACAAAGACCTGAGCTAAGCAAAATCCCCACGCAGATTATTAGTTAAACTTCCAAGTCTTGACATTAAGCTTTTGGAAGCAAAACATTTGGGAGTCACGTAGAGAGCGTGACTTTGCAGCCAAGAAAAGATCTGGGGGACGTGTCTTGCGTGGGGTTGTTTTATTGTGATTTGAGAAGCGTCTGCAGGACCTTGGGTGTAACTGAGGGGTGACCTGTCCTTGAGGCAGCCCCAAAAGCAAAGCAAAGGAGGGGGACCTGCTCTTGGTGGAGAAGGTGGAAATCCCCCAGTCCTGTTTTTCCTGCTGCCACTTGCACATCCCAGCCCCTGCAGCAGGATTTGGTGAGCCTGGCACCCACTGGCACGCTCCAAAACACCGTCCCCAGCCACCCAGAGGGAGCCGTGGTCCCACCAGGGAGCCTCTTTCCAAGAAACTTCTGGGAACAAACATTTAATGCTCTCAGGATTCAGGAGTAGTTGACAAGAGAGCTGCAGACCCAGCCAAGCCCATGCTGGGCTGTCACCACTGGCCAACACTCACAAACGCTTCCCCTCCCTCCGGAAATATTTTCCCCAGCTCTCCCCTGCACTAACAAACACTCGTTTTCCTCACGATAAAATCAGTCCCGCAGCCCAGGCTGTGGCAGCTCCGAGCTGACCTCAGTGCTCTGCTCCCCAGCATCTGACAAAACTGTGAGAGCTCCTCAGAGTCTGTAACAAAACATCTGTTTCCTCTGGAGCAGCTGCCACCTGGACAACGCAGCCGGAGCCAGAGCTTTCCTGAGCGGAGCGTTACCTGCCTGTGGAGAATGCAGCCTCTCCAGCAGTGGCCACAAGGACACTTGGCACTTCCACAGCTCCTGGAGTGATTGCCAAACACCACAGCGGCCCCAGAGTGGGAGGAGGTGATTTTTGGAGGGAGGCAGGCTGCGGTGTGGGGATGGTTTCCCCTGGCAAGGTCAGGGAAGAGCCTGAGAACAGCCCAGCCTCCCTCTGCCGCTGTGGAAAGGGGCAGATGTGCTGCTGGCACACTGCGGTGCCACCCCTGCGGTGGGTGATGGTGATGGTGGCACCTCACCAGAGGGATTCATCCCGCTGCACCCCTTCATTCTGCTGCTCCTCACGCCCTTGGAGCCAGGACTCTGGCAGGATTCATCCCCGTCCCAGGTGCCTGTTGCTGCCCACGGGCATCTCGCTGAGGAGTTTAGTCAGGATGCATCCTCATGAGCCAGCCAGACACTGACTCAGGGCTGAGTCACTCCAGGGAGGGTTTGTTCCCTGACTTTCAGTCCCCACTGATCCTGCTGCTGATGAGGAGCTGGGATGAGCCCTCACGGACACTCCCAGCCCAGCTGAGTGTCACATCTTCCACCTGAGAGAATTCACTCTGCCATGGATAACATTTACAAGGGCGTGTGGTGCCAGGACAAGGGGGAATGGCTTCACACTGAGAGGAGTGGTTGAGATGAGACACCAGGAAAAAATTCTTCCCTGTGAGGCTGTGGCTGCTCCTGCATCCCTGGCAGTGTCCAAGGCCAGGTTGGACAGGGCTTGGAGCACCCTGGGATAGTGGAAGTTGTGCCTGCCCATCATGGCAGGGTTGGAATGGGATCATCTCTAAGGTCCCTCCCAACCCAAACCATTCCATGATTCTCTGGCTCTGTGATAACTGATCAGCAGCAATGAGAGGAAAGAGACCATTTGGATTATAGGAATTAAAGCTTTAGAAAGGGGTAAGATAAGAAAAAAAGGGAAAAAATTGAAAAGATATCGACTATTCTGAAGCAAACAAAAGCCACTATAGATTAAACAAACAATGCAGCCCAAACTTCTCCTTCCAGTGCTCTGACAGATAAACAGCAGCTTCCAATAATTAATTGTGTCCTGGCACAGCTGAATGAGCCACCATATGGGAGTGGTGACAAAACAACCTCTGTTTTTGGTGGCAAATTGTGCAAATCGTCGACTCAGTCTGAAGCTGAGAACTGACACACCTCACTCCTCCTGCTCTCATAACAGAGCAGACAAATCTGTGAGGGACACGGTTCTTTGGGGGCACTGAAAATCACTCCGTGCAGAATTTGGGGTTTGATGAAGATGAGAATTCACACACTGAGAGGATGCTGCTGGGGGAAGCCATGGTCACCTCCCTTGTCCTGACAGGGGCTGCAGCAATGGCTTTGTCACTCTCATGGCCAAGGAGGAGGTGGCAGCATGGCCACAGAGGAAGAGACTTGAAGGAGCACTGCAAAGGATCCTTGGGAATAGACTTTGCAGGGCTGGCGGCAGAGCAGGAGCTGCAGGAAGGAGAGGGAACGTCAGCCCAGCTCAATCCTTGCACTGACTTTCTGATTCTCCACAAGCACTGAGTTTATTCATTTTATTTTCTCTAGAGGTATCCATTAATTATTGCACTTGAAATGGCTGAAGAAAAATGATACAGCAAAGCCAAGGAAGCATCTTGGAGAGGGTCCAGCCTGGCAGAGCTGAGATGCAAATGTGGAGCGACTCTTGCGGGGTTGGGTCAGACGTAAATCCACAATATCTCAATTAAAGCTGCTCCCAGTTCACACCACAGACAGGGAGCTGTGCTCCAGTTCTGGGACTGATCCTGAATTTTACCCTGAGTAAAAGACAGGCCCTTGGAGAACAAAGTCCTCTGAATTCCTGGCACTCTGTCCCTCCGCTTCACGCTCACAGCTCTCCCCTCCTCTGCATTTTCATTTCAAATGAGACAAAGCACCACTGTCAATTTGGCAGCCAATGATGCCCTTAAAGCCACCTGCCCCTGGCTCCATCCCTCAGCCTCAGCCCCAGGCAGGACCACATACACCTGGAGCTGCAGTTATGGGATGATAGTGAGGGAAATGCTGGAGTGGGAGTGCTCATCCTGCCCCCAGAGCCTCCTTGGCTAAAGGTCCCTTGGGAGCAGAAGGAGGCTCTCACTGACCCCCAGCGATGCCATCCCCACTCTGAGGGCAGTGTAGGCCAGGTTTAATGGGCCCAGGCTGTGCAGGTGATTCACCGGTGCAGTCTCTCCCTCCATAATGAATTCCTTCTAACTCCCAGCCTCTTCCCTCCAGGAATCCCCCAAACACCTTTAATTTAGAAGTGCCATAATCTACTCGCCTTCTGCTGCCTCTTAAAGTTGATTTCCTCCTCAGTGCTCTGCAGCCATGACATTTTCACTGCACTGCCTGTTCCTTTTGCTTGGGTCACTTTGGGATGAGGAGCCACAGGCCTCTGTCTCTGCTCTGGTCCTCCTTCCTATCAAGGTCCTGACATGGATTGCTTTTGAATTTCCTGCCTTTTTTCCCCAACTCAAAGACACAGAAACTGCTGCCAGGGACTGGCACATTCCCATCTATCCCAAGCATCGTTGGAGTTTATGGGCTCACTGTACAGGAAGAAATTAGGTAATAATAAAAAATACACACCAAAAATACTCGGCTGTAACAAAAATTGATCCTGCCCTATGGGATATTTTAGTGCCTCATTATGGCACCCAGACCTCACAGTGACAGCAGAGGGTTTTTAAACAAACCAGTGGAGACTTGCTGGCTCCAGGCCCATAAATCCTGGTTCCCCCACTGACTTCCACCCCAGTTCCCACACCGTGCTCAGCAGCCCTTCCTTCTGCAAAGGTGTTTCCCATCCCACAGGAACTTCCAAGATCAGGGAAACAAAATGTTTTCTTTGGTCCTTCTTTTGAAAGGGTCAGAGAGAGGATGACAGAAGACAGAGCTGTGAATCCAGAGCCACTGGGAATGTCTAAACATGATTTAGGAACAGAAGTGGATGGGTTCAGGTCGTGGAGGAGGGACTACACTGAATTTTTGCCCTTGTATTTGTTGGTCTTTCCATGCTGGTCAGTCACTGCCAGTGAAATCACGGCTCTTTTGGCACAGTCCCCTTGTCCTTCCTCACATCTTTAACGACAATGCCAGCACAGGACTCCTGGAAAACACAACCTCTGGCTCTCAGAGCACTCCAGACCTCCGGCTCTCCATCCCAGCCCAGGCCTCTTGTTCTGCTCAGATAATCCGAGGTGCCTACTCCAGCTCTACACCTAATGTGGCATGTGTCTCCAGGAGATTATGTGAAGTGGTTATTTTTATTCCTGGAACCTTCAAAGGCAGAGTTATTAAGTGTATTTAAAAGGAAGAACGGGTCCAGATAAAGCGGGGATGTAATTAGTTACAAGCTACTGTACTTTGATGACAAAGCAGCATTTCTGTGGAGCGGCAGCTCGGTGGGGTGTGCTAATTACTGATAGCAGTCACAGCCGGGGGAAGCCTGACACTCCTCTGATAAAGCAGAGCTGTCCACAACGCCACAGGCTGGGTTTAACTCGCGGGGTTTGAGCCAAAGCCTGGATCCTGTAAAATTCACTGAGTGTTGGAAAGGGCAGAGGGGAATAAAGCCCAAACTTTCAGTGTAGTGGGAGGCCAGGTTACAGCCCAGGATCCTTGAAGAGAGACACCAAGATGATCAGGGCAATGGAGCAGTTCTCCCATGAGGAAAGGCTGGGAGAATTGGGATTGTTCAGCCTGGAGAAAAGAAGGCTCCAGGGTGATCTAATTGTGACTTCCAGGACTTGAAGGAGCCAACAAGAAATGCGGAGACAATTTACAAGAGCCTGGAGTGACAGGACACAGGGAATGGCTTCCCACTGCCAGAGGGCAGGGCTGGATGAGGTGTTGGGAAGGAATCCTTCCCTGTGAGGGTGGGGAGGCCCTGGCACAGGGTGCCCAGAGAAGCTGTGGCTGCCCCTGGATCCCTGGCAGTGTCCCAGGCCAGGTTGGACGGGGCTTGGAGCACGCTGGGACAGTGGAAGGTGTCCCTGCCTGTGGCAGAGGGTGGCACTGGATGAGCTTTAAAGTCCCTTTCAACCCATGATTCCCAAAGAATCTGCTCTCTTTCCTGATGCAGCTTCTCCTTGGCCCGGAGCATTCCCCCAGCTGAGCCCTGCAGGGGCTGGAGGGTCCCGCATCAGGTTTGACTCAGCCTCGCTGATGTCAGGGGAAGGCTTTCAGAGACTTGGGTTTGGCTCTGTCCCTAAATCAAACCACGAGAAGATCGATGAGGAATTGAAGACAAGTGGGAAAGGAAAGGGCTGGATCTGTGCAGAGAGAGAGGAGATGGTGGCAGGAGGCACAGGAGGTTTTGGAGGCGGGGGAGGATGCAGAAACGAGTAATTAGGGTCAGCTTTAAAAATGGCTTGATGCAGGGGTGCTGGCCAGCTGGGAGACGCTGAGGTGGCTGGAGGGGGAGACGTGAGCTGAGAGCCACAAAACCAGAGGCAGCAACACCCTGAGGGGGCTCAGCTCTGCTCCTCGACCTTCTGGGAGCACTGCAAGGCAAAACAAGTGTGAGTGTCTGTCCCCATGGGACTGCCAGCCTGCTGCTGGCACAGGGAGCTCACAGCAGCCCCAGGAGAGCCACCAGCACGAGCCAGAGCCCCCAAACCCAGCTGTGAGCTCACCTGGAGAGGGGAGAGAAGAGCAGAACCTCCCCAAGGCCTTTCCCTTGCAGAGACACCCTGCAAACATCACAAGTGGAACAGCCACTGCTCACCTGACAGCCAGGTGTGTGTTAGGGGGAGGACAGCTGTGCCAGGGGTTTTGATGAACCAAGGAATAAAAATCCCCCAAACTCCACTAAACCAAAATATCAGAGCAGCCCTGTCAGGATTGATGGGATCACAGCTCCCAGCAGGGCGTCTCTGCTCCCCAGGTTAACGACCCTGGAGTGATAAAACGAAATTATCTCTCTATTCTGATGCTGGGGTGACTTTTTCTACTTATCAAAGTGATGGGCTTTCATTGCAGTTTTGATAGGTTGGAGTTGTTTGGCCTCTCTGGGAAGACCTGAGGGTCTAAGGGCTGTGTTGTAACTCAGTTTCACATCTTCAGAGTTCACCTTCGTCCTTCTAGGAGCTGCCTTCTCTTAAATCCAGCTCCCAACACCAGCAGGTGATGGCTGAACAGCCACTCTGCAAACACTGAGGTGCAAACCTTTCATCCAAGAGACATTTAAAGCCAAAAGCCTGAGCTGGAAGAACACAGGACAGATCTGTGGTTCCCAGTGCCACTGCACTCACTCCTAAGCAAGGAACTGTCTCACCAAAGGGCAGATGAGCCATGGAAATGCAATATCCACAGGCAGACAGGAAAATCCATTCCCAGGACAGCTCTCTTATCATCACATCCACCTCAAAGTGCAGATTTTTCACCCAAAAGTCAGGTGACACTGTCCACACACAGTGTACCTGAGGAGCAGAGCACGGGAGTGGAGCTTTAGGACCATTAGGACTGAAATGGGAACTTTCACAGCACCAGAACATGGAATTTCCCCTGAGCACTTGCATGGACCAAAGCCTGATGTTTGTGTTGCTTCCTCCACCATTCACACATTTCCAGGAAGGTGAATTGTCCATGTCTTTCCCAGTTCCTCAAATGCCATTATCTCCTTGCAGACTCTGTTCCTAAAGGATTTGTATTGTTTCTCCCACTGACCTGAAGAGGTGACAACAAACCCCTTGACACCGGGGCCCCTCAGCCACAGACAGGGCAGGATCTGGAAATTTCTCTTGCCACACCAGTGACAGGGTTCCAGATTTCCCAGTGCAGGGAAGACTAGGAAAACGGGAACCATTTCCATATTTATTGACAAATTCGATTTACAGTGTGGTTCCCACTTTGGAGAGAATATAAATTTCCTGTCTCTGTGTATCAGTCTTTAGCAGTCACTGGTGATGATGATTTCTGTGCCTGCAGACACTTTTACACCGGCTACAGCACATTTATCTGTAACACTTCTGAAAGAAAACGCCATTAAAATCCCCTCTTTAGGAGCGAGCTGTAAATTAGCTGTTACTGAGCAGACACGGGGTAAAAGCAAACCTTGTGTGTGTTTATGGCTCTGTGTCGGTGTTGCTGGGCCAGCTGAGCCCCCCCCCGTTTTCACCTGGAGCCTGACAAGCGTTTGACTCACTCGCCCTCCTCGTGCTGAAGTGGGTGAGAAAAAACCAGAGAAGGTTCTGGCAGGTTTTATCTGACAATTTTAGAGCACTTGACAAATAACAATTAATTCCAAGGCTCTGCAAGTCAAAGTGCTCGTGAGCAACCTTGTGAGCACAGCCCTGCCGGGTGTAAGTTACACCAGCACAGCTCCAGAGAGCAGGTTTGGGGTTGGGGGACAGGGACAAGGGCATGCCAGAGAAATTCTGTTTCTGGCTTCTTTCTGCTGGGAAATTGTTCCCTGGGAGGGTGGGGAGGGGCTGGAATGGATTTCCCAGAGAAGCTGTGGCTGCTCCATCCCTGGGAGTGTCCAAGGCCAGGTTGGACAGGGCTGGGAGCAGCCTGGGACAGTGGAAGTTGTCCCTGCCCATGGATAGTCTGGATAAGCCTTGAGGTCCTTCCAACCCAAACCATTCCATGATTCTATGAAAATTCAGGACTCTCAGCTTCACAATGTGATGCTTTTTTTGGAAAGCATTTCTTCCCCACCTACTTTTGCACTCCAGCAGTAAAAAGGTTCCTTCACCTTTGTGTTTACAAAGAGAAGGTGGGAACAGAACCCCTCAAGGCCAAAAAAAGAAAGGAAATGAAATTAAAACAAAGAATCCCTTCTGCTCATTTTAACATTTTAACTCCCTGTTGTGTGCTCACTTCATGATGGCAGGACTGCTCTGCTATGTGTTCGTTTTCTTAATAGTTGGATCGTGATGCCAACAAGGACACAGAATAAATGAGGTTTGTTTTTTCTTAATATCATAGATGGGTCTTCAGCTGTAGAAACTGGCACTGCTCCTCCAGAGTTGTCAGAGCCAAATTATGCTTACTCAGGGGCTGGCCTTGGGACAAAAATATCTTTTCAATTTCCATCTTACTTCAGGAAGAGCCTTAAAAATGCCCCTTTCTGCCCACACGCTGCAGTCCCAGCAGAGCATTTACAGCTTTGCTGGCGGCTCTGGCCAGTGGCCATCACACACTGCTAACAAATGAGGGTAGTTCTTCATGTTGCAACCAGATCTGGAGAATTTGGGGGTATCCAGGGCAAAGCCAGGCCAGGCTGCTGTCCCAAAGCACAGCTCCCTGCACCCTGTGTGACAGAGGGGCTGTGCAGAGCCACAGCTGTGCTCATTTCCACTCTGAGGGGGCTGGAGGGACCTCCCCACTTCTCAAACTTCCTTTAACTGAAAGATGCATCCTATATTTGTTTAGCACAAAACCAATTATCAGCCAGCCCTGGAACCCGCTATTTGTTGTGCATCAGTGCTCATTTAGTTGTCTCTTTGCTGACTGACCATGCAGCAAGTGGGAGAGGGGAAAACCTAAACCTACCAGGAGATTAATGACAGGCTGCAGCAGAACAGATGTGTGGGAATAGCAAATGAGGCCACTCCAAGCTTCCTAGAAAAGCAATGACAAGAGGCTTTGCTGCAGCAGAAGAGACCCGCGGAGACAGAGAGGCTGAGGCTTGCAGGTGTGAGACCCCCATCTCCACTGGGTGGGCACTGCTGTGCTCAGAGACAGCAAAACTGAACAAGAGATCAGCTCCAGACTGGTGAAATCACAGGATCGTGGAATGGTTTGGGTTGGAAGGGACCAAAGCTTGGCTTTGTTGCTCCAAGCCCTGTCCAAACTTCCGTGGAGCTCCCTGGGCTCAGGCCCTGCCCGTGGCTCTGGTGCCACTGCTGGGCCCCTGGAGCAGAGCCTGGGCCCTGCTCTGACCCTCCCTGCACCCAGGGACAGCCAGGGACATCCAGGGACTGAGGGCCCCTCTCAGCATCTCCTCAGCCCCAGCTCCCTCAGCCCTCCCTGGGCAGGGAGATGCTCCAGGCCCTTCCTCATCTCCACAGCCTCCTCTGGCCCCACCCCAGGAGCTCCAGGTCCCCTTGTCCTGAGGAGTTTCATCCTTAAATACGCCCTGAGGATTCATTTGCAGCCACAGTGATGGCAGCCCCACATGTCCCCAAGCCCCAGAACAGTCTGGCAGCCTGAGCAAGGCGCAGCACCAGGACAGATGTTTGAGCGTCTTTCTGCTTCCTCTGGGCTCAATTCACACTCTGAGGGAGCGGAGGGAGCAGGCTCACAGCTCCCTTCCCATGCTGGAAATGAAAAAATCAGAGGCTTCTCAGTCTGGCAAGACAGCTCTGAGAGATGATGAGCTGTCAGCATGGAGAATGTCACCAGGTGCCAGGCTGCCGTCACCAAGCTGTGACACAGAGGCAGGGGGATCTGCTCTGATCTGCCCTCGTAAATCCAGGGTGACTCTGCTGCACTCAGGGCAGGGCCAGCCCCGGCCATTTCAGCACAAATCCCCACAGATTCCCAGATCAATTCAATTTCTGCCCTTAAGGGAATAAGGAATGAGGAGAGTCCATGGGCTCTTCTGCTTTTCCTACAAACCAAACCAACCTCCTCAGCCCCAGGGGGCGAACACAAGGGGAAAGACAGCTCTGGCCATTGCTGCTTTGTCACCTCAGCCAGAAAAGAAAGAAAGAAATAGATAAATAAATAAATAAATAACCTAAAGTCTTCACTGAAAATCTAAAAAGAAAGCCTAAAGCCAGGCTGGCATTCCCTGAGGCCTCTGCTCACAGCCTGGGCCTGTGGAGTGTTGGGGATGCTGGTGGCTGGCACTGCTGGGGAAGATCTGAGAGCAGGGCTGGGGAGGGAGAGAAGCCAAGGAAAGGCAGAGCAGCAGCATCACACCTTCCTCACACCTTCCTCACACCTCCAGCACATGCCCATCAATCACACCTTCATCAATCACATCTCCAGCCAGAGCAGGGCGAGCACTGACCTGTGCTCAACAGGCAGGAACAGGCCTGGAGATGCCCAATTTTCCTCCTTTCCATCCTCTTCCCCATCAGCCACGGGCAGCCCTTGCTCCCGACGGATATTCCAGCCCGGGACATCCTCCAGGGATGGGCTCAGGCCGTACCTGCAGGCCCCAAGGTGGACATTCTCCAGCACCATCTGCTGGTTTTATTTCTATTCACAGGCGAGTGACACCGCAGCCCCTCGGAGAGGGAGGAACTCGTGTGCCACCTGCACCAGGACCATGCAGGTGTTTTCCTGTGAAAAACAACAGGTTTTGTTAAATGAGATGTTTTACGTGAGCAAATGTTGCTGCTTGTCCGTATTTTTCAGTGTGGGATACTCCCATGTGAGAAGAAAATGTAAGTTCTCGCTGTATTTTTACTTTGCTGCTTCTTGAGAATTATAAAATGAATTATTTTGATCATCTGGAAAAGCAATAAAGGGAGAATTTGTGTTTTCTTTTTTTTTTGGCAGAAACTGTTTGCCAAATCTGACCCAAATTCCCAGACAGCTTTGCCTCCTCCACTCCAAAACTGCATTTCTGGTGAGTAAACTCTTTGTCACCCAAATTACCCAGGTCTGCTGCTGCCACTGAGCCACCCTCTCCAAGCAGAGTTCATCCTGCCCGCTCCTGCTGGGCAAAACAAAGGGTTTAATTTGAGATTAATTCTCTTGGAGCTGAGGAGGGGAGGGAGGGAACATTTTTGGGCTGTGCTGGTATCAGGAGGGCTGTCTGCAGCTCAGCCTGTGCATGGAATTCTCCTTCCCCGAGGATTACGGCTGTGGCTCAGCCAATGCATCACACAAATCCTGATTCTTTTCCCTCAGTCCTTCCCAGTGCGTGAAGCCAAACAAAAATCCAGAATGAAGGTGTGGAATTGGAAGAGAAAGTTCTGTTTACAGTTCAGTGCCTCTCCTGGATGCTGCCACAGGTGAACCCAGTCCAGCATCCCCATCCACACAGGGAGATTTATGGTTAGACTGGAGGTGAAACATTGCAACTCTCAGGATACTCCAGCACAGAAATAAATCAGCGAGGGACAGCCCAGAGGTTGAGGAGCAGGCAACAAACTCTGCCCACTTCTCTCTCGGGCAATGTAGCTGAGCCCTTCTCAAGCACGCCCTTATTTTATTCACCACTTCACCTCCACGAGGGGGACATCCCACATTTTCCAAACAGGAGAACTTTAAGTTCAGCTTAGACAAGTAACCATCCAAAAGGGCTTTATTGGGTTGTATGAACCAAAATTCCAATGCTGAACCTCCATCCCCACCACCCTTCCCTGAACCCGGGCAGAGGAACTGGAACAGCGACGCTTCACACGCTCTGATGGCAGCGAGCACGGGAGGCACTGAGGAGTAGAAAAGCAGGTCAAGAGGCAGGACTCTGGATAAATAAAGTCACTCTGTAGGAGGACTCTTCAAGAGGGACCCCAGAGTGCTGTCACTGCAGGGACCAGCTGCTCCATGCACAGTCTCCATCCCTCCCCCCCTTTGAGCCGGAGCAGGGAACGCTGCCCAAAGAGAAGCCTCGCCTTTAATCTGAGGCGAAACTGAGATCTTCACATGTCACAGGAGACTTCACACACAATAGGGATGAATAAAGGATAAGAAAAGAGTGGATGGACCTAAACAGATGGATTCTATATTGGCATTAAAAGTCAAACCTCATTTTTCATCCAGTCCTGCCCGTAAAGCACTTCCGACGGAATCCGCTCAACGCAGTCGTTCCTATTTTACCCTGTGTTAGTAAATCTTCCTTTGTGACAAGGCTGCAGATAGCAATCAGTAACCTCTCCGCTCCATTCTTCCTTCACAGGCCTTCTTTTGAGGCGGAATAAAGAAGAGCTCGCAGGAACAGGAGAAAAATGGGCTGATCTATTTTGCCATTAAAGCTGAGCTTGGCTTGGGGTTATCGTCAAAGCTGCTCCCCAGCAAAAAGCACATCTCACTTCTGCCCACTCGCAGCCCTGCTGCTGGTGAAACCCACCAAGCTGAGAAGTCAAAACAATATCACCCCGTCCTAATATTGATCACCTTACAAGTCCTTCTTTTAAAGTCCTTAATTAAACCCAACACCCAACTTTGCCTGTTTTCCCCCTAGAAGGGGATCAATATTTTATCATGGATGCAACCAGCAGGAAAGAGCCCCCTGTGTGCTCCAGAGGGGCTCAGGAGCCCTGGTGAGACCCAGCCCCTACCTTGGAGCTGTGTTTGCTCCAACTCAACCAACACCAGGAGCTGGAGGGACTCACCAAGAGCAGAGCCAGACTTTTGAGCACCCACTCTCACCACAAACAGATCAATTAATCCCTGATAGGTGGCTTGATCAGCTCCCAAGGGCACAGGAAGGAAGGCAGGCAGGCAGGGAGACTTTCCCAAAGCCACCCCAGTGCTCAGCACTCCTGCACTCGCAGCACAGGCCTGTGCACTCTCCTCACCCCCATTGGTACCTCTTTAGCCTGAGAAGGAGTCGCAGCACGCACTGTTTGACAGGAGATATTCCAGGTGTTGTCATGGCAATGATTTATGCAGGAATTAGTCACTGCAGCACTGCTACAATAGACTGAAGAACAATAGGAAAAACCACACATTTCCAAGTTCCTGTGATACAGAGGCTGAGGGTTGGGGAAAAGAGATTAAATTCCTTTCACCCCTCTGATTCCGGCGGTGACATTTAAACAGCTCAGGGACAAGTCAGTGCCTAATCACAAGTGTTATTAATAGCAATGTGACAATAACCCAAACTTCATATTAAACTCTGCTGGCAGTTGCAATTGTATATTCACTACTGGCCCATTTCTGAATTAATTGGGGATTGAGTAACAACTGGAGCAGAGAAGAAATTATTACATTTGCATTGTTATATAATGAAGAAAGAATCAGAGTTTACTGGCACCGGGGTGGTTTATCCCATGGGCCCCGCTGCTGTCAAAAGTTCTGCTGACTGTTTTAAGCCATGGATCCGTGCTAGGTTATATTAAGCTTCAGCAAAAGGCAAAAAAACCCCACCTAAAACTGTAAGAAAGAAAAAAGTTCAAAGTGTGAGCACTTAGAAGCTGGGAAATTCCAGTGCTGAGACTGAACCATCTGAATTCCCACTTTGTTATTACTTACTGGAACACGGTTTTTCACTGAAGGATGTTGGTTCATGTGTATCTAAGGTTTGGCAAAGGCACGAGCCAGGTCAAGCAGGGCTGGCACTCAGATTTAAAAACAGGTAGAGCTTCTCCCTGTAATCCAGGGAATCATTCCTGACTCCCACGTGCTGATAGCCCCACCACTGCTCCCTGGATTACAGGGCAATCAACCTCATGATTTCCATCCCTTTGGAATCAGCTCCAAGACTCACAACAGGCAGGGTCAGACCAGAACAAAACCCAGCCAAGGAGATGAAAAGGTTGTTTAGAGCCGAACTTGGAAATCTGCACCTCCCAGTCTTCCTGTTCTCAGGGACTCGGGGCTTTTTTCTCCTCTGAATACCCAAAGCCTCAGATGGAATTTTCCCATTTTCATGGAATCACAGGAGGTAAATTTAGGTTGGAAGGGAGCTCAAAGATGTCCCAACCTCCTGGGCAGGGACAACCTTCCAGTTGTCCACCTGTCCACCAGGCTGGCAGGGACCTTCCACTGGTGCAGGCTGTTCCCAGGTTTTGAGTGGAGGCTCTGACAACAGGGTCACACTTTGAAGCTCACTTCACGTTTAGCAACTTTGGCCAAATCAGAGAATAAGCCCAAGAGGTGCCACTGCATTTTCCTGCCCATGGAATAAACAACCCCTGCATTTCACCATCGTTCCTGAGGCCAGGGGAGTTACTGCCACACTCTTCCTTCTTTGTTTTGGGAATCTTTCCCAACTTTTTAGTGGTTTCACCATCAAACTCTGCAGTCCTGCCCAGTGAAAGCAGCCGAGCACGGAAGGTACCTGCCCAAACGACACCAGGTTGTGTGGATGCCTCTTCAGGAAGAGGAATTTTTCTCTGGTTGCTTTTTATTTGTTTCCCTTGAAATCTCTCTGAATTGAGGGAACACCTGTGGGGATGAGGAACTGGGCAGGGAGTGGTCAGGCTTTGCCCATTTAAAGCTCTGAGCAGGAGAAAATGAACATCACTTTGTCCTCATTCTCCTTTATTCTCCCAGCCTTCTGCACCATTTCCATTCACAGGAGTGCTTTGTGCCCTCCAAATTTAACTCCTGACAGGAGAGAAAAAATAAACACAGAGACAGCAGAGCAGCTGCCGAGAATTTAGGGATCTCAATGTTCCACAGTAAACATGACAAGCTTTGATGATGGGTGGGAATGCCCTTTTCCCTGGAAAATCCCCAGCTTCAGGCATTTCACACTTGAAAAAAGAAACCAACAAAAAAACCAAACCAAAACCCAAAAGGATTTTGGAGGAAATATTTTGATAGGTGGCACATGGAGATGTAAACTTGGAAGAATCCAAACCAGCACTGGGCATCCCTGCATCCCATTGGGTGTCTCTGCATTCTCACAGGCTCCTTGGATCTGGCATTTTGCTGGAATTTCCTCTCTACCACATCTCTCAAGCATGGAAATTCTCCAGCTGCACTGAGCGTGCTGAGCTGTACAAAACCTGTACAAGACCTGTACAAAACCTGTACAAAACCCAGCAGCAGGGACCCCATGCAGCACGAAGGAATCCACGCTAGAGCTGGATGGGGAACGACTCCGTCGTTTAGCAGAGGAAATGTTTTCCCTTCAGCAGGAAATGGAGCAGGCTCTGCCATCCTGAGGAGCAGCAGATGGGACAGCAGAGCTGGGAGCCAGATCCAGGCACTTCCAGGCTTTCAGCAAGTGGAGTTGCTGGGCAGGTGCTGCGGCTCCAAAGCAGAGGTAGGCAGGATAAAACTGCCAAGCAGCCTGCCTGCCATGGCTGCCTGCATCCCTGCAGAACCACAAGCGCTCTGTCTCTGCAAACAAATTTGTCAAATTGGCAAATTCTGAGGGAAAACAGAGCAGCATCACTTTGCAGCAAAGCTCTGTTCCCAGCCCAGGATCAGCTGCTGGGATGAACCCAACGCACCAGCAGCACTCAGACCCCAAAGTCAAATTAGCAATCAGAGCAGGCCAGGCTTTATTCAGTGCAGGTTATGATTCCACTGATGTCAACAACCCCCGGGCTGGTTTGTGCCAGCTGAGAGCCGACTCCTCACATTTTGCATTTTTCATGCACTCTGTGTTTCTCTTCCAGCTCTCCTGCCAGCACCTGCCTGCAGCGGCGAGGAGAGAACTGCCAGCCTGACCTGGAACAAACCTGTCGGGATGATCCTGGCATAGATTTGCTGGGTCACAGTTAATTGTAGCTAATTGTCATGCTGGATATTCCCAGGTTTCCTCCTGGAGTAGCTGTTGGACACCCTGCATTTGCTCTGGGAGGATTTGCCAATCACAGAATGGCTTTTTTGGAAGGAAACTTAAAGATCCTCCAGTTCCAACCCCTGCCATGGGCAGGGACACCGAAGTCCTTATGATTGTGCTCAGTTAATGGCTTTGCTCTCCCTCCTTTCTGCTTTTTGACCACTCATCCAAACCTATCCAGTCTGTGATTCATTGGAGTGGAGGCTTCCAGACCTGCAGGTCAAGGACTCTTGTCAGGTACTCCACTTTCACCGATCTGCCACTTTCTCACATGAGTATCTTGGCTGGGTGAATGAAGGATGAACATCCAAGAAGAGCATCCCAAATGTTTGCCCAGCTCTGAGGAACACAAATACTCCAATGTTAACAGCTCATGTCTGGGCTATGGATGTATGAGGGCTTTTTTAACAATCCTGCTCTGAATCACCTCAGCACTCCTTCCCACTTCTCTTTTCCAAGGAAAGGAGCCTCCTTTTGCAGTTATTTCCCCAAAGACCACTCCCTTCCCACGTGCTGACACAACAATCGGTTGATAGCTCCAAGCACAGCCCTTCGTGCTCTCCAGGAGGGAATAAAGGAAGGATTTGGTCTCACAGCCCAGCCCTGCCCTTCCCAAAGCTGGGTGAGGTGGCAGAGCTGCCTCTGTCACAGCACAGGGACACACAGGGCACCATCTGACCCTGCCAGCTGTGCCCAGCTGCAGCAGGGAAGGACTTCAATGGTGTCTCTCCTCCAGTGCCCACTGCAGCCCAGCTGTGCTGACATTTGCTCATCCACACACACACACCACAGAGCCGAACAGTGGGAAGCAGCCTTTGGACAAGCAGGAGGAAAAGCTTGGCTGGGAACCTCGCTGGCTGGCAGGGTTTTATCCTGAGCCTGGAAACCTGCAGCTCTGGACATGCCTGAGCACACAAATGCAGCACGGCTGGGTGGGGAGGCTTTACCAGGCACAAAGCAGGAGCTGGATGTTTATTTTTCCTGGGTAGTTTTGAGGGAAGGCTTGTGGCAACATCAGAATGTGATAATTGGGATGGAAGAGGCAAAGGGAGCTTGGCACAGAAGCAGGATAAACTCGAATCCCTTAGAACAGGGAGCGGGAGCTGCTGTCCCCTCCATTCTCTCAGTTTGACATTGTCATGTAACGCGGGTGTGACGAAGTGACAGCTGCAGAAAACAGGCAGCAGGAGAGCCCTCACCTGCAGTCATTTCCTGATGAAAGCAGTGCCTGAACCACTGAGGAGTCAGAGCCAAAGCCTGGAGGGACAGAACGGCCCGAAATGACCAAGGGTTGTCGCCAGAGCTCAGAGAGCTGCGGGCCTGGGTACCTGAGTGACCCACCCAGGGGACCCCCAGCACTGGGGAGATCCCACAGTGACTCCAATAAGCACTCAGGAGCTCCTACAAGGACTCCCATCAGCACTGGGAGCTCCTACAGTGACCCCCAGCACTGGGGAGATCCCACAGTGACCCCGAGTCCCTACAATGACCCCCAGCCATGGACACCTCCCACAGTGACCCCGAATCCCTATAACGACCCCCCAGCACTGGGGAGATCCCACAGTGACCCCGAGTCCCCACAGTGACCCCAAGTCCCTATAATGACCCCCAGCCCTGGACACCTCCCACAGTGACACCGAGTCCCTACAGTGACCCCCCAGCACTCGGGAGATCCCACTGTGACACCGAGTCCCTACAGTGACCCCCCAGCACTGGGGAGATCCCACAGTGACCCCGAGTCCCTACAGTGACCCCCCCAGCACTGGGGAGATCCCACAGTGACCCCGAGTCCCTACAGTGACCCCCTCAGCACTGGGGAGATCCCACAGTGACCCCGAGTCCCTACAGTGACCCCCCCAGCACTGGGGAGATCCCACAGTGACCCCGAGTCCCTACAGTGACCCCCCCAGCACTGGACACCTCCCACAGTGACCCTGAGTCCCTACAATGACCCTCCAGCATTGGGGAGATCCCACAGTGACCCCAAGTCCCTACAGTGACCCCCCCAGCACTGGACACCTCCCACAGTGACCCTGAGTCCCTACAATGACCCTCCAGCACTGGGGAGGTCCCACAGTGACCCCAAGTCCCTACAGTGACCCCCAGCCCTGGACACCTCCCACAGTGACCCCGAGTCCCTGCAATGACCCTCCAGCATTGGGGAGATCCCACAGTGACCCCAAGTCCCTACAGTGACCTCCAGCCCTGGACACCTCCCACAGTGACCCCGAGTCCCTACAATGACCCTCCAGCATTGGGGAGATCCCACAGTGACCCCAAGTCCCTACAGTGACCTCCAGCCCTGGACACCTCCCACAGTGACCCCGAGTCCCTACAATGACCCCCAGCCCTGGACACCTCCCACAGTGACCCCGAGTCCCTACAATGACCCTCCAGCATTGGGGAGATCCCACAGTGACCCCGAGTCCCCCCAGCACTGGGGAGATCCCACAGTGACCCTGAGTCCCTACAGTGACCCCCAGCACTGGGGAGGTCCCACAGTGACCCCGAGTCCCTACAGTGACCCCCAGCACCGGGAGGTTCTGCCTGCAGGGAGCTGATTCCCCACAGCCTCACCTGGCCCTGCCAGTGGCTGGGTCAGAGCTGGGTCACAGTGGCCAGCTCCCGGTGTCAGGGCATCTGTGACAGTGACAACGGGGTCACTCTCCTGTCTCGGAGTGAAGGAACAGCTCCCAGCAGGAAAGAAGCAGAAACACTTCCAGGGAAAAGTGCCTTTCCCTTTCCGTCTCTAATGTCATCTAGGTGGGGTATGCAAAACTCCACGAGCAGTAACGAGGTCATTACATTCCTATTAATGTCTGCAACTGGTCTGGCAACACATGTTGGCATGAGACCAGAAAGTTATAGCAGCAAGGTGATTAGGGACAGGTAACAGCCAAAAATACAAAGGGAGATTAATTAATAATTGATGGTGTAGGTAGAACACTGCAGAAAGTATAATTAATGCTGAACAAACTTGATATAACTCTGTCTTGTTAAAGGCTAATAAAATGTTTCAGTGCTCTTCTGAATTTGGGCTTTAAAAGCTCCTGGGATCGGCCCATCCAATAAAGGGGGTCTGCAGAGCTCCCCTGACCAGGGCAGCCCCTGCTCTGTCCCCTTGGGGAGGCACACGGGGACATTTCCTGACTCCATTTCACACAGAGCCACACACATTCCTGTGGGACATACCTGACCTGGAGAGAGGCCAGAGGAGGCTCCAGGATGATCAGAGGGATGGAGCAGCTCTGCTGAGGGAAAGGTTGGGAGAGCTGGGATTGTTCAGCCTGGAGAAGAGACCAGGGGTGACCTCACTGTGGCCTTCAGGACCCAAAGGGAACTTAAAGAAAAGACGGAAAGAGACTGTTTAACAAGGGTGTGGAGTGCCAGGACAAAGGGGAATGGCTTCAAAATGGAAAAGGGGAGATTTGGGTGGGATATGGGAAGAAATTGTTCCCTGGGAGGGTGGGGAGGCCCTGGCACAGGGTGCCCAGAGAAGCTCTGGCTGCCCCTGGATCCCTGGCAGTGCCCAAGGCCAGGCTGAATGGAGCTTGGAGCAGCCTGGGACAGTGGAAGGTGTCCTTGCCCATGGCAGGGGGTGGAATGGGATCTTTACAGTCCCTTCCAACCCAAACGATTCCGTGACTCTACTTACATAGCCCTTAGTTCTCAGACTCTGGTTTTATCCAGAGGCCTTTTGCAAACCTCATGAATTGCTGTGGAAAAAGCCATATTTAAATTACCTCACTCACTGCCTCATGACTGGAGCTGCTGGTGAGTGATTTGAGTTGGCCAAAAGCAGCCAAGGAGGGAGAGAATCCGAGCCCTGGATCCTCACCTGAGTCAGTAAGAAGCTGGTGGCTATAATTGCTGAACTCTGGGCATCCAGAGCCCTGCTTGGAGCCGCCTGCAGCAGCACCTGCAAAGCTCGCAAGAGCTGAGGGGCAGGAAAGCACTGCAGCTGTCTGAGGACCTTCCAGTGCCGGGGATTCTCTGATCCCCATGACTGCTAATGCTGGGAACATCCTCAGCTGCAACAAACGGGACCTGACCCACAGCAAAATCTCTGTCCTGAGAATCAGCATCATCCTGTTCAGATCAAAGAGCTGAGCGCTTCTCCTCAGATCACAGAACAGAGGGAAAAAGTCCCTCTCTGACTAACAGCCAATATGAGGTATTTATTCAACTACGAGAGGAGCATTAAAACATTCAAGAGTTGCCATGATTAGGAAAATAGCTGTGAAATGCTCGCATTTCCATGTCCTGCACCGGCACAGCGCACAGGGACTGTCCTTGGAGAAGGTGACACTCACAGAAGAGCAACGAGCAGGGGGAACCAGGGAGAACCCTCACCGAGACACAAAACCTTCCCTGCTTGGTATTAATTCTGTAATTGATTGATTGATTGGTTGATTGTCTGTGTCTGCCTGGGCTCCTGGCTATGCCATGGCTCAGGAATCAGAACTGCCACAATCATCCCCTGACCCCAAATCTTGTTGAAAACAGTCCCAGACCCCAAGTCTGGGCTTTGAAGGAGCTCCAAGGGAAGAGCCTGACAGGGCTATGAACAGACTTTAGACAATTAAACAAGCCAAGTTCACAGCAGCCCAGCTCAGTCACGCTCTGAGGCACAGGGTGGGATTGGGGTGTCCTGTGCAGGGCCAGGAGTTGCACTGGATGATCCCTGGGGGTCCCTTCCAGCCCTGGATATTCCATGACTCCATGACTCGTGGCTGAGCTGCCAACACCCCGTTATTCAGTGTGGTGGCCCCACACAAGGGCACTCAGGACTCGTCAGTCCCCACCACGACTCTGCTCTGCCCCTGAAGGGGCCCAACACTCCCCAGCCGTGGCCGGTGTGAGGATTAAGCAGGTAATATTGACAAAGTGCTCTGAACACGGCAAACTCGAGCTGCTGTGCCTTTGTTTACTCATCTGCTAAGTCAGGAGCATAATACCCACCCCAGAGGGTTCACAGGAGGCTTATTGAGTTTTCGTTTGCAGAGCACTCGGAGATCCTCGACGAGAAATGCGGCAGGAACATCAAGGGTTGTTGTGATCAGACAGGCGGGCACTGGAGACTCCTTGGCCAGCTCTGGATTCCAGAAATAAAGTGGGAACAAATCAAGGCTGGCTCTCAACCCGAGGCTGGTTTCTTTGTTTTATCAGAGAATAAAGAACAACTGAAGAACCAGGCTTGTTCTACCCACGGTGGCAGGGAAGGACTCCAGCCGAGGATGGCTGGGAATGTGATGGGCTCTCAGGAACCTCCACCACCAGGGCTGATGAAAGCAGACCCCCCCATGTCTGTTTTGGAGCAAAACAGCAAATAAAGCATTTTAAAACAACACTGCTGGCTATTTCCTGGCTTATTTCCTGCAGCACACGAACCACGAGGCTTTACTTTAACCACCATGAGCGAATGGATGCTCCAAGGTGTTTGCTTCCATCATGGGGCTCTGCCAGGTGCCTTCAGACTCCTGAGGAAACCAGTGATGAAGAGGACGGCAGCAGGGCCATGGCTGCCTCTTGTTCTTGCTCTGAAGAGAAATGCATCTCCTTCCTGGAGACATCTCGCCCCACCAAACCCTCCTCTGCTCGGCATAATGAGGGCATCACTCTTTGCAGGTAGTTTTTGAAGCAGCTAATTATGCTGTGCTGTGGGAAGCTGCTGCGCATTCCTCATGTTCTGGGTGATCCAGGAGAGTTTAACTAGGAATAATGGGACAAAACTGTGCAGGGAATATATTAAGCCTGCATCAGGCAGAAGCTCCAAGCAGGGATGCACATCCTGAGGAGAGACAGGAGAGGGATCATTTTATACTGGGCAGGAAGGGAACATCTCCCAGGGGTGCAGTGGCTGTTATTTAGTCTCTTTGGGCACCTAACACTGGGACTACTTTCACTGAAGAAAGAGAAAACTGAGGGAATTAAGGAGACCAACTTCACACCATTTAAAATGTGCACCCACTTGGAAGGAGTAAAAGGCAAATTAATCATGAAACAGCCTGGAATGGGAGAGCTTGGAAAAGGAGAACAACAAACAGGTCATGTGCTCACTGAGCAAGGGCAGGGGATCACGAAAGAGCTTTTGCCTCATCTCACTTCAAAATCCCCAAGGGCAGAGAAGGAGCAGGCACATGGAAGGACTTCACTGAATGTCCAGCTCCTGCTGCAGGGGCAGGAATCTCACTGTGAGGTCAGAGGGCTCCTTTTCCCAATATTGGAAGGTCTTGCAACACAAGGTTTGCAAAGAGCACTGAGAGCTCTTGAGTTAAATCAGGAGAAAGTGAAGCACATCTGGCAAGCTCTAACAGAAGCAGAAAGCAAAGCGTGGAAAGGAATTCAGGAGTTTGTGCCCAAGTTTTCTGCTGTCCCCCTCTCCCCCAGTGCAGCCACAAGGCCAGGGAGAAAGGAACATTTATCTGCCTGGTGACATCTCTCTCCCATTCTCCAGATTATGTGTGGAAAGAAGAGATCCTTTTTTACCCTGAACTTCCTTTTTGTTACCCTGCAAGTCCCATCACTTCTTTTCATTCCCGGCTAAACACTCCAGAGTGTCACGAACGCAGCAGTGTTTAGCTGCTAATAACAGACAGCAGCGAACACCTCCTAACAGAGCTGCTCTTTTCCCTTCCCTGCACTAATGCTCCTGACAGCCTCTTTTACAACCTCTTAACACCTACCGGAGCGGAGCTGGCCTCACACAGCTGACCTGGGCTCCTTGTCTGCGGGTCCTTCTGATCTGCACTCGAATGCAAATGTGCTTCAAGTCAGCCCTTCAAGTCTCAAAATGCTGCAGTTCTCCAGGGGAGCCTAGCAGATGCACTCCGATGGATTTTAGGATGAGATTCCAGCAGGGCTGGGTCTAATCAGCAAATCAGGACTTAGCTTCCTAAGGGGTTTTGTTTGTGTGTTTGTTTAACATGAAAGACAGAGCAGAACATTTGAATAACGCAGGATTAAGGAAGGATAAGCCTGACCAGCACGATTTAACAATCTCAGAGCCAGAGACCAGCATCAAGAATCTCAGGGAGCTCCAAGCAAAGCCTGCACCAGCAGAGCCTGGGGATGCTGCTCACAGGCTGAGGATGCAGCAGGAAGGAGGATGGAGATGCTCTGCCCTCCTGCACCCTGGGAAACCCAGTAAAAAATGGGGAATCACAGAATCCCAGACTGGTTTGGATTCAAAGGGAACTTAAAGATCATCTCGTTGGGATGGGCAGGGGCAGCTTCCTCTAGACCAGGTTGCTCAGCCCCATCCAGCTGGGGGAACCTTGAGCTCAGTGCTTAAAAGAAAAAGCTGTGCCACAAAAGTGTCACCTCACCCAGAGCCTCCCTCCCCTGAGCTGCTCGACAGAGCGAGGGTGATGTGCTCCCAGGACTCGCAGTGCCTGATTTCTCTGTCACACATGCTGCTTCACAAGAGAGACACAGAGCAGGAGCACGGCAGCGCTGCTGCCTTTCGAGCCAAGCTAAAGACATGGGAGCGCAGGCGGAACGTGCTCCGTGCAGGAGGTCACTGCCCCAACTCAGGCTCTGCAACGTTCCCTAAAAACAGCAAAAATGCAGCGCCGCTCTGAATCCCAGCACCCTGCAGCACAGCCACCCCCACCTGCTGCCTGTGAGCCTCACCTATCACTCCCCACCGCAGGGAGGACGGAGGCTGTGAGGCTGCAAGCGAACACAAAAGGTTATTTTCATGTTTTATGTGTTTCAGGCTTTGCCTGAGGCACTCCGAGGCAGTCTGCAAAGCTGCCTGGAGTCCCTTGGTGTTTGTTAGCAGCTGGCGGGCCCAGTAAGTGGCAGCGTAATGAAGAGTGTAAGTGGAAGAGTGAATTTAAAAAAAAAACCCCACCAAAACCAAGTGGCAGCAAGGTTCCCAGCACAGAGATGGCTCCACACGACCGCAGGCACTGGGGCTGGAATCCTCCTCCTCCTCCTCCAGGGCTGTCCCAGCAAGGACAGGGGCCACAGCCAGCCTCACCTCCAGGAGCCCCCGGATTTACAAGAAGGTAGAAATGTCGATTTTTGGCAAGGGAAGGATGCAGGATGAGCACATGCAGGTGCCTGCCCTCAGCTCTGCTGCCCACGGCCTCTGCCCTAGCTGGGCCCAGCAGAGGTCCCCTCTCGGAGCAGCAACACCTGCAAGAGAAACGTGACTTCTCTGCAGGGAGAACCGTGGTTAGAATAGGACAAAAATCACCCAAGACATTTGGATTTTGTTCTTTGCCTGTGCAACCTGATCACTGCACGCTGCCTGGGTGGTGATTCTGCTCACAGGACCCTCAGAAAAAGGAGAAGACAACAGTAAACTGATAGTCAGGAAGTCTTGTATCTCTTGGAGCAATATTTAGGTGGCCTAAATCCCACCCACACACTCAGGCTGCGGTTTTTGTTACCTGATTCCAGCCTTCACAAGCACCTTCCCCAAAGCAAGGTGACCCTGGGGCTCTGCAGGTCCCCCCCAGGGCAGGGCACAGCCTCCAACCCCCACACTCTCCATCCCCACCAGCCCCTAAGTGCATTTTCCAGACACCACTTTGGATCAACTTCCTTGGGCAGGGCCATCAATTCTGTCCAAATAAAAATTAATGACACTAATAAGGAAGAGAACCCACAAATCTTCAGTGAAGCTGGTGAGTATTTGGGGAGACAAATGACTCAATTAGGGAGGCTATTGAGGAGCCCTGAACCATGGCCACGGTGAGCACAGGCCCTGCTGCTCCCTGTAGCCAAGGGAACGGGGCCACTTTGCTTCCCAAAAGGGCCTGGCCCCTCCTGAGTTTTCCAAAAGAGCCTTTAATGGCTGTACATGGTCTGTGCTTGTCCCCGAGTCATTACAAATGACAATAAATAATCACCACCCTGTCACAGCCAAGGCAGACGAGGTTATGCGTTGTGCAATCAACAGGAGGAGGGAAGAAAAGGGAAAAAGCCCAACAAAAACCAAAATGAGAATCCAAATCTGCCCTGCAGGGCAGGTCTAGAGCACCTTACCCCCAGCACACCCCCTCCAGTATCCACCATGCAGGGGCCAGGACCATGAGACAGCAACAATTCTCCTTCCAACAACAACATCTGCCTGCAGCTGCGTCCCTGCCATGGCAGGGGGTGGAACTGGATGAGCTTTAAGGTCCCTTCCAACCCAAACCACCCCATAGTTCTGTGATCTCCATCAGAGTCTGCACTGCAGCTCCGAAAGCTTCCCCTGAAGCGGGGGAAGGCAGAGGAGAGGAGGGAGCAGGAGGCACCCCCATCCCTTTCTCCTCGTTGCCCTTGCTCTGAACAGGCTCATCAGAGTGACGTGGGAGGCACAGAAGCAATTTCCAGCACTACAAGGCAAATGTGCCCATCTGCAGTGTCCCGGTAAGGTAATACCCCAGGGCCTCCCCTGCCTGCTGGGAAATTTCCATGGAAATGGGGCTGTGGATGCAACCTCACAGGCTCTGTTCCCTGGTGCCCAGAATTATGCAAAATGGCCCCTTCCAGACAGAAATATCTGCCACTTTTGGCCGCTCTGTGAGTGAATTCCCTGGCTGCACAACCAGTGACAGACAGG
Organism: Corvus moneduloides; assembly: GCF_009650955.1. Taxonomy (NCBI): domain Eukaryota; kingdom Metazoa; phylum Chordata; class Aves; order Passeriformes; family Corvidae; genus Corvus; species Corvus moneduloides. The sequence goes on from NC_045498.1 coordinate 4,599,046, forward strand.
CTGAGGGACAGTGATTGGCAGAGTCATTGAAGCAGTGTCCCCTCAGTGATAAGGGATCGTGTAGCACCTGTATTATCCCTGAGGACTCCGTGACCAATCTTCCCTCTCCTGCTGCCCGGGTACAGCTCCTCAGTGCCCAAAGGATTCAGACACGAAGAGAAAAAAACCCCAAAGCCTCATCACACAGCAGGAGGGCAACGGCAGATCCAGGATGGGCTGTAAATATATCACAGAATCATCATGGAATGATTTGAGTGGGAAGGCACCTTAAAGATCATTCCACCCCTGCCATGGGCAGGGACACCTTCCACTGTCCCAGGCTGCTCCAAGTCCTGTCCAACCTGGCCTTGGACACTCCCAGGGATCCAGGGGCAGCCAGAGCTTCTCTGGGCATATGAGTGTTCAGATCTCTCTCAAAAACAATCTATTGAGCACACATTTATATATCCAAGCAAACCAGCAGAGATAAAACCTGCACCTGTTTGTGCCTGGACAGAGAACCCCGTGGTCATGCAGAGCTCAGCATCCCAAGGAAACAGAGCTGAGTGTTCCTACGGCCCTGGAATGGCTGAGTCTGGCACAGGATCAGAGACCAGAGAAGAGGAGGCCGCAGGAGCAGAGACAGCCCTTGTTTCTGACAGTGAGGTCTCCAGTCTGAGAAACCCCAAAATCCTCCCCACACCACCAACCTTGGCACGAGCCCCCAGGATCTCGCTGGATGCTGTGCTGGATTTGGATGCAGCACAAGGGGTTGGGATGCCACCACCTGCCACCCCGGCAGCAGGACCCAAAGGCCACATCCTGTCCCTGGCAGAGCTCCAGAGCCTTCCTCCATCTGCCCCCGCTCAGGGGAGCACTGCAGGTCGGAGGGCTTTGGCTACACTATTTAAAACATAAATGAAAGCAGCCCCTGAGCTCATCCATTTTCAGAGCAGCTGATTTGTCCCCAGGGAGCGGCTGGAGGCGATTGGGGGAGGGAACCAGCGCTCTCCTTTCTGTTATAAAAATAACAAAAAGTGATGAATGACCCTCAGAGCCCAGGATGGGAAGCAGCAGCTTTTTCCAGCCCGAGACAAATTACTGCTGTCACTGCAGGTGGAGCCGTGATTTACCCACGATGTACCCGGGCCAGCTCCTCGGCAACCCGGCTCTGCCAGCCCCGCTTATCTCATCTCCAAAGGGTTTGTCTGGTTTAAGATCCAAACGAGAGCAACTGGGGAACAAGAGGCGAGGCAGCACCAGCCAGGGATGGCAGGAGGAGCATCCACATCCCCCTGTGCTTCCCGGGAAGAGCAAATCCAGGAGCTCATCAAGGAAGGTTTTCGCAGCGCACCAACCGAGTCTCCATCGCTCCCACCGAACCTATTCCCTCCTCCATGTATTCCCAAGCGCCATCTATTGGCACCTCTTCCCATTAACTTCTCTAACCCGAGCCCAGACAAGGAACATTTCTCCTCACAGGCAGCAACTCGAAAATTGTGGCTCAGATGGAGAAGCCAAGAGCACACAGGAGACAATCCCAGCGCCCAGCGCCGCGTTTGCACAGGGCTGGCTGGGTTTCCATTCCTGATTTCATGTGGAACTCCCCTTATCTGCCAGGCATCTCACCCCACGTTAATGGATTCATTTATTCAGGACAGGGAATTGATAGATTTAGTCTGACTTTCGTTTCATAAGCCTTCCTCCCCGAGCTACATTTCTTTTTTCATTAATGTGCTGATGGAGGAATAAACTTTTAACTCCGAGGATCAGCCCTGTCAAACAGAATCTCCTCGGCTGCCCGGGAAGGGGAGGGAGCTGGGCTGGAAAAGGGCTCCCAGCCATGAGAGCAGCCTGGCAGGTGATTTTAGAGAGCCTGCTGAGTCCTGTTTCCTTAGTTCTCCATCCACTTCTTCCATGGAAGTTTTAGGCGTGGTTTTAGCTTGCTCCTCTGCAGTGTCTTACACAGAGCTGGCTGCAAAATCCCTCCTGGGAACAGGAGTCCTTGGGGAGTGAGGGGACAGGCAGAGAGCAGGGAGAAGGGTGTGGAAAACCAGAGATTCAGACAAAAGTAAACTGGAGAAGGAAAGCCTGGGCTTACAGCAAGGGGAATTGCAAGAAAATCTAGCTGAAGAACTGAAAGTGTCTCTTACGAGCCAGATAATGACACCCCAAAAGAGATTCCTCCTGATCCTGCCCTCAGGAACTGGGCTTTCTCCCCAAACCTTTGGAATTATGTTTTCTCCCCAAACCTTTGGGACTTGGGTGAGCTTTCCTCAGGGCTCCTCCACGTGAGCCACAAAAAGCACAGTCTATCTTCCCCCACTTTGCATAAAAGATGGAGTTTTCCCATTTTCATGCAGGCACACGGCCTCTGCTCATGCATACATTCATTCAGCTCCTCTTCCAGCGTGGATTCCTTCGGAGAGCAGATCTGTTATGGCAACGCAAACACAAAACACACCAAGATGCTTCCAGATTTTTCCGACCCCAAACACACTTTACAGATGAGATGTAAATCCATGGGTGATCTATTGATGATATATTGGGTGATCCATGGGTGATCTATTCATGCCCCTGACTCACCATGGAAGTGAAAGATCCCCAGCAAAAACCCCGCTCAGCTCAGCCTCAAGAAACCAGCTGCTCTCCCTTATTCCATGTTTTTGTTCCACTTTAGCAGCTTTAAGGCCAAGCGGTGCAGAGCCAAGCTCTGATCAATAGGATCTGACAGAAAAGCAAGGAGCTCTTTTTCACTCTCCTGCTTGACTTTGGGCCTTCCCATGGCTGTGCTGCAAAGGGAAAGCATCCAAACCCCTCTCCTGAAGGATGCAGGCTGGAGAGCATCTGGCGTTGGAGCCTTGCTAATGAGAGCAGCACCGGCTTTATCCACACAAATAAGAAAGATCCCTGGAGAGTTGGGAGTTCAGTTCTGAGTCACGGCCAGGAATTTAGGCAACGAATACAAGGCTGAACCAAATTAGTAAGAAAATAACAAAAATTTTCGAGCTGGGGACTGTTCCTGCGCAGGAGCTGTGAGAGCCAAGGGGAGAGGCCAACAGAGCGCCACAGACCCCTCACGGAGGCATCAAGGAAAACGTGATTAAATCAATTTTCTCCTCAAGACAAATCCTCCTGAGCAGAGCGAAAGGCGATGTCCCGAGCGTGACAGCGAAGGTGTTAATTCCTCTGTAAATAGGGTGCGAAATGCCACAACATCAGATGGGGTTTCTACTCACTTTGCTAATTATGTTCGTCTGTCATCATTCCGCCGTGCAGCAGGAGAAGGGCTCGGCTCCGGGAAGCAACACACAATTTTTAGACTTGAGTGGAAAATTTGCCAGAGGCTGTTTTGTCAGAAGGAGGGGGGGGGAAAAAAAATCTAACATATGATCTACCAGCATTTCTGTAAGGAGTTGTTTTTCAGAGTCCTAACTCATAAATCCCGCTTGGGCTCACAGAGATGGACAAACAGGGGAAGCAAAGAACAAGTTCGTGGTGTCAGCCAGCAGTTAAGGACCCTGACATTTTACTGACAGAATCTTTCGCTGTTCCCACCAAATATTTTTGTGCAAATTTGGCTTTTTAGGTGCCACCACTGCAGCTTCACCTTGGAGCTGGCTCAGGCACAAGGGTGTGCCAGAACTCGGTCACTGCACAGTGCAGGGGTCTGTCAGGTTCATCACTGAGCCTTGGTGGCCCCAACAGCTCCAGCTCACCCAAATTCCCACTTATTTTCCCTGGGTAGGCACTGGAAGCCTCACTGAGCTGTGTTGGTTTGATGCAGGACCTGGGAAGGGCAATTTGGAAAGTTTTGCCCTTTCACAAGGGCCTGGAGCGACGGGACAAGGGGGAATGGCCTTAAGCTGAAGGAAGGTAGAGTTAGATGGGATATTGGGAAGAAATTCCTCCCTGGGAAGATGGTAAGGGGCTGGAATGGATTTCCCAGAGAAGCTGTGGCTGCCCCTGGACCCCTGGCAGTGTCCAAGGCCAGGCTGGATGGGGCTTGGAGCAGCCTGGGACAGTGGAAGGTGTCCCTGCCATGGCAGGGGTGGGACAAATCTTGAATGTCCCTTCCCACCCAAACCATTCCAGGATTCCATGACTGTGACATGCTGACTGTACTTGCCTGCAGTGCTCCATGCAGGAATGAATTCCTTCATTTGCCACCCTCAGTTCTCCCTCTGAGCCAGACCCCGGCTGCAGCAGTCCTGGGATCCAAGAGAGGTGGGATGACCCTGCCTCAGCCTTTCCTGGCCCATTTACTGCCTCCTCCTCAGCCATCTGGAGCTTTCCAGAGTGCTCCTGCCCTTCCCAGGGTGTCCCAGGGTTAACAGGGTGGGAGGTTTGTGTGCAAGGAGTAAATAATGCTCGTTTAGGATGATGCTCTGCCTACCACAGGCCAGGGACCTTCCTCCCTGCTCACCCCTGCTTGAACGAGGGCAGGCTCAGGGAACGATCTGAGCTTGACAAAAGAAGTCTGCAGTCCCACAGAGTCCATTACAGTCCCTGGTCAGTCGTTCTGTCATTAATTATCCTCAGGAGCAGAAATATGCACCTTCTTGCTTTGAATTTCTCTCAGCCGAGCTCCTTACTCTTGTTTTATCCCAGGAAAGTAGGAAGAAAATTACCTTTATTGACTTACAGCAGGTTACTCCTCGTTTATTGCAGGTATACAGAGAGAATCAGCCCCTCTGGAGTTATTGCTGATTTACAACAGGGAAGCAGGTACACAATTACTCGTGGTGATTTACAGCCGAGTTACCCGTTATTTATTCTGGGTATTTAAGGGTATATCCACATGGGGGCCCTAAGGAAAATTAAACCAAATTAATTTTAAAGTAGATTAGTTAAACTGTGTGAGACCATGACACAAACCCTCCTCTTCTGAATTAAAGAGGCCTTAATGCATTTGAGTTCCTCTTAACTCCTTCCCCAGCGAGAAGCAGCCCAGCCCAAGCGGTGCTACCGAGGAACTGCCACGGCCAAGGAGGAGGAAAACCAGCCCAGCTCATTGGAAAAGGGATCATTGCTGCTTTCCAACAGGAAAAAGAGAGTGAATCCCACAAAATTCAGTGGTGCAACAGCTCTGACTCTCACTGGAGAGCCTGGGCAGGTTGCTGGAGCACAGAACTGATCAGAGTCTTTACTACATTCCCATCAGCTCGTTCCCTCAGCCCGTTCCAGAGGAGGATGGGGCTGTTACACTTTATTCAATGTTCCTGTTTAACACTCCCTGGTTTGACTCCTTCATTTCTCCTCCCAGAGCTTCAGTTTTTCTCCAAGGCCGAGAATTACAGAATCCTCGAATCTTTAAGGTTGGAAAACAGCTCCAAGATCAAATCCAACCACAGCTGGACTTGCTGTGCCAAGGCCCCACCGTGGCCCTGCCAGAACCGCTTTGGTGCACTGGGGATGTTGGGGAGTGTGGAGGCTCTGGAAAATGAGGCCACAAATCTCCTGCACCCACAGCGGCTTCCAGCCACACAACATTCCATGATCCGGTGGCCCTGGGAAGGGATGGGATGGCCCAGGAAGGTCCCTGGCAGGAGGAATGAGGGCAGTTCCAAGGGTTTTGCTCTCCAGCAAACCCCAGTTTGAGAATGAGCTTGGCTGGTTGTCTTGGTTTGAGACAAATTTGGAGGAACATCCGAAATGAACGTCCTTGGATAGAAGGCAGGTTTCAGCCGCCCCTACCCCCACCAGCTTCGGGAAAAAAACTCCTCGGAGGAAAGTGAAAAAAGATCCCTATTTATTTAACAAGCAAAGTGCACACAGGCACGGGAAAAAAGAAGGAATAATGTTAAATAATAAAACCTCTCACTGTGAAGGAAACCTGGGTAGCTTCAGAGTTCCTTGTAGGTGATGGCTCCGCTCTCTCCGGAGCTGGGGTGCATCTTGGGCCCCCCCTAGGCTGGGGTGTGGGGCCTCCTGGTGATGTTCTGGTGTTGCTGAACAGTCCAGGAGAAGAAGAAGAAGAAGAAGCTGAAGTCCCAGGAAACTCCTCGCTCCAGCTATGAACAAGAAGCAAGCTAAAAAGCAAAGAATTTTAACTCTCTGTCTCTCTCCTGAGAAACAGAGCCCAAAGCTGGGAAAAAAACCCAGGAAGGTGCTTTCCTTGGCTCTGCAGCAGCAGGGACGCAGGGCAGTGTGTGTGTCCTTGAACACAAAACTGCTTGGCTCTTTTCCTTTTCTCTCAGACCCAGCTTAAAGACACAGAAAGGCCCAGGATTCCCGTCTGGCAGAGAGCAGGCGATAGGGGACACAGCATCACAAAGTCACCCCAAGACACTGGTGCACCCAGATTCCCTCCGTTCTCCAGACCAAAGGGCAGACCCCCACTCCTGGAAGGAAAGGCAGTGCCAGCCTAGGGGTGGATTGAAGTGAGGGATGAGAGCGCCAGGAGGGAGATCCTTCATTCCCAGCTGAGGGAACAGTGCCATGGAAAACCTCAATTTTCTTCCATCTCTTCTTTCAAACTCCCTTTTACTTCCTTTCTCCTTTTCTTGCTCCACATCTTCCTCTCCCTTTCCTTCTCACTCTCACACCACGTTTTCCTTCTGTTTCGAGCTCCCTCCTCTGCCTCAGCTCACTCACATTATTCCTTGTGCAAGACAGCAAAACCTCCTCCTGTCTCTTCCACTCGCTCCTCTTTTCTCTCACATCTTTCCTGTCTTTCCTGTGACCTTTTCCTCCCACTGGTGCTCTCCCAGGTGTGCCCAGGGAATCAGCCAGCGCTGGAAAAAGTTCTCAAGCAAAACCACCGGGGCCAGCCCCCAGCCTGCTGAGGTGAGAGATGGAGGGATTCAGAGAAACACCAACAAACACTTCCCAACAAAGACAGCTGCGGCCAAACTGGGAAGGAACATTTTCCAGGAGAAAGAGCAAAATGTTTCCATCCTCTGTAAGCATTTTTTACGAACTTCCCTATCCACCAGCAGGCTGGAACCTGGACTGGAGGTGGAACTGGCTATTTCCACATGACAAAAGCTTCCTCATGGCCTTTTCCTTCCTTGATTTAGTGAACAGTCACCTCCTGGACAGAGGTAAAAGGTTTCCTGCACTAATTATATTTATAAGCACTGTGCCAAACTGGGCTGCACTGGGGCCGCTGGTGATGACCTCGTTGGTGCTACAAGAAAAGCTCTGAGAACTGACCAGGCCTGGCTCTGTGGCAGCCTCAGGTCCCACAGACTCCCTGTAATCATCCCATGAATTCCAAAGGGTCAGATATTAATTAAAATTCCCCTTTTGATGCCAGGGCAGGAATCTGTCTGGGAGCCTGGCAGGACGGATGAGGGGACTGATGGCCAAAGCAAGGGCAGGCCACCGGTGGCTATGGAAAAGGGCAGCACCCAGGGATGCTTAACTCACCTGCTTGAGTCAGACTTGCGTGGCTCATCCTCATTCTGCCCACCTGGGACAGCACTCATTAGAAAAAACCAAGGTTTAAAGCCTGCAAGAGGATTTGGTGGGTTTTTTTCCCCTTTCACAATAACCTGTGAGTGTGCATTACTCACAAAGCCGGGGGAAGCTGAGCTCTCAGATGTGTGTGGCTCTGAGGACCCAGCAGTGCGACCACTGCTGCAGATACAAATCAAATAAGGCATTTGCCAAATCTAACAGACTCTGCCACCTTTGATCATGTTAATTTTTCTGCTCCCAGTTCCTGCTGTAATGTTATTTCATGAGACACTCAGCCTTCAAAAGAGCAGAACAAAAATTCAGCTTCCCATCCTCGGGCCTTTGAAGAAAGTCTTGGAAATGTAACTCCAGTGTCAGTGTTCAAAACCCAGGAGCTGAGAGGAGAGGTCACGCTCGGAGGAAGGCTGACCTGCATTTTAAAGGGTGCCGCTGGCTGGGACAAACTTTCAATGTAGGGACTGCTCCAGTCACAGTGTCTAAGAGCTGAATTTAAATTCAGCTCAAGCACTTGGGGTTCAAGGAACTCGTCAGCTTCCTCTGGAGTGTGCTTTAGGGTGCTTGGATATGGAGGGTAACCCTGAAGTACAACCCCCGCTCTGCACAGCAGCTGCACAAGGCATCCACCTCTTCCAGGAGCTAAAAAAATATCCCAAAACTCCACAGCCTTCCAACACAAGAATTCTGGCTGAAAGACAGCCTCTGGTGTCAAAACCTGGTGCTCATGGAGGCCAGGTTCTGCCCAGAGTGTAGATGCCCCATCCCTGGCAGTGTCCAAGGCCAGCTTGGACAGGGCTTGGAGCAACCTGGGACAGTGGAAGGTGTCCCTGCCCACGGCAGGGGTGGAATGAGGTGATGTTTAAGGTCCCTTCCAACCCAAGCCATGCTGTGACTCCAGGATCCTGCGTGGACAAGAGGAACGTGTCAGTGTTGCAAACACCATGAGAATAAACAGGGGGGAGGTTTACAGAGCCCAGCCTTGGCCAGTACTGCAGAGCAGGGGTGAGCTTCACCTTCAGTGAGTTACAGCACAGCTCAACTCTGCTTTTTGTTGTTTTTTTTTTAATTTAATACACAACCTAATTGCGGTCTGAGTGCAGAGCAGCGGAGCAGCCCGGCAGTAGCTCTTCGGAGCTGCTGGGTTATGAGCAGGGAGATGTTTATGGCCCCATACATTCCTGGGATAATCACTTCCCTGACTCATCCCCTGCTCCATACTTCCTAAATAATGGGCTGGAGCACCACTGATCAGCCCAGATACACCTTGTGAGCAGCTTTGAAATGCAGAGATGAGGAGTACACGGAGTCCAAGGCACTGCAGCCTGCTCCATCCAGAGGAAAAACTCCTTAAAGACAAGGAGTGCAAGGTTTGGTTTTTCCAAAGGCACGGATGAGATCGGCAGGGCCCAGTTGCTGCTGGATTTTAATGAGACTTAAGCACTTAAGCTGCCGAGGAAATCCCTGCTGACAATAAGGGCACCGTGGGGTTCACGTGTATCCAGCTGGATGCTTGGGAAGCAGGAAAAGCAGCAGCTGCTCTGGCTGAATAAACGCTCTTCTCTCTCCCAGCACAGCCTCAGGCACCCAAAGGTCCTGCTGAGTGCAACAGGAAGTCCATGAGACCCCACCAAACCCTTGGATTTACCTTCTGCTCTGCTCCCAGCTCATCTGAGGTGTGCCTGAAGCCCTTTCACTACTCTGTCCCAGTTTTCCCATGGGGATGACAGTCCAGGCTCTGGAAGCAGGGTTCCAGAGCACAGCACTGGCTGCTGGTGGTGGCAGCAGATCCCTGTCCATCTCTAAGGAGCTGATAACCCAAATACTGTTATTGTCCAAGGGGAGGAAGCCCAGGGCTGAGCTTCAGCTGAATTGGTACAGCTGGGATGAAATTGTGCCTCTCCAGGTCCCAGAGAGCACCAGGGAAGTGGACACAGGACACTCATGGTGGGCACAACTGAGGTGACCAAGGGGATCAACTCCAGCATTCCCACCTCAGCCTGAGCAGAAACAAAGGGCAAAAGGAGAAAAGGCAAAAGAATTCACCTGGTGTCACACAAGAGTCAGGAACACCGGGCCAGGTGTCTTCCCTGTCGGTCCAGACTCCCTTGATCCCAGAAAAACCAGCGCATCGAAAACATGGCACTCCAGTGGGACACAGCTGACTCGTGTAGGAACTGAGGGTTCTGTTCTTCCTCTCATCCCAAAAGCACCGGGCATCCTCCTCCGGGCCCCTCTCCCCAGTCCCCAGGACGCCTGTTCCATATCCCTGCTCCCGGACGCCGATCGATCTTCCCCCGTCCACCCTGGCTGCAGCTCCTCCTTGTCTCCCCTGCCTCCAGGAGGGCTGAGGGTTCCCAAGGGATCCAAACCGTGTTTCTCATGGGGCAGAACATGATGGGCTGATGTCCTTTGGACTCACACTCCCACTTGTCCCGAGCAAAGTCACAGAATCCCAGAATTCAGGTTGGAAAAGCCCTCCAAGAGCATCGAGTCCAAGCTGTGACCCATCCCCACGCTGTCACCAGCCCAGAGCTGGTGTTCCTTGTCCACATGTTCCTTGGACACCTCCAGGGATGGGGACTCCATCACGGGGTGCAGACCCCAGAGAAGACCCCATGAAGGGTCTGTCCGAGCAGAGAACTGTCCCCTGAGGGGTCACCCCCAAGGCTTGGACACCCTGCAAATGAGGCTTCTGCTCAGAGGAGCTGCTCTTTGGCCCCTTTCCATTTCATTGTCCTTTCATTCCCAGCAGAGGGAAGGCAGCCAGAGCTGTTTTCTCCCGAGCGTGCTGCAGGAGCGAGCTCCCAGTGCGAGGCACCTGGCAGCTCTGATCCCGCTCCCCTGCCCTCCCAGGGCCATCTCCTAGGACTGCCTTGGAAAATCTGATGGCTCCTCAATGGAGAAGGCTCTGCTCTCCACCAGGACTGTTTATTTTCTGCAGCAGCTCAGTGATAAATCAAGCTGACACCGCCCAGGCACCGCGAAGTCTCCTCAGCTGCAGCGAGAGTCGTGCGAGGTTTTGTCTGCGCCGCTCGGAACATTCCCAACATTTAACTTCCCTTTGCAGCAGTGACTCGGGCACGGGGAGATGGATGGGGGTGACAATGCCAACACCTCCCTCCTCTCCCCAGGCACACCGAGCCAGGAGCTCCATCCTGGCTGTGCTGTCACAGCCTTCCCAGCACTTCTGGATCACTGCAGAAGCACGGCCGAGGCAAAAATGTGGATTTTAACTCTGAAATTCCTAAGGAAAATCCCCAGGGCACGGCCACCCCGGTGTCCCCTGGGAATCTGGGTGATGTTCCCAGCAGGAAAACAGCTCTGGCTGTACCAGGGAGAATTCCAGACCCGCTTCTAGTTCCTACTTTGGACAAGAGCTGCAAGGAACTTACTCGTGTCCTGTGTGAATGTAACAGCTGAGATTTTCCTGAGATGATCCCTCCAGAACTCAAAGGCTGCCCAAGCCTTGCATGCTGCCTTGCAGCTAAAAATATTCATATACCTCACTTCTTGTTGGATTCTCTTCCTTTAGAACAGAGGAGAGTAAGGTAAGTTCAACCAGCAACCTGAATTTAAGCCACCCTAAATGTGTCCCAGGAACACACAGAGCCTAATCCCTGTTCCAGAGCTCCAGAGGTTATTCTGCAGCACACCCAACAACCAAAAAGCTGCTGTAGCATCACCCTGTGCTCAGAAATCCCACATTTTCAGACCTTTTCTGACAGAAACTTGTGCATATTTCAAAATCTGGGAGAGGCACAAAGTGGAAGTCCTAATCCAGGTGGCAGCACCCCCGTGGTCCCACCTGTGATTTCCCAAAGCACACATTTCCTCAGGAAATCAGCAGCTGAGTTTGCACAATCCTTTAATCCCTGGGTGGAAGATCCCCATTATCTGTCCGGTACAAGACACATTATTAATGGATTATGTTTGCAGCAGGTAAAGGTCACTTTTAATGCTTTTAATGATTTAAAAATGGATTTTCTTTTCAGATTTCCTATTTTCAAGCATCTTGGCTGTGAAAACCCTGTCCAGTAAGTAATATGAATTAAAAGGGAGAGCTTCAGCTTGCTCAGTTCTCCAAAAGAGAGCCCAAAAGGGATCAATTGTAATATATGGTGGCCAGTGGCGATGTGGGAGCCAGTCTGGGCAGAAAATGCAGGCCAGGATTTCAAAACCCCTCCAAAATGAAAACCTTTCCTTTAAAGAGCAAGTTCAGACACACTTGCTGTCCTCCCAGTAAGTAACAAGTGGCTCTGGGTGGCCAAATCCCATCTTTGGTCCCACAAATATCACAGGACCTCGTTTATTTGGTCTCTTCTGCATGAATTGGGCTGTGAAGCGCAGGCACCTCCCAGCCCAGGCTGCTGAGTCGGTCCCATGACATTTGTTCACGCTGAGCCTACAGGGGAGTTTAAATGAAAGGAGAGGAGAGACAATCGCAGCTTTATCACCCAGTTCCACTTGTTCTTTCACATGTACCCAGCCCTTTTCCCCGCAGGCAGAGCAGCCCTGCCTCTCCAGTGGGACAGTGGGATAATCATCCTTGCTGTGGAGGATCCCTTCTGCTCCTCATCAATGCTGAGAAGTCAGGGAGGCCTCAGATGTGCAGCCAGGCTGACCCAGTGACAAAGGACAACTTGTTTAGGCTTAGGACGTTGCAGTTTGGTTCTGTTCCACCCACACAGCACAAGGAGCTCAGCAGGGGCTTGATGCCTTCTAAGATTCAGCAATTCCCTCTTTCCAAAGAGTCTGAGCTTGGTAAGGCCAGAGCATCACAGCCAGGGATGGCACAGGCACTCAAAACCTTGCCAGAAAATCTCAACCTGTCCTGAACCTTTGGCTGAGGCGAGAGCAAGCTCAGATTTCCAGGAGCTGTAAAATCCTCCTCAGCCCCAGGGCTGCACACCCAGACCTTGGTGCAAATACAAACGTTGTTATTTTAGGAAGCCTCACTAATGCAAGACACCGAGAAAGAAACAAACAGGGAAGCCACAGGTGTCTCCATGGGATGGAAAATAATGTCAGCTCCTGGGTGGGACCGAGCTCCATCCTCCCTGTGGATTCACCTTCTGCTTGGACCACAGGAGCCTCGGCACCGCCTTCCCACGCGCTGGAGATGCAGCAGGAGGCAGCAGCCCTGCTGTTCCGCCAGCTCTTGTCTGTCCTCAGGAATCAACTCATCTGAGCAAAGGCAGAACTCCCTGGCCAGGGGCCAGTGTCCGTGCCAGGCCAGGATAATCCATGGAAGGAGTGGAGGAGCTGATGGCAGCACCTGGCCCAGCCCACTCAGCAGATGCTCAGGGGTTTTCCCTCAGCGGTCACATCACCCCCTGGTGCCCCGGTGCTCCCATTTCCAGGGGCGCAGCACCCTGGGATGTGTGACAGGGTTGTCACCAGAGCAGTTGGAGGATTCTCCCTCCAGAACAAATCCAAGCTGCTCAGGGCTCCTCGGCAGGCAACGCTCAGAGCTGATACCCAGCATCACTCTGCAAATCACCTCTGCAGGGACAAGTGCTCGCCACACACAGAGGTTTGTCCCCCAAAGAGTTTGTCCCCCCTCTCTTTGTTCCAAGAGCTGCTCAGGACCCAGGGATTCCTGTAACCACGGAGGAGCAGGGGTGTAAGCAGTGACATCCACAGCAGGAGCAGGAGAAAACCTTCCCAGCCAGGGGTGTGGGTCTGGACGGTGCAGAGCAGATTCCCAGGAGATCAGCCCAGGTGTGGGACATTCAGTGCTGCACTGAGCTCTGCACCAGCACAGGGAGCACAGGAGGGGAAATTCAGGGTCTGCCCTGGAGCCCAGGGGCCCAAAGTGACCATTCCAGTGATGCCATGAAGATTTCTGCCTTTTCTTTTATACCCCTGTTATACCTTTTTACAACTTCTGTATTCCTGGTGCTTTTTGCCTCCATTCTTGGCCTTGTTTGTCAAGCTGAGAGACTCAACATTTTAGAAGCTTCGTAGCCAGGGATCAGTGTGCCCCAGAGCCCAAGGTCCTCTCCAGAACACATTCTGTAAACCAAGATAGAACCATCCAGGGGAAGGCTCCTTGGGGAGGGGGGCTCACTCAAGCCTCTCATTGGGGAATCTTTGATAGATCTGCTAATTAGTAACACCTAGAATGTGATACCCAATGTTGGGGGGGGAGACACAGAGACACAGAGATAGACTCGGTGGGGTGCATCTTGATGCATTTGTCCTTTTGTGTGCACCTGAGGATCCTTAAAATAAATCCCAAGGTAAAATCCCTTTTCCCCTTCTAACCGTGTCTGACTCTTGATTTTAAGACCAGGAAAAGGCATCACCAGCAGCAGGAGATGTTCCAAAGGCTGCCCTGCAAGCCCAGGAGCTCCAGGAGTTTTCATCTCGCGCTCAGCTCTTTCCAAGGCTGGTGCTGATCTTAGAGTTCACATGGAGAGAGCAGCACAGTTCCCTTGATTCCCACCTCTTATAGCCTGAACAGGTGCAGGAATCATGGAATCCCAGACTGGTTTGTTTGGAAGGAACCTTAAAATCTCATCCAGTGCCACCCCCTCCCATGGCAGGGACACCTCCCACTGTCCCAGGGTGCTCCAAGCCCCATCCAAGCTGGCCTTGGACACTTGCAGGGATCCAGGGGCAGCCACAGCTGCTCTGGGAATTCCATCCCAGCCCCTCCCCACCCTCCCAGGGAACAATTCCTTCCCAATATCCCACCCAAAATCTCCCCTTTTCCAGTTTGAAGCCATTCCCTGTGTCCTGTGACTCCATCCCTTGTCCAAAGTCTCTCTCCATGTTTCTTGTCGGCTCCTTCAGGCACTGGAAGGCCACAATCAGGTCACCCCGAAGCTGTGGGATCAGCCCAGGACAGGGGGCTCTGGGCATGTCCAGCCCCTCACGCCCCAGCATCCCCAAACCCTTCTCCCCAGGATTCCCTTCTCCCTTCTCCCAAATCCTTCTCCCAAACCCTTCTCCCCAGAGCTGTTCCCGACCTGTCCATCTGACACAATCACTGCATCTCCAATAATATCAATCATTAATTCCAAGTCCTCCCTAACAGCCCTGATAAGTGCTTTGGGATAAGGGAACTTCAAAACACCAGCAAGCTGCCTCGTACTGCTCACTCCCAATTTTCTGTTATTCATAACAATCACAGGGATTGGATGGAGCTGTGTGGCTTTTTAGTGGGAAGTGTTTTAAAGCAAGTAAACCCTTCCCTTTGTAATCTTTCAAACACTCCATAAAAATATCATAATGCATCAAGTCTGCACAACTGTTCTATGGACTATTATGCGCTTTAAACCACCCCTGAGATGAGGCATATTTAAACAAAAAGAGCTTTTAAAAATAAAATCATTTTGCATCGAGATAGCACCTCCTCGCTCTCCCGGCGCTTCACAAACCCAAATGCCTCCCTGTAATCGTCCTTCTGATTGCCAAGTAAATGAAGAGCAGTGGTTAATGACCACCAGGCACTGGAGCACTGGCAATGGCTGGGAAGCACAGCTCAGTCAGGCAGGAAAAACTGCTCTGAAGTTCTTCATTCCTAGGTAGTGACACCCACCGAGCCCGGGCCAGGCACCTGAGAACCTGGGCAAGGCTCTCAAATAAAGCTGCTCCCAACAGGAACAGAAGGTCTAAATCCAGTGCTGGAAGGGGAAACCCAGGATGGTGCAGGGAGAAGGAACAGCAGCAGTGCTGCTCAGCACCATCACCCATCACTCATGGACACGCCAGCTCTCTCAGACAGGTCCTGAAGGACGCCTGTGCCTGCTGCTGGTGGTGTCCGTCTGTCCTGCTGCACAGCTCAGGGCATCACCCAGAGCAGCCATTAAGCACTTTGCTGTTACAATTCAACTGGTAATGGTAAATAAACATTAAAGTGCTCCAGCCCAGCTCGGAGAGCCACGGTTATTTACCCCAGCCACAGATCTCAGCCCTGTGGGTTTATTTGCCGTGTCCTGGAATGAAGGAAAGCCACTCATTTCTGTAGGCACCTTCCCTGTCCTGAATCCATTGCTCCAGTCAGACAGCAGGAGTCAAAAATCATCACATTTCCTGGCAACTGAAAAGTTACATAAGGAATTTGTTTCCCCCCAGCTCCTGCACTTGGCAAACAAGCCGGGCTTTGCAAAGGCCAGGCAGGAAGGGGACAGCAGAGTGACAGGCAGGGCCAGCACAGCCCCGACAGTGCAGTGCCCTGGCAAGGAAACCTCCCTGAGCTGGGATCTGGCACTGCACACGCTCGATTCTGTACCTCTGAAGCTCTGTAAGACTGGGAGGAATGGGATTGTCCAGCCTGGAGACAAGAAAGCTCTTGGGGAAACCTAATTGTGGCCTTCCAGTGCCTGAAGGGACCCACAAGAAAGATGGAGAGAGACTTTGGACAGGGGTCTGGAGCGAGAGGACAAACGGAACGGCTTCAAACTGGAGAAGGAGAGATTTGGGTGGGATGTTGGGAAGGAATTTCTCCCGGTGAGGGTGGGGAGGCCCTGGCACAGGGTGCCCAGAGAAGCTGCAGCTGCTCCTGGATCCCTGGAAGTACCCAAGGCCAGGTTGGGTGGGGTTGGGCGCAGCCTGGGACAGTGGAAGGTGTCCCTGCCCATGGCAGGGGTGGCACTGGATGGGATTTAAGGTCCCTTCCAACTCATTCCACGATTCCCTGGGTGAGGTGCTGCGAAGGACACACTGCACACCACAGCCCCAGACCCACAAATCAGCTTTTTATGGTTCATTTTCAGGACTGGAGGGTTTCCAGCTGGCTGGGCACAGTTTCCTGGTTTCCCCTCACCTCATTACTCTTTTCTCCAGTTTGCTGGTGGTGAGGAAATCGATCCATGGCTTTCTGGTTTCTCAGCAGCCCCCTCCCAGCTCTGACATCCGAACCGGCACCTCCAGCTGGGTTTATGAAACAGAAGAATCTTCCCCTTTCCTGCAGAGACCTCCACTGCAACTGTGACTCTCTGAGAGCCCTTTGCAGCACAAATCAGAGCTCCCACACCAGCAAGAGGCTCAGATGTGGCTGTAGAAGGTGAGACAAAGGACATCAAACACAGGGGAAGATCCTCCTGCTTCTGCCAGGAGCACAGCCTGAGAGAGGCACGAGGCACACGGGGGGTCCCTGCTGGTCAGCAAAAGCCTTTGGGACACAGAAATCCAGGGGAAAATGGGAGGAATCTCAACAATATTTCACTTGGAGATGCAAAATACTCCCAGCAGTCCTTCCCCCACCCCACAGACAGAGAAATAAAGCAGGATGCAGCTCCATGCACACAACGAAGGCACGGGTGGGGTTCCAAGAGAGGCTTTCCCGAGTGATCCCTTCTGCTTGGAGAGCAGCCTTAAAGGGATTTTTCCTGACCCAGGGATGGGGAACAAACCTGGATCTGCACAGAGCAGAGCCAAAGAGCCAACCCCAGGCACCATCTCTGACAAAAGCTGCAAACCTCACTCCAAGCCCAGCACTTCCCAGCCAGGACGGGCAGCCCGAGCCCCCCAGGTCACGGCCAGGATTGGCTTCAAGAGCCCTCTCCATGGACAGGAGCACGAGAAGGAAAAGGAGAAAGTGCCCCTTAGTCTGGCCTGAGCCAGCAGGGGATCTCCAGGCTCATTATGCAAAGCACAAGAAGAGAAAAATTAAGTCAAGACGGGAAAGAAATTGTTTTTGTTTGTGCCAGCATCATTTAATAAAAGCAGATTTTCCCTGCCCTGCAGCAGCCATTTGGTTGCTGAGCTGTGTTTTGGCTCTTCCCCTGACCCCTCTGTGTTTTGCTTTGGACAGACACTTTGAGAATAGTTCAGCCAGCAACTTCCAGCCATTACTATTAATCACAATTTTTGTGTGTCATTAATACATCATGTCGCTTTAAAGGTTTATTTCACCACTCAACTCAGTCCACGTTGTCTTTCCAAAGCTGGATCTCATCTACTCATAAATTCTTTCAGGGGCTCAGAAAGAAGGAAGAACCCCCTCATTTTTCTCTAATTCCTTAAACACTCACCCCAAAAGAGCCACTCTTCTTTTGCATCTCCAAGCCAACCACACAAGCTGGGTGCTTAGCAGGAGGTTTTATCAGCACCACAACACATCCTGGAGCCCCAGGCTGCACAGAAATCCTTCAGAGGAATTTTAGGTCAGTGAAGAGCAGGACTCACTGAACTGTCAAGATCCAGGCTGAGATTGGATCTCTACAGACGGGATCCACAGCCAGCACAGCTCTGGAGAACATTTCCTGTCGCTGTTGTCCCCAGGGAGGGCGAAAATCACAACACGGAATTCCAGGATAAAATGGGATTGTTTAATTAATTATCACCTCATTTATATAACTTGATTCACAGAAATGACATTACTGGCTGCTGACCCTACACCTCCCAGAGTGATTGGCTGAATGCTATGATGCCTATTTCAAAATATTTTCTTCAGTGAACCAAAACAAGACCGTGCAGGTGCGAGATCGAGAGTTATTCACAGAACCGTTTTTCACTGTTTCTCAGCTAAAGCATGAGAAAGGAAAACTTCACAAAATCCTCCAGCAGCTGGAAAATTCCTCTGCCCCTGCTTTTTAGCATCCACAGTTCCCCACCGGTGAAATTGGATTTGTGCTCCCAGGGGGGATGTTTGAAACCCCAGGCTGCATTTTGGCCAACATTTCCCTGCTTGGCTTCTCCCTGTCTGCCAAGGGAAGCTGGAAGGCCTGGGCACTAAAGGGCTCTCAAAAGGATCGTCCTTGCTCTTGAACACCTGGGAATTGAATTGTCTTTTCCCTATACCTTAGATTGGGTTGATATATATATATATATATATATATTTTTTTTTTTTTTTTTGGCAAGAATATTTTAATAGCATTACAGAATGGTTTGGGTTGGGAGGGATCTTGAATCCAGTTCCACCCCCTGCCACAGGCAGGGACACCTCCCACTATCCCAGGCTGCTCCAAGCCCCGTCCAACCTGGCCTTGGACACTTGCAGGGATGGGGCAGGCACAGCTGCTCTGGGCAGCAGAGCTATTTTCAGAGCTATTTTCAGAGGGTGTTGCAGGAATTGCAGGTTTCTGCAGCACTGTCTCATTTGCTGGTTCACTGATTATCATCAGCTCACTCCTCTGGCTCAGGGCTCCCTGTCCAGCCTCTGTAGTGTCAATCCTTTGGCCCAGCTCTGGCAGTTCCTGCAGCTTCAGGAATTGATCATCACCCCAGTACTCGATTTTTGCTCTTTCTGCTCTCCTTCACGGCCACTTTGATCCCATTCTTCTGCCACCTCTGATCTGCCCAGATGAAAACCTGGAGGATGAACCTGCTGTCCCCAGGGCTGAGCTTCCCCACGAGGCTCTCTGGACACTGAACACCACCCACAGAAGGCTTTTCCTCCATCCTACTGGACCTTCACATCCTGCTCGCAGCTGTGACTCCAAACCCTTCCGCTCCAGCTGATTTTAATGAAGATTTGGTGATTTCTCTCTGGCCCCAAGACTCAGACCACTCCTAATTGCAAATCTCTCCCTGGGATTTGCCACATCCACCCAACCTGCAGCCACTCCCAGATGTTCCCCAAGTGCCACAGGCAAGGATGGAAGGTTTGGGCATCCCTGGCACATTTGCAGGGCTGCACCTGAAACCTTCCCCACAGCTTTGGCCAGTCTGTGATTATTGACTTAATTCCCCAAAAGTGGAGGCTGAAGCACAAGGAAAAGGGAACCCTGGAATGAAATGTTTGCCTAAAAATGATGGTGGGTCAAAGCACAAGGGAAAGGGAAACCTAGAATAAGATGTAGGGAAAGAGAAACTCATGGAAAAAGAGAGTTGGGGAAAAAATCAAATCAAATCAGCAACTGCCATGTGGGCGTGTCCCTTTCTCTGAGGATGTTCAGGGACCTTAATGTCACTAAAAAGCACCTGTGTGCTGTCTCTGTCACTGAGTCAACATTCAAAAGCTTCAAATCTTGTTTTCCTTTTGTGTTCCAGCCCTAGGAGAGGAAGGACAGATTGAGCTATTCCTTACCCTTCCCTTCGTACATAATTTATCAAAAATAACAACTCCCTTTTCCCTAGAACTGCTTTGAAGGTTCTCTGTGTTGTGTCACAATGAACACAAAAAAACGACCATTTTTATAAACATTGATGAGATTCACACCAAGATGCAAAAATCAAAGCCTAAATCCAACTGAAATTACTTCATTATGCAACTTTTTGTTTGCAGCAGTGGTGTGGATGAAGCTTTGGTTGGTTTTATTTGGGGTTTTTTGCAGAGGTTGAGGGCTTGAGGTTATTTTTCATGTGGTTTGTATTAATGCCCTGGTCAGGTTCATTTATTTTCCTTGTTTTTTGTTGTAGGTCAGCCTCTAAGAGCCACTGGGACGATTGTTTGTTTGAGGGGAGAAGCTGGATGATTTCATTTGCATTTCTTGCACAAGGAAACTCTCACTGCACAGACACAAACCTCAATCTCCATCTCCCCGACTCTCCAGCACCACAAATATCCCATTCCCCCTGGATTTTTCAAAGGTAAAATACCTGCCAAACATCCTGAGATCAGCTCCTGCTCTTCCCTGCAACACCCACAGCTAAAAATACTCCAGCAGCAAAATTCTAGTTTTAATCTAACACCGGAAGAAAAAAAAAAAGTTCAGTCTCCTCTTGTGCTTCTGTGAAAATAAAAACTGCTGAAGGAGAGAACTCCCGCAATCTCAGTGTTTGGCAGAAAACTTTCCAGGTCCCCTGTGAGGAGCTGGTGCAGGATGGAGGGAATTCCAGGGATGGAGAGGTGGCACAGGATCAGTGAGGCTGGAAAAGCCCTCCAGGATCATCGAGCCCAAGCTGTGCCCCATCCCCACCTTGTCCCCAGCCCAGGGCACCGAGTGCCACGTCCGGGCCTTCCCTGGACACCTCCAGGGGTGGGGACTCCAAATTTCCCCTTCCAAGGCCTGGCCACCTTTTCCATGGAGAAATTTTCCTTAATATCCAATTTAAACCTCTCCTGGTTCAACTGGAAGATGTTCCCTCTCCTCCTGTCCCTGTTCCCTGGGAGCAGAGCCCGACCCCCCCGGCTGCCCCCTCCTGTCAGGGACTTGTGCAGAGCCACAAGGTCCCCCCTGAGCCTCCTTTGCTCCAGGCTGAGCCCCTTTCCCAGCTCCTTCAGGAGTTTCCCAGCTCTGTTCCCTTCCCTGGACATGCTCCAGCCCCTCAAGGTCTCTCTGGCCATGAGGGGCCAGAACTGGACTCAGCTCTGGAGGTGCCCCGGCAGTGCCAGCACAGGGGACACTCCCTGCCCTCTCCTGCTGTCACTCCAGTGCTGACACAACCCAGGTGCCCCTGGCCTCCTTGCCCACCCCTCTTGGTACTACCGCCATTAAACCAATAAAGAACGAAAGGTTTGTGCAATTCCTGCCCTTTTTCCTCTTTCCCGAGCTTGGAGGGCAATTAAACAACAGCAAAACCACCAGGGAGAAGCTGCTCTCCCCACTCCTGTGGTTTCCTGCACTCAGTTCCCACCAGAGCAACCTGGCCAGGCATTCCCTGCTCCAACAGGAGCCTTCTGCTCCCCTGCACTCACAGGAGGCACAAGGTGTTCAACAAACTCATCCACTCATCCCAAGCAGCTCCCAAACTCATCCCATGACCCACACACGGTGCAGAGCATCCCTGACACCTCTGTGGATCTGTTTTCCCTCCAGGGCCCGTTTCATCACCCAGAGACACTCAAAAATCCCCAGCTGCACCACCCGACCTGTGACACCCGACTGGACGATCTCGACCCCTCCCTTTGATGTGCCACAGCACCTCCCGAGCTCTCTACAAATGTTCCTCTCCACTCTTCAACACTGATACAAAACATCCCATTTTTGCACCATTTCAAACAGCTCTGAATTGTAGAGGCAACTCTTTATCAAAGCCATCTGAGGAGATGAAATAATTTTATCATCTGTCCTTTGAAGAGCTGATTTTTTTAATGTGGGGTTTTTTTTTTTTTTTCCCCTCTCAAATATCCAGGCAGTTCCTGCAGACTGCAAAATATTCTGTTGTTTCTGTCAAGTTCTGGACAAATCTCTTGATTAACGCCCCCCTCAAGCAATTCTCCCTCCTTTCTGGTTTTTTCCCCTCTTTTACAGCATTTGCTGAGGGGAAGGCACGTTATCAATAACAGGGATTGCACATGATGGAATCTGATTGATAGGCCGTAATAAACGACATTATAATTCAAGCAGTGGCTCCGATAAGGTAATCTGATACATCAGAAGTGCAAGAAAGTGGAAATATCTGCAGAAAATGATTGTGGCTTTTGGCTATATTGCTGTTTTCCTCCAGCCATCCAGCACGGAGACTGTGGCAGGGAACTGAGGGGCAAAGCTCTCACATCCAGAGGAGACACACATCAATCAGATGTTTGCAGGGAGCTGAAGTGATTATTTTTAGTAGATCCAGCACCAAAAGTGGTGTTTTTAATAGATCAAGCACCATTAGAGGGAGAACGGAGGCTGGAGGGCTCCTAAAGCTGGGGAAGGGGAGGTGATGCTCCCTGGGAAGAGGGTGGCAAAGGCTGGCTCTGGGGTTGGGGCTGTGCTGGGGTCACCCCAAAAGGAGAGATCCCACCCAGCAGGATGATGGGAATCAGGAGCTGCTTCCACCACAGCATCTTCATCTCTCAGAAATATTCCAGCCAGACACGACTATTCAGCAGTGAAGGGATTTCTTAATGGACCCTGCTGGTAATTAGCACAGCCAGAGCCTCCTGTCCCGCAGCCAGGGCCGAGATGACAGCAGAGCCTCCACTTTGGGCTTCAGGGAAGGCCAGGTCAGCTCAGCTCTTCACCAGGCCACATCTTATCACTCTGCGATTCCTCTGCAGCTGAAATAAATCCCAGGTTCTCTCACTGCCCGAAGTTCCCTCGCTGTCATATCCTGAGGGAAGCTGTGGAAATGAACTTTCTCCCCTCGCAGTGGCTGAAGGCAGCAGTGGCACACAACACTCGCTGTTGGCCTGGAATATACTAGCAAATATTAAACCAAAAACTTCGTGTAATTGGAGGAAAGAGAGAACAAAGACCCAGCAGAAGATCTGTTCTTGCACCTCTGAGGGTGGCACCTCTGAGAGACTGAACCCCCAAGTCCTGTTCAAGTCCAGGAATTCCATCAGCCAAATCCTCTCTCTCCTCCCTTTGCCCAAGGTGGTCCCAGCTGAGCTTTTCCCGAGGCTCAGGACCCAGCTGGGAGCAGTGGAGGAAGCTGCAGGTCCTACCCAGCAGCTGGAGCCCAGATCTTGTGGCTTTTTTATTTTCTGAGAGCATTTTGCCAAACTGCACCACCTACCAAGCAGCCTCAGCAAATATTCCTCACTGCCCAGGCGTGTTGAGAGGATCAGCCAAAGTTTCCAGAGAAGCTCAGCTGTGGATTGCAGTTTTCTCCTTTTTTAAGCAGTGGATTCCTTCAGCAGGTAACTTTGGCCAGGACAGCTCCCCTGCAGATCCCCCTCCATCCTTTGGCGAGGGTTTTATTTACACACAGGCATGTTTTGATCTGCTGATTTAAAAACTTTCAAACCCATCAGCCCCAGCTGGACATCAGAACATCTTCCAGGTGGGTAACACAGCGGCCTGCCCTGCTCCCTAACTGGGGAGGCAGAGTTGTCCTTATTAACCTCCTTATTGTCCGCAGGAAGGATTCTGGGGGCATCTTTCCTGAAGAGACTAGTGGGGGACATCGTGTTCCTTATTCCTGATTCTGCTGCTGAAATCCAAGGCGAAGTTCCCGGTGATAAAGAAGTCTCTTTTCATGTCTCCTCTTCATTTTAAGTACCTGCTTTGGTTTATCTCAGATTGCTCCAGCATTTTGGTTCAGGATCCTGCCTGCACTCCCACTCCTGCTGCACGGGGCCACAGGCATTTCTCCACGAGACTTCGGAAGTCAAGTGGTGGAATCAGATTAATGGGGAGCCTCGGAAAAGTGTGGGATCTGGTTTGCTGAGCATGGAAAGAGCTGGGCTGGGAGGGTAGGATGAAGATGATGAGGGTTAGGAGGGTGTTGAAGGTCACTGGGGCTGTGGAGACCCCTCAGGCCAAACCTGCTGGAAGAACAAACGCAGCCCCACTTTGTCACAAATCCCCCCTATTACTGTATCCTGCAGCTGTAGGGAGGAGAGAAGAGAGATCCAGCAGGCAGGAATTGCGCAGCAAGATTGATTGATTTAATTATTTTACAAACTCTTTTATAGACCTTTTTCTTCATAGTCTAATTGGTCAAAGGATCAGCCACCCCCTGGGGTGATTGGCTAAAATCCTAAAACATCCATTGTCAAAATATTTTCCTACTGTACCACAAACAAAGCTCTGCAAGGTCGCAGGTGTTCATAGTTTATAGAACTCTGCAAATATCTTCAGGAGAGAGAAGAGTATCTCACAGGCTTAGAAAGAAGCAAGAAAATTCTTGCTAGCAGCAATATTGTATCCACACCCCCCCCAAGGGCAAACTCCTGTTGTTCCTTCCCTGTGTTTTCCTGGACCACTCACCAGGAGCCTTTACCCCGCACCTGGAATGGTTGGATGGGGAGGGACCTTAAATTCATCCCATTCCACCCCTGCCACGGCAGGGACACCTCCCACTATCCCAGGCTGCTCCCAGCCCCGCCCAAGCTGGCCTTGGGCACTTCCAGGGGTGCAGGGGCAGCCACAGCTTCTCTTGCTCCTGGAGTGTTGTAAACTTTTCTCAGTGGCCAAACTTAAAGAAACTTCACTGGAAACGAAAGAGAGCTCTCAGAACAAGAGAGCTCAGAGGTACAAAGAGCAGGTCCTAAAATCCACCAGCTCTCCTCATCTAAATCCTTCCTCTGTTTCCTTCGGATGACATTTTCCACCAAAAAGTAAGAACAAAACCAAATATCTAAATGAATCTATCGGATTTCTGTTTCTGTGCGAGTGAATCTCAAAAATGCATAATAATAAAAATACCTGCATATCCACCATCCTGCTACAGTGACTCGGCAGAACTGAACTCCCCTTTTAACCCCTTGGATTTTCTCATCCTTTCATATCCTGCAGGCAAGGACAAAGCTGGGCCCTGTCTGCTGCTCCAGTGCTCAGAGTTACCTCCTCTCCCTGCAGTGCCAGGATCATTCCAGACACAAATCCATGCTGACCTGGATCCTTTGCAGGACCTGTGAGCTTTGTTAGGAGCTGCCCTTTGGGAACAGGTCAGGATTATCCTCCTTTTACAGATGGAAAATGGGATAACTACAAAGGGATTCTTGCCACATCCTCATAACTACATTAGAATTTAACCTGCTGAGCTGGACCTCAAAGACACCTCAGCGAGGTCCATTTTATGCTGGGTGTGAGGAGGAAGATGAGGGTGGACATTCCTGAAGGATTCAGCTTCAGGCTCTGCATCCATCCCCACAGGAAAGATTCCCATGGATGCTTTTATGTCCCCTAAACATGGGAGGCAATAAATAACTGAGGATTTCAAGGATGGAGCCATCCAGCTCTGAACGTTTGAGGCAGGGGGCAGAGCCACCCTTGTCACACTCAGGTGGTGCAGGGCAGAATCCCCTAGCAGGTGACAGTGACAACAGGACAAGGGGCCAGCTGAGTGAGATTTCCCCTGCTCTCAACTGGCTCATCTCTGGAAAGAGAAAAGGTAAAAACTTGAGTCCAGATGCAACATCTTAAAGAGGAAATAGCTGGAGCTGTGCAGAACAGGATGGCAGTTCCAAAGACATCTGCTTTTGGAATATAAAAAAGGTCTTTATTTCAGCTCTAAAGTGCCCATAAAACCATAAGGATCCATGAGAGGCTACAATAAATGCACCAGACCTTTCCTATAGTGTGTGCAGAAGGATTTTTTTAAAGTGCATTTTTAATTATTAAAGTCATGAAAGTAGCGTATTTCTCTGCGCAGCAGCAGCCTCCCACCACAAGGATGTTTTGGGGATGGAAAGGGCCATTTTAGGTGCAACCCAATTTGATGAAGGTGAATTCTTTCAGGGAAAGGAAAGAAATTGCACCAGTGAATCAGCTCCCTGTGTTGTTCCATTTTGAAAGGTTCCTAAAGGGTGACTCAGGGCAGGAATGGACCCACACAGGCAACAACAGCAAAAAAAAAAACCCACAAGACTTTTCCTGGAAGCAAGAGCAGCCTTAAAGAACAGGGGTGGAAATGACTGCCATCACTTTGTCCCTGAAAAGGGCCTGTGCAAGGAGAAACACCACAGAGGACGGGCAGTGCTGATGGAATTACCCAGCTGGGGCTGGCAGGAGACCCCTCAAAGCAAAGCTGTTCCCATCATTTCTTGGAAAACCACGGCCTGGTTTCTGTCTCCTTTCCCCTGATCTTCCCAACGATCCCAAGTTACTGTCAGCAGCACCTGACCAAGCCAAAGCCAGGCCCTGGTGAGGCTGGAGCAGAGCTGGACACAACTCTTGGTCATTCCCCAGCTCCTCGGGCTCACACAGAACAAAAAACCTCAACTCAGAGTAATTCAAGAATCAGTAGAAGTGTCCAAAGGAGGCTGCAAAGATGGGGAAGGGTCTGCAGGGGTCACACGAGGAGGGGATGAGGGCACTTGGTGTGTTCAGCTGGAGAGGAGGAGACTGAGGGGAGACTCACCCGCGGCTGCAGCTCCCATCTCTGCTCTCTGTGGCAGGGACAGGACCCAGGGAAGGGCTGGAGCTGGGCCAGGGCAGGTTTAGGTTGGATTTAGGGAAAGGTTCTTCTCCCAGAGGGTGCTGGGCACTGCCCAGGCTCCCCAGGGAATGGGCACAGCCCCGAGGAGAGTTTGGACAGCGCTGCCAGGGATGCCCAGGGTGGGGTTTTTGGGGTGTCTGTACAGGGCTTGGTGCTGGATCAATGATCCTTTATCCCTTCCAGCTCAGGATATTCCATGATTCGATAAATCCACCCCAAACAACCCAGCTCAGGCAGTAGGAGGCTGAAGCTCACGCAGGAATCCTTCACAAGGATCCTTCCACATCCCCATGCAGGTGCCCCTTGAGCCTCGTGGTTCCTCCTACTCTAAACCAAAGTTAACAGCAGTTTTCACCCACAGGAGGCACGGTGAGTGTAATCTAACTGGACTCCAAAAGGTGTTCACATCTGCGGATAATTAAGTTCAGCTGAGTTTCAATAAGCTGCTAAATCTGCCCAAGGAAACCCAGGAGTCCAGGGCAGAGGAGCTGGAAATTCAAAGCTGATTCCCCAATTCAAGACCTCAAATGGAATATTAGCTTTCCTCTTCTTTAAAAGAGAGAAAAAGATACATTTACCAGGCTGAAGAAACATACAGAAAACAAAAAAAAAAACCCTGACAAAATGACACAGCTTCTCAAACAGACAAGAAATAAAACCTCTGAACACCATTCCCTGAAATGCAAGTTGTTCCTGAACAGATGAAATAAGGGAGGGGGTGTGGATTCAAAGCCCAGCACTCTGGAGAGCACCAAGCACTTCCCTGCTCGAGAATAAAATGCTTTCTGAAAAGGTTTTGTTGAACTCATTTATGGGTAATGTAAGTTACAGCTTAGTAGTGTGGTATAAATATTTTACATGCCACTACAACGAGCTTTGTGCTGAGAGCCCAGGAAATGTGGGGGTTTATTTGCCATTGTTCTGCAGGAATCAATTCCAATTGATCCGTTTGGAAGTGCCGGTGCTGCTCCCGAGGTTCTCACAGTCCCTGCTGTTGGTTTAGTTGGGTAAACTCTGGGAATGGAAATGGCTTTTTTTTGGTTGCACAAGCAGCAAACAGGAGTCACCTCCGGAACCTCCTCCAAGGGAATGTGGAGGATTCGTAGGAAGTGCTGGAGGTGCTTTGGAAGTGACACGGAGGGGATGGAGAGAGGCCAGAGGAGGCTCCAGGATGATCAGAGGGATGGAGCTGGGAGGAAAGGCTGGGAGAGCTGGGATTGTTCAGCCTGGAGAGGAGACCAGGGGTGACCTCACTGTGGCCTTGCAGGGCCTGAAGGGGCTACAAGGAACATGGAGAGAGACTTGGGACAAGGGCTGGAGGGACAGGACACAGGGAATGGCTTCCCAGTGCCAGAGGGCAGGGATGGATGGGATATTGGGAAGGAATTTTTCCCTGTGAGGGTGGGAAGGCCCTGGCACAGGGTGCCCAGAGAAGCTGTGGCTGCCCCTGGATCCCTGGCAGTGCCCAAGGCCAGGCTGGACGGGGTTTGGAGCACCCTGGGACAGTGGGAGGTGTCCCTGCCTGTGCCAGGGGGTGGGAGAAATCTTTATTGTCCCTCCCAACCCGAACCATTCCGGGATTCCATGATCTGAAGCACTGCTGAGAAATACCAGCAGCACAGGGAACGAGCTCTGCTTTATGTCACAGAACGTCACTGAGCCAAAAGGCCCCGAAAGGCCCAGCCGGGCCCTGGCTCCCCCTGAGCTCTGTGTCCCTCCCTGGTGGCTCCAGGTCCCCTCCCTGGTGTGTTCCAGCTGAGATCAGCTCCTGCTGTGCTTCCTGCAGGCTCCAAGCAGCAATCCCTGTGTGCAGAGCAGGGGGTCTCAGTCCTGGAGGAGAACGGGCTGGGAAGAGCTCCAGCAGCTGGGGAGCCACAGCACCGACCTGCCTCTGCCACCCGTGCCACCCAAGGATGGCTCTATCCTGCCTCTGCCACCCGTGCCACCCCAGCACAGATCTACCCTGCCTCTGCACCCGTGCCACCCAAGGATGGCTCTATCCTGCCTCTGCCACCCATGCCACCCAAGGATGGCTCTATCCTGCCTCTGCCACCCGTGCCACCCCAGCACAGATCTACCCTGCCTCTGCCACCTGTGCCACCCAAGGATGGCTCTATCCTGCCTCTGCCACCCGTGCCACCCAAGGATGGCTCTATCCTGCCTCTGCCACCCGTGCCACCCAAGGATGGCTCTATCCTGCCTCTGCCACCCGTGCCACCCAAGGATGGCTCTATCCTGCCTCTGCCACCCGTGCCACCCCAGCACAGATCTACCCTGCCTCTGCCACCTGTGCCACCCAAGGATGGCTCTACCCTGCCTCTGCCACCCGTGCCACCCAAGGATGGCTCTACCCTGCCTCTGCCACCCGTGCCACCCAAGGATGGCTCTATCCTGCCTCTGCCACCCGTGCCACCCCAGCACAGATCTACCCTGCCTCTGCCACCCGTGCCACCCAAGGATGGCTCTATCCTGCCTCTGCACCTGTGCCACCCAAGGATGGCTCTATCCTGCCTCTGCCACCCGTGCCACCCAAGGATGGCTCTATCCTGCCTCTGCCACCTGTGCCACCCAAGGATGGCTCTATCCTGCCTCTGCCACCTGTGCCACCCAAGCACGGCTCTGTCAGGCCTGTAACAGTGAGAGTTGTTTTCTCTGCCCCTCAGTAAATGATGTTTCCAGAGCACCAGTCCAGCAGGCTCTGAGGTGTGCTCAGATGGGCACTGAGGTGGCACCAGTGATCTTCAAGGTCTGTGCTGGGCTGGGAGGGCTCAGCCACAGAGTGTGAACACAAACACCCACGGAGCAGTGATGAATTCCTCCTTCTGCTGTTGAGTCAGAGCCAAATGCCAAATCAGCCACAAAGCCAGGACAGAAGTCACCAGAGTCCTTCAGTCCTTGCCCTCTCTGATTTCCTGGAACAAACTCCCATCCCAGCCCAGTTGAATGTAATTGTTTAAACAAGGACAGCTATTTTTACATTTCAATTTGTCTTGGCACGTGTCTAAGCAAAGCAACACGAACAAAAGGGACCTGTCTTCAGCTGATCATAACGCCATCAAATTAAAAGTTTATGTTCTTTAAACACAGCAATGCCTGTCTTTGATGCCTCCAAAAAAAAAAAAAGTGGTTCGGAGAGGAAATCACAGAGCGTGAGCAGGAGTGGAGGTGGGAACCAGGTGCATCAAAAGGAGGGAAACAAGCACTGAGCTAATGAACGTGAAGGCTTTGACTTGGCTGAGTGGGATGGGATTTGTCATCCTCCAAAGCATTGGTTTTGTATGGGAAAACCAGAATATTTCGAGGTTTTTGTTGGTTTTTTTTTATTTCTAACAGGACAAAAGATGAGCTGCACCACTGGCTGTCACTCTGAGCCAGGAGCTGCCACTGAATTTATCACCTCGATGTAAGAATTTCCCCTGGACTTCTTGTCACTTTTCTACCTGTCCATTACACAGCAGGAAGCACCATACTCATTCCCAACAGAAAACTGCATCCCAAAGGCCTGGGAATAGAGCGGGGAGTGATGAACCACTGGAAACACCTCAGCAGGGGACGTGGCTGCCTCATCCTCACCTGGAGGCTCTGAATCCCTTCCCGGGAGGGGCAGATTGGCTGCATGGGGCTCCAGGCAGTCCCTGCTGGAGGGTCACACTCCCTGTCAGGTGGGATCATCCCGCAGCTCATCCTGGTCCTAAAAAGCTCAGGCTCCCACGGATTCCGTGGCATCATTTCCCAGGATGCCTGTGCTAAAATTAGGGGGGAAAAAGGTGTTCTGATTTAAATTCACCCTCCAGGCAGGCTCATTTCAGAAACTGCAACTACTTACTCTGAAAACATTTTGGTCTGGAAACCTTATGAGATTCCAAATGTTTTATACATTTTACTGCTGAGTGGGCAAGAAATAGAGACTTGTCCTTTCGGTTTTATCAGCTCGTGTTCAAAATGATGGAGGACAGGCAGAGCTGTGACAGGGAGGCTGTTGGAGCTCTGCTGCAATTTGGGAAGTGTTGGGGTTCTCATCAGGCCCCTGCTGAATATTTAGGGCTGCTCCTATTTCAGCTGAACCATCTTTACCAAGTCTCACTTCTGCATCCCACAGTTCACTGCAATTCTGTCCTGTACTAGGAATAAGAGAAATAAATAAACCCAAAGCAGACGCAAAATAAAAGTCACCTCCATGACGAGCACCCTTCCCTGGCAACAGCCTCATTTCCTTCTTCTCTCACTTATAAATAAAAAAAAAAAAAAGAAAAAAAATTTAATTGCAGCAGCACATTTAGACGGGAAAACAAAAGGCTTTTTATGCTGCTGCTGCTGCCCACAGGGTTAACATTTGCAAAGGGCTGAGCAAGAGCCTTCGGACACTGTAATTAAGGGCTCTGAGGGCTCCTCCCAGCACACGAGGGGTCAGCGCAGCTCCTGCAGCTCTCTGGGCTCCACGAAACTCCAGCACATCCCGATTGTACCAGCGAAGCACGAGCCTGGCTGGGGCTCTGTGCTCAGGGGGTGCAAAGCTGCACCCCCCAGCAGCAGCACCCACACAGGACTTGCTCCAGGACGTGCCTCAAGTTGTGCCAGGGGAGGTTTAGATCCCATATTGGGAACAAAATTGGTCACAGAAAGGGTTGTAAAGCATTGGAATGGGCTGCCCAGGGCAGTGGTGGAGTCAGCATCCCTGGAAGTGTTTGGAAAATAGGTGGATGTGGCACTTGGGGATGTGGTTTAACGGTGAACACGGCGGTGGTGCTGATGCCTTAGGTTTTAACTTTTCTGGTTTTCAAATCCTGCACTGCCCGGTGTGTAACTCTGAAGTTCCGTGGGCCCTGTCAGCTGCTGCTCTCTCACACTGGTCACACATAACAAACCTCTCCAGGTTTGCTCTCCAAGGACACCCAGATTGTCCAAGGCCCCAAAATGTGTAAACTAAAGGGGGGGCAAACTTGGGGTAATTACATCATGAACTGAAGTTATAATTGAGAATTAACCCTGACATGCAAATGGACCAAACTGATAAAAAGGTGAAGAACCCATGACCTGGGGTCCACCTTGGCTGGAGCCTTTGGACTGCCCAGGGTGCCCCTTTGAAGGCCCTTGCAATAAACACCTCCTTTTATTCTCTTATTCTTGTCCAGCCTCTGTTTTTAGGTGGCCACCCCACGCTGGGCTAAGGATCAGACTTGGAGATCTTGAAGGTCTTTTCCAGCCTTATGGATTTATGAACCATCTCCCAGAGGCCTTGGCTTTGCCAGGGACCTCCCTTGAGCTCTTCTCAGGGAGAGCAACACCCTCCTGCCTCCCAGGAGGGAGAACAGCTCCGGAGCACAGTGACACTCACAGGGACAGCCACCCGTTGTCCCTGCCCTCCCTCCAGGCACCCAGGAGGAACCCAGCTTGTTCCCAGGATGCCAACTGGGAGCTGGCCTGGCTCTCAAAGCAGTTCTGGTTTCTGCCTCTAAACCGAACAAGTTTGCTAAGATGACATCAAAGAAGAATTAACATGGAGCAGTCAGGAGAAATTTCCATCCCTAACACACCTCTTTCACTCTCCGTGCCTGCCTCATTAAGGAGGCTTCGATGAAATCCTTTCAAAAACACACGGCACAAAAACAATGGAGTGATTGCAGTTTGTGAGGAGCTGGGATGCAATTAGCATATGAACATCAAAATGGTTCTGCAGCAGCTACGTGCTGTCTATACCTTTTTACATTCCCAGGTTTTGGGTTTTGGCTCTCTTTTTGCAATTCTGTTCCAGTTCCTACCCCTCAGCTGAAGTCCAGGGTTCAAATAACCAGGGCCAGGTTGGGCAGGGCTTGGGACTGGTCTAGAGGAAGGCGTCCCTGCCCATGGCAGAGGTTGAAATGAGATGGGGTTTGAGGTCCCCTCCCAGCCCAAACCGTTCCAGGATTTAGTGAGCAGCAGGAAAACTGTCCAAGGGAGTGGTGCCAAGCAGCACAAACTCTCAGTGGGTTATACAGCAGTTCCTGCCAGCACTCAGCAGCCCCGGGGCACAGGGAATGGTTCAGGTGACAGCAGGCAGAGGTGAATGAAAGCGTCACCAGAGAGCCTTGGAACATCGTCCCAGTCCAACAGAGCGTTGGGAAACAGCTGCTTCTCCTGGGATCTGCCAGAGACAACAGCTCAGGGGGGTTGGATCTTCATTCCCTGTGAGCCGCGCAGGTGTTATCCTGGACAGAGCGGGGCAGGTGACAGGGACTGCACCCAGCCCATCCCTGCAGCGCAGAGAAACTCACACGTGCAATTACCCTGCAGCCTGTTATTGATCAGCTCATTAAATAATCAATAGTTACCTTGTGAGAAGGCTTCCTGTTGCCTCTACACATCTCATCCTGCCCGATCTTTGTGCCCTGAAGCAAAGGAGGAGACTTCTCCGAGTCCCACTTGGCACAGATGGTGCCTCAGCTCGGGGCACGGCAGATGGGAGGACGCTGCCTGCGATGCTGAGGAGTTAATGAACGTTTCCCTCCAGACACGTGGCGTCATTTCTCTTTTCTCTACGAATTAAGAACATTTCTCCTGCCCTGTTCACCACTTCCTCTGGCCCATCCACTGAGTCACCTGGGTCCTCTTAGGTCTGGTTTAAATACAGCTACTCCCCCTCGGTGCTCCTGGTGGCCACGTCATCGTTTCCTGTGCAAGAGCTTTACACACTGGATTTACACGGGAATTTTAAAAGCAAAGAATTACACAGCACCTGGGCCACCCCTCTCTCGACCATCCCTGTGTCCCACCACCACAATTTCATTTACTGTCAATAACTGCTTTATTCAGGAATTAATCCCTTGCAGCCACCCAGGAGGTTCACAATCAGGATTTTCAGTGTTAAAGCCACAGATGAAACCAAAGAAACAATGCCATTAGTTAGGAGCAGCAGCCAACTTGCACAATTCTTACAAAGGTGAATCGTTTCCCCTGCTCTCCAAAGGCTGCAAAGACAATCTACCTTAATGAAGAGGCACTGAAAGCAATTCCAAGCCCACGCAGCCCTGAGGTGGCAGAGCTGTGCTGGCATTGAGCTCACAGAACTGTTCTGCTCCTAGCAGCCCCTCATTTCTGCCCCTCGCTGCCTCCTCTGGCTCTTTGCTGTTCCACTGTGTTGCTGAAGTGGCAGAGCTGTGAATATTCCAGCCTTTCCAGCTGTTCCATGGAAGGGGTTCCCCTCTTCCCCAGCCACAGCCGGAGGGAAGGTCACTTCTGCCTCCGCTGCCATCCCTGGCTGAGAAGAGGTTAATATATATTTATAGGGCTAAATGCTCAGAGGTGCAAACAATCGAGTCTTTTGCAAATGTCACTGAGTGTGACACAGAGTGTGCAGATCCCTGGGTGTGTGACACAGAGTGTGCAGATCCTTGGGTGTGTGACACAGAGTGTGCAGATCCTTGGGGGTGTGACACAGAGTGTGCAGATCCTTGGGGGTGTGACACAGAGGGTGCAGATCCCTGGGTGTGTGACACAGAGTGTGCAGGTCCCTGGGTGTGTGACACAGAGTGTGCAGATCCCTGGGTGTGCGACACAGAGTGTGCAGATCCCTGGGTGTGTGACACAGAGTGTGCAGATCCCTGGCAGTGTGACACAGAGTGTGCAGATCCCTGGGTGTGCGACACAGAGTGTGCAGATCCCTGGCAGTGTGACACAGAGTGTGCAGATCCCTGGCAGTGTGACACAGAGTGTGCAGATCCTTGGGGGTGTGACACAGAGGGTGCAGATCCTTGGGGGTGTGACACAGAGTGTGCAGATCCCTGGGTGTGTGACACAGAGTGTGCAGATCCCTGGGTGTGTGACACAGAGTGTGCAGATCCTTGGGTGTGTGACACAGAGTGTGCAGATCCCTGGGTGTGTGACACAGAGTGTGCAGATCCTTGGGGGTGTGACACAGAGTGTGCAGATCCCTGGCAGTGTGACACAGAGTGTGCAGATCCCTGGCAGTGCGACACAGAGTGTGCAGATCCTTGGGTGTGTGACACAGAGTGTGCAGATCCCTGGCAGTGTGACACAGAGGGTGCAGATCCCTGGCAGTGTGACACAGAGTGTGCAGATCCCTGGGTGTGTGACACAGAGGGTGCAGATCCCTGGGGGTGTGACACAGAGTGTGCAGATCCCTGGGTGTGTGACACAGAGGGTGCAGATCCCTGGCAGTGTGACACAGAGTGTGCAGATCCCTGGGTGTGCGACACAGAGTGTGCAGATCCCTGGGTGTGTGACACAGAGGGTGCAGATCCCTGGGGGTGTGACACAGAGTGTGCAGATCCCTGGCAGTGTGACACAGAGTGTGCAGATCCCTGGGTGTGTGACACAGAGTGTGCAGATCCCTGGGTGTGTGACACAGAGGGTGCAGATCCTTGGGGGTGTGACACAGAGTGTGCAGATCCCTGGGTGTGTGACACAGAGTGTGCAGATCCTTGGGTGTGCGATACAGAGTGTGCAGATCCCTGGCAGTGTGACACAGAGTGTGCAGATCCCTGGGTGTGTGACACAGAGTGTGCAGATCTCTGGGTGTGCGACACAGAGGGTGGCAGATCCCTGGGTGTGTGACACAGAGTGTGCAGATCCCTGGCAGTGTGACACAGAGTGTGCAGATCCCTGGCAGTGTGTGACACAGAGTGTGCAGATCCTTGGGGGTGTGACACAGAGTGTGCAGGTCCCTGGGTGTGTGACACAGAGTGTGCAGATCCCTGGCAGTGTGACACAGAGTGTGCAGATCCTTGGGGGTGTGACACAGAGTGTGCAGATCCCTGGGTGTGTGACACAGAGGGTGCAGATCCCTGGGTGTGCGACACAGAGTGTGCAGATCCCTGGGTGTGCGACACAGAGGGTGCAGATCCCTGGCAGTGTGACACAGAGTGTGCAGATCCCTGGCAGTGTGATACAGAGTGTGCAGATCCCTGGCTGTGTGACACAGAGTGTGCAGATCCCTGGGTGTGTGACACAGAGGGTGCAGATCCCTGGGTGTGCGATACAGAGTGTGCAGATCCCTGGGTGTGTGACACAGAGTGTGCAGATCCCTGGGTGTGCGATACAGAGTGTGCAGATCCCTGGGTGTGTGACACAGAGTGTGCAGATCCCTGGGTGTGTGACACAGAGGGTGCAGATCCCTGGCAGTGTGACACAGAGTGTGCAGATCCCTGGGTGTGCGATACAGAGGGTGCAGATCCTTGGGTGTGTGACACAGAGGGTGCAGATCCCTGGGTGTGTGACACAGAGTGTGCAGATCCTTGGGGGTGTGACACAGAGTGTGCAGATCCCTGGGTGTGTGACACAGAGTGTGCAGATCCCTGGCAGTGTGACACAGAGTGTGCAGATCCTTGGGGGTGTGACACAGAGGGTGCAGATCCCTGGGTGTGCGACACAGAGTGTGCAGATCCCTGGCAGTGTGACACAGAGTGTGCAGATCCCTGGGTGTGTGACACAGAGGGTGCAGATCCCTGGCAGTGTGACACAGAGTGTGCAGATCCCTGGGTGTGCGATACAGAGGGTGCAGATCCTTGGGTGTGTGACACAGAGGGTGCAGATCCCTGGGTGTGTGACACAGAGTGTGCAGATCCCTGGCAGTGTGACACAGAGTGTGCAGATCCTTGGGGGTGTGACACAGAGGGTGCAGATCCCTGGCAGTGTGACACAGAGTGTGCAGATCCTTGGGGGTGTGACACAGAGGGTGCAGATCCCTGGCAGTGTGACACAGAGGGTGCAGATCCCTGGGTGTGTGACACAGAGTGTGCAGATCCCTGGGTGTGCGATACAGAGTGTGCAGATCCTTGGGGGTGTGACACAGAGTGTGCAGATCCCTGGGTGTGCGATACAGAGGGTGCAGATCCCTGGCAGTGTGACACAGAGTGTGCAGATCCTTGGGGGTGTGACACAGAGGGTGCAGATCCCTGGGTGTGCGACACAGAGGGTGCAGATCCCTGGCAGTGTGACACAGAGTGTGCAGATCCCTGGCAGTGTGACACAGAGTGTGCAGATCCTTGGGGGTGTGACACAGAGGGTGCAGATCCCTGGCAGTGTGACACAGAGTGTGCAGATCCTTGGGGGTGTGACACAGAGTGTGCAGATCCCTGGGTGTGTGACACAGAGGGTGCAGATCCCTGGCAGTGTGACACAGAGTGTGCAGATCCTTGGGGGTGTGACACAGAGGGTGCAGATCCCTGGGTGTGTGACACAGAGTGTGCAGATCCCTGGCAGTGTGACACAGAGTGTGCAGATCCTTGGGGGTGTGACACAGAGGGTGCAGATCCCTGGGTGTGTGACACAGAGTGTGCAGATCCTTGGGTGTGTGACACAGAGTGTGCAGATCCCTGGCAGTGTGACACAGAGTGTGCAGATCCTTGGGTGTGCGACACAGAGGGTGCAGATCCCTGGGGGTGTGACACAGAGTGTGCAGATCCCTGGCAGTGTGACACAGAGTGTGCAGATCCCTGGGTGTGTGACACAGAGGGTGCAGATCCCTGGCAGTGTGACACAGAGTGTGCAGATCCCTGGGTGTGCGATACAGAGGGTGCAGATCCCTGGGTGTGTGACACAGAGTGTGCAGATCCCTGGGGGTGTGACACAGAGTGTGCAGATCCCTGGCAGTGTGACACAGAGTGTGCAGATCCCTGGGTGTGTGACACAGAGGGTGCAGATCCCTGGGGGTGTGACACAGAGTGTGCAGATCCTTGGGTGTGTGACACAGAGGGTGCAGATCCCTGGGTGTGCGACACAGAGGGTGCAGATCCCTGGGTGTGTGACACAGAGTGTGCAGATCCCTGGCAGTGTGACACAGAGTGTGCAGATCCTTGGGTGTGTGACACAGAGGGTGCAGATCCCTGGCAGTGTGACACAGAGTGTGCAGATCCCTGGGTGTGTGACACAGAGTGTGCAGATCCCTGGCAGTGTGACACAGAGTGTGCAGATCCCTGGGTGTGTGACACAGAGTGTGCAGATCCTTGGGGGTGTGACACAGAGGGTGCAGATCCCTGGGTGTGCGATACAGAGTGTGCAGATCCCTGGCAGTGTGACACAGAGTGTGCAGATCCCTGGGTGTGCGACACAGAGTGTGCAGATCCCTGGGTGTGTGACACAGAGGGTGCAGATCCCTGGGTGTGTGACACAGAGTGTGCAGATCCCTGGGTGTGCGACACAGAGTGTGCAGATCCCTGGCAGTGTGACACAGAGTGTGCAGATCCCTGGGTGTGTGACACAGAGTGTGCAGATCCCTGGGTGTGCGATACAGAGTGTGCAGATCCCTGGGTGTGCGACACAGAGGGTGGCAGATCCCTGGCAGTGTGACACAGAGTGTGCAGATCCCTGGCAGTGTGACACAGAGCGTGCAGATCCCTGGGTGTGTGACACAGAGTGTGCAGATCCCTGGCAGTGTGACACAGAGTGTGCAGATCCCTGGGTGTGTGACACAGAGGGTGCAGATCCCTGGCAGTGTGACACAGAGTGTGCAGATCCCTGGGTGTGTGACACAGAGGGTGCAGATCCTTGGGTGTGTGACACAGAGTGTGCAGATCCCTGGCAGTGTGACACAGAGGGTGCAGATCCCTGGGTGTGCGATACAGAGTGTGCAGATCCCTGGCAGTGTGACACAGAGTGTGCAGATCCCTGGGTGTGAGACACAGAGTGTGCAGATCCCTGGCAGTGTGACACAGAGGGTGCAGATCCCTGGGTGTGTGACACAGAGTGTGCAGATCCCTGGCAGTGTGGCACAGAGTGTGCAGATCCCTGGCAGTGTGACACAGAGTGTGCAGATCCCTGGGTGTGCGATACAGAGGGTGCAGATCCTTGGGTATGTGACACAGAGGGTGCAGATCCCTGGGTGTGTGACACAGAGTGTGCAGATCCTTGGGGGTGTGACACAGAGTGTGCAGATCCCTGGCAGTGTGACACAGAGTGTGCAGATCCCTGGCAGTGTGACACAGAGTGTGCAGATCCCTGGGTGTGTGACACAGAGTGTGCAGATCCCTGGCAGTGTGACACAGAGGGTGCAG
The DNA here is from genome assembly GCF_009650955.1 of Corvus moneduloides. Lineage (NCBI taxonomy): Eukaryota > Metazoa > Chordata > Aves > Passeriformes > Corvidae > Corvus > Corvus moneduloides. The sequence goes on from NC_045498.1 coordinate 4,637,088, forward strand.
ATCCCTGGCAGTGTGACACAGAGTGTGCAGATCCCTGGCAGTGTGACACAGAGGGTGCAGATCCCTGGGTGTGTGACACAGAGTGTGCAGATCCCTGGGTGTGTGACACAGAGTGTGCAGATCCTTGGGGGTGTGACACAGAGTGTGCAGATCTCTGGGTGTGTGACACAGAGTGTGCAGACCCCTGGGTGTGCGACACAGAGTGTGCAGATCCCTGGCAGTGTGACACAGAGGGTGCAGATCCCTGGGTGTGCGACACAGAGTGTGCAGATCCCTGGGTGTGTGATACAGAGTGTGCAGATCCCTGGCAGTGTGACACACAGTGTGCAGATCCCTGGCAGTGTGACACAGAGCGTGCAGATCCCTGGGTGTGTGACACAGAGTGTGCAGGTTCCTGGGTGTGTGACACAGAGTGTGCAGATCCCTGGGTGTGTGACACAGAGGGTGCAGATCCCTGGGTGTGCGATACAGAGTGTGCAGATCCCTGGCAGTGTGACACAGAGTGTGCAGATCCCTGGGTGTGCGACACAGAGGGTGCAGATCCCTGGGTGTGCGACACAGAGTGTGCAGATCCTTGGGTGTGTGACACAGAGTGTGCAGATCCCTGAGTGTGCGATACAGAGTGTGCAGGTCCCTGGGTGTGTGACACAGAGTGTGCAGATCCCTGGCAGTGTGACACAGAGTGTGCAGATCCCTGGGTGTGTGACACAGAGTGTGCAGGTCCTTGGGGGTGTGACACAGAGTGTGCAGATCCCTGGCAGTGTGACACAGAGTGTGCAGATCCCTGGGTGTGCGATACAGAGTGTGCAGATCCCTGGCAGTGTGACACAGAGTGTGCAGATCCCTGGGTGTGCGATACAGAGTGTGCAGATCCCTGGCAGTGTGACACAGAGTGTGCAGATCCCTGGGTGTGCGATACAGAGTGTGCAGATCCCTGGGTGTGTGACACAGAGTGTGCAGATCCCTGGCAGTGTGACACAGAGTGTGCAGATCCTTGGGTGTGTGACACAGAGTGTGCAGATCCCTGGGTGTGTGACACAGAGGGTGCAGATCCCTGGCAGTGTGACACAGAGTGTGCAGATCCCTGGCAGTGTGACACAGAGTGTGCAGATCCTTGGGTGTGTGACACAGAGTGTGCAGATCCTTGGGGGTGTGACACAGAGTGTGCAGATCTCTGGGTGTGTGACACAGAGTGTGCAGATCCCTGGCAGTGTGACACAGAGTGTGCAGATCCCTGGGTGTGTGACACAGAGTGTGCAGATCCCTGGGTGTGTGACACAGAGTGTGCAGATCCTTGGGTGAGCCCCAGCAGGGTGGGCAGCTCCTGCCTTTGCTCACACAGAAAAACACAAACTGCTCTGCTACATCCGGACAGATCCAGAGTGACCCTGCTGAGAAGGGATAGGGGAATGAGGGGCTGGAAGTGTCCAAGGCCGGGTTGGGACAGCATTTGGGGCAGCCTGGGACAGTGGAAGGAGTCCCTGCCCATGGCAGGGGTGGCACTGGATGGGATTTAATGTCTCTTCCAACCCGGGCTGGTCTATGATAATCATTCCATGAGGATGACTTCCATCGGCTCAACTCCCACTCTGAACATCAAAGCAAAACTCTCCCGGGCCTTTTGGCCACTTCATGGACCACTGACATCCGTGACAGAGCAATTCCAGAAGAACACAATTCCAGCACGGGCTCTGTCCAAGCAGTCTGCAAACTAAACACACGAGAAACGTGGCTTTGCTCCATTTTGCCAACAAGGCAAGCACCCAAAATTCTACAGAGCCCCGTGCTCAATAAAACGTCCTCAATCCCAGCATTTCACGTACAAACTCACATTTAAAGGTATTTGGTAACTCCCCAAGCACTGCATCATCGCTGAATTTTGGCTGCTGGGACATTGTCCTGTACCTGCTGCTCTGCATCTCATTGCGCAACCCCTGCGTGTTCCAAAGCACTTTGTGCCTCTGCAGAAGGAGTCAGAGGTGCTGCTCCTTCCATCCAGCACAGGATTGAAGCAGCACCTCCCCCAAATTGCCCCAAAATGCAGGGTGTGGCTTTTACTCGAGTGGAACTTGTCATTTGGAGAACAGAGGGCTCAATCCTAACGTGGGAAATCACACACTGCAAAGGGCAATGGGGAATGTACAAACATCAGGGGAAAAAAGGCAGAAATTGCAGTTATTGAGTGAACAAGGTACAAGGAAAAATCCGTGCCCTGGCAGGTGACCTCCTCCAGGCTGTTGTGTTCTCTGAGAGCTGCGAGTGTTTGTGCTGCAGCTTCAACAGCTCTGGATTCCGGGGCCACTTTGCACTGGGAAATGACAATAATTTCTTTGTTTGTGCATTAATGGAAAGGGGAGGAATCAATCTGACCAGCTTGGGGATGAATCTTTAATGCAACGTGCAATAATGTGCTGTCACTGGGTGAGGATGAGCCATAAATAACACGGAAAATCCTTTCCCTGCTTGTTTGCATCTCAGGCCATGTGCAGCACCCTTGGTGACACCCAGAGATTCTCGTTCCCAATCTGTGTGTCCTGGGGCTTCCAAAAGGAAGGATTTCTAAATTCCTGCCAATTAATTGCATTATTTCTACTCCTGGTAGGTTTAAAGCGAGTTTTTAAATGAACACAATGGGTTTTGCAGCCTCTTTTTGTTTCCCCCCTCAGTCCAATGTGTGCAGGGTGTTTATTTGAATTATTTAAGCCCACTGGAAGTCACCTGAACACCGAATTTTCCAGCAGTGACATCAGTGCCCGGGAACTGCTGACACTGTCGGCCTTCCTGACTCAGCCGTGGAGCCACTTCAGGGAAATGGAATTAGGGAATATTGAGTTTTCCCCACGGATTTCCACATGGAGACCAGTTGTACAGGCACAGGGATGGGAGAATTCCAGACTCTATTGGTTCAGGTGAGTCCACAAAGGTGCTGAGTGACATCCACGGGGAGCAGGGACTGAGGTGGGACCCAGGGAACATTTACCATCCTGGGATGGGATTATCAGCCAGATTTACCATCCTGGGATGGGATTATCAACCAGATTTACCATCCTGGGATGCAATTATCAGCCAGATTTACCATCCTGGGATGGGATTATCAACCAGATTTGCCATCCTGGGATGGGATTATCAACCAGATTTACCATCCTGGGATGCAATTATCAGCCAGATTTGCCATCCTGGGATGGGATTATCAGCCAGATTTGCCATCCTGGGATGGGATTATCAACCAGATTTACCATCCTGGGATGCAATTATCAGCCAGATTTGCCATCCTGGGATGGGATTATCAACCAGATTTACCATCCTGGGATGCAATTATCAGCCAGATTTACCATCCTGGGATGGGATTATCAACCAGATTTACCATCCTGGGATGCAATTATCAGCCAGATTTGCCATCCTGGGATGCAATTATCAACCAGATTTGCCATCCTGGGATGGGATTATCAACCAGATTTACCATCCTGGGATGCAATTATCAGCCAGATTTACCATTCTGGGATGGGATTATCAACCAGATTTACCATCCTGGGATGCAATTATCAGCCAGATTTACCATTCTGGGATGGGATCAACCAGATTTACCATCCTGCCTCCTGCCCACTGCTAACACCTGGAGCCTGACCTTCCTCAGGTAATTCCCACATTCCAGAGGGGAGGTCCTGTGTTAAAGCCCTGAACCCACCTGACCCAGAGGAGTGGACACAGCGTCTCCCTTATTTTGGACATTTAAGGGAGACACTGGGATGAATCCCACACGTGGATTATGATCCAGAGCTCACCCCCCAAAAGCCAGAATCCTCCACAAAACCAGGACAAATATTCAGAATTCTGTTGGGGCTCTCTTCCTCTCCAGAGCCAATTCCAGAATTTTCCAGAGGAATTTCCTCCGAGCACACAAATCCTGCACTCCCCACCTGTGGCACCACTGGCAGACCAGGAGTCCTGGCTGTTGGGGATTCTTCTGTTGTTCTTTCCAAGCCCTGTTTTGGAAACCAGCCAGCCCTATTTGCTTCTCGGGCAGAGGATATGGAATTACTGTAAATTATATTGAAAAATTAGATTTATTCACCGCTGTGATAATTGATCTCCCAATCTGTCTCGGAGAGTTAGCAGCTGGTAAGAAAATAAAATGCAATTTAAATTTTTATTTATTTTTTAAGCGCCCCACTTTAATTCAAGCATGACAACAAGTAAGGGGGAGAGGACAGGGTGAGTTTCTCACTTGCCAGTCCTTGTATTAAACCCTGATGATAAGAAAACAAAGCAAGAGGTGATTGCAGAGGTGTTTGAGAAATTCACAGAGCTCTGCAGGGGGGTTTGATGCCCTTGCACATAATTATGTGTAATTGCACCTCAGCCCTGAGCAAAGGGATTATGGCCAAGGATGAGCCTGGAGTGGAATCCCTGGGCTGGGCTGTCACTCTGCTGGAGCTGCTGCTATTGATGTTGACAAACCAACATTCCACAAGTGACTCCAGGAATTCAGCTCCTCTGTCGAAGCCTCTGTAAGTGGGCCCATCAAATCTCCGACTGTTTTCTCTCAGGCCCTCAGAGGGAGAAGAACCAGCCCCAAAACCTGGCGTTCGTGATGGCTCCTCTCATTAAGGCTCTTCTCTGTCAGCCCCTGCTCAAATCACATCACACATTACAGATGGCGACAGGATTTGGGTTTTACACCGAGATTAGCTCCGAGGAAATGTATTTTTATCTGCTGGGAGCAGAAAGAAAGAACTCCATAATTCACCATAACCCAATCACTTACAAAGTGATCGGCCAAACAGTGTTTGCAGGGGCTTGAAAAATCTCATGCTGTCATCAGTAATAAAATAAGAATGATAATCCTACTCCCTGGCTGAAGGGGAGCACGGGAATGGACACGTCATTAAAAGGCAGGATAATGGTGTAAGGGAGAGGGGGAGATCCTGGCTGGAGCCAGCACAGTCTGGCAGCCCCATTTACAGCAGCAGATAAACACGATGGGTTCTCAGAACTGCCAACCCCTGAACTTCGAACGTGGACCAGCTCTGACTTCATTTCACGGCATCACTGAGGCTGGAAAAGCCCTTCAAAGTCATCAAATCCAAGCTGTGATCAATCCCCACCTTGCCACCAGCCCAGAGCACTGAGTGGCACATCCAGGCCTTCCCTGGACACCTCCAGGGATGGGCACTCCAAACCTTCCCGGGCAGCCCCTTCCCATTTCCCTCTGTCCCTCCTGGGGATGAGGAGCAGGGAGGTTTGGGGGAATTCGGCACTGAAAGGGAGGTTTGGAAAGACCCAGTTCTCCCTCAGCCAGTGGAAGAAATGGAGAGGAGGAAATGGAAGAAAACAGAAGGAAATAGAAGGAAACAGAAAAAACCAAAAGGAAACAGAAGGAAATAAAAAGAAATAGAAGCAAACAGAAAGAAGCAGAAGGAAACAGAAGGAAACAGAAGGCCTGACCTGACACTCAGGCCAGCAAGTCAGACTGAAATATTTCACCAATAATTCACAGCTATTGGACAAATATAATTTATCCTGGCTGTATTAGAAGCTTTGATACATCATGGAACACATTATTAGCTGGAGTGACCTTTTATTTTCTAATTATGACAGTAAATAACATCACAGAAATAAAAAAGTAGTGCAGAGAATCCCAATGTAGCAGCAGTGCCACTAAAACCAAACCTTTCTGGCAGAACAGGGAGGGTTAATCAGTCTGAGAATTCAAAATCATTTTGTTCCACACTTGTGCTGTGGCATTTGCACAGATTATCAGTGGGGTACAGCAACAAGAGCAGCTCACGTAGCATAAAAAATACATTATTTATATATCTATTATATACATATAATAACATATAATGAAATAACAAGCACCCAGGCAGGCCAAGTGTATTTTTGTTCTCTAATCTTCACGTCCAGAAGCCACCTCACTTGCAGGATCATCCTTCTCTGTCTGCAGTATTGTTCCAGCAGTTGAGTAGGTTAAGAACATTTGTATTATTATTATTATTCCCACTATTTCTGATTTGCATGCTAATAGTTATCTAGCAGTTCAAATCTCAATTAGGAGCCCACACAGCACAATTCATGGCGAGGTTGTAAATGTGGAAATGTACTCAGGCTCACAATGAAGGCAGCTCATCACCCAGCACTGGATTTAGTGTTATTAATTTGGTGTCATTGAAAGGCTTCAGAGTGCTTGCTTCAGTTAATGCACGTTCCTGGATACGTTGGCTGCTTTTTATTGTGATGGATTTTATGTTTCAATCACACAAAGTTGCCCAGGGCCTTTCAGCAGGGCTTTTTTTCTTTCATCAAATCAAGGAAAATGAAATGTGCTGGTCCATCAGCCTCTCCAACAGGATTTTCCTCACCAGCACTTGGGATGGAACAAACGCTGCAAAACTGCTACAAAAAATGGAATTCCTCGAGCCAGTCCTAAGCAAGAGCAGCAGTGAGGGGGCTAAACGGGGATTAATTACTGCCTGAATAAACTCCCATCCCTTAAAACCACATCATCATCATCACCTCACACGCCAAGTCCTCATCCTGGAGCTCCCAGCTCTGCCCTACACCTTCTGCACACCTTTGGAAAAATCCTGTTGTGCCTCCAGTTCTCAGTTTTCCCCGGTTTTCCCTTATTTTTTTTTTTTTTTTGGCTTCTCAGCATGGTCAGTGTGATTGCCAGTGCACTGAGGGCTGTGAAACCAGGACACAGAGCCAAGGACAGCAACAACCTCTGCAGAGAAACCACAAACACTGAAAATAAAGGGGCGTTTTGCCCTGCTAAGGACAGAGCTGACTCGTTCTGCTTATGTAGGAGGTTTCAGTCATGGTGTTAACAGGTTATTGGGACGTGATTTCAGTGCTGTGTCCCCCAGCACGGTGACAACGGCCACCTCAGCAGCTTCTGACACGCAGGAGCCTCTCCTTCCTCCCTTCCTGCACTCGACAGCAACCTCCAGGTAATTATCCACAAGGGCAGAGCCCCTGGAGAAGCCATTTCTCACTCTGCTGCTGCTCAGGGGCCACCAGGTTAAACAAGTGATGGAAAACCTCTGGGAGCTGCTCTCCTGCTTCCCCTCGCAGCCCTTCGTGCACGTGGGGGTCGTGTCCTCCCCCCGGGCAGGGCTTGGAGGGGGTTTATGGCACCTTGGGGAGGCAATAAATTGGAGGCAGCACAGGAGAGATCCGGCTCGTGGTCAAATGACAGCTGCAAAGAGGGAGGGATGGGGTAAAAAAGCTGCTGAAGATGTTTTTGTAAAAGGCACAAAGCAAAAAAAAAAAACCACAGGTTTTGGGGAAAATCACGCTCCAATTTAGGCAACTCCAATACTGGGGAGTGTTTAAGGACCAGTGTAACCACACACAGCTCCTGTTTCCACAGGGAGTGAGTCACATCCCTGGGACAAGGGGTATTTGCAGATGGAAAAGGCGTCGTCCCTCCCACCAACCACCTCTGAAGGGCTTTAAAAACGCTGGTAACACCCCAAAAGGAAGCAAAGCAAACAGGGGGAACAGCAGGGCTGGAGAAGCACAGAGCGACGGCTCCTCCGGGGATTGTGGCTGGATTTTGGCACCTCCCGTGCTGTGAGCAGAGAAAAGCATCCAAGCACTGGTGTGCTCACCAGACCCCTCTGATCATCGGCCCTGCAAGGGCTCCTCATGATTAAACACAACTCAAAGAAGGTTTCTTAATCATGACTTATTACTATGGTAACACCAGGCAGTCAAAGGGAATTATGCAAGGACCTCCCCAGGGGTGGGAGAGGGAGAGGCACCTCCGGTCACGGAGCACCTGGAGCTCAGGCAGGGAGGGAGAACAGAGAGAAAAACCTGGCCCAGGCTTCTCCTCACTAATTAGTAACTCAACAATTAATATTGCAGAGCCACCTGGAAGCCCAATCTTTCCCTGAACCACTGGGCCTGGTGCTGTACAAACCACAGGCTGCTCAGAGACAGAATTTCAGTTGCAAATCAAAAGGCTGAGGGAATTGGGATTGCTCAGCCTGAGAAAGAGAAGCTTTGGGGTGTCCTAATTTTGGCCTTCCAGTGCCTGAAGGGAGCCCACAAGAGGATGGCAGGGGCTGGAAGGAGATGATCCTTAAGGTCCCTTCCAACCCAAACCATCTTGTGATCACATCTTGCAATAAACACAAAGTTTCTCACTCCTGAAGTGAAAGAGGAGGAATTTACCCCAAGCCACACCATGGATTTCCCCACTGGCACATTCCCTTGAAGCCTGACTTGGGGAGGGCACTCTCCCTGGGGTCAGCACAGAAATGGACCTGTTATTGTTATTTCTGGGCTTTGTTTCACACCACAGCCTCCAAAAAGCACTTGTTGCCTTACAGGGGGGCAATAAAAACCCTTTTATATCCCTACAAGGAAATGATTAGATAACTACTCAGCAGTAAAGCAGAACATATAAGAAAGTGCTGTTCTCATCATCATTCCTTGAAGCATCTTGTCATTATTATTAGGAAATGATCTATTTGTGCCAGGCTAATTCATATGGACTGTAATTCCGGGACATAAATTACCCTGCCATGTGTACTCAGAGCAGAGCAACAGCAGCAGAGGTGCTGAATGTTCAAACCAATTTGTTAACAGGCTTTTCCTCCCCAACCTACTGCCCTCCTTTTCAATCTGCCGCATCCCAAAGAGTTTCCAAGGGCAGATATCCATATATATTTATTAGAAAGCCGTGCCCTAAAACATCTGAGGTTACCTCTTGGAACTTATTCACAGGCTCTGTCACAGGGAGAGTGGTTTAATGGTGCAGGAAATACATCTCTGTAAAGCTGTGTACATCCTGCTTTGGTGGTGACAGAGAGATTATGGTCCATCAAATAAGTAAATTAATTTAGTGCGTGTGAAGGAGGACGGCAGCAAAGGAGAATTCCCCTTGTGAAACTCGTTCCAAGCACCAAGCTCCTCTTTCCTTGTCTACAACCACTGAACAGCTTCCAAGAGTTTTCCAAAGTGGCCAAAATATCCACAGACATTTTAGAAGAAGTGCTAGAAGTGTTTAGAAGGTTTAGAAGTGTTTAGAAGGTTCTGGAAAGGTTGGGACAGAACCTCTTGTCCCTCAAGTCTCCATGGTTAAATAGTTTTTCTTTCTTGCCCGCCTGGTACCCACCCCAAGGTGAAGAACTGCAGGCACTTCTCCCCACAAAAGGATGACAAATTCCTCATCCCTCCCCATCAGAACCTTTCTCCTCCTGCTCTGAACACACACGGATCAGCTCTGCCTGCCTTGGGTCTTTTTTTTTTTGGCGATGTTTCATTTTCTTCAACCATTTCTCACCGAGAGGGCGAACAGAGGCGAATTTTAAACAAACCCCGAGCTGTGACTCCGCTGCCTTTGGCATTTCTCAGCCCTGTTCTCACCCTGTTAAACGCCGGCTCTTTGCAGGGAGGGAACGGGGGCTGACAATCCGTGGCTTTGCATAACAAAAACCCCGTTTAGTCGAGCAGTGGGGGACAGAGTCGCTTCAGGAAACCAGATAATCCAGAAACTGGTGCTAATAAGTTATTGACTTTCCCACTGCTCTTCCAGGAGCAGCTCATGGCTTCCGGTAATCGCTTCGCTTCCACCCTCAGAGTCCAGCTGTGGCTCTTGGAAGAGCTCATTTATGGCAGCTTGTGATAATGGGATATTTTAGCAATGTCAGCTTTTGCACAAGGTATAAAAATCCGCCGATTTACTGCCCCCTGCTCCCATCGCAATCAGAAAAGGCCAAGAAACCCATAAAGTGTGTCTCAGTCACATTTAGGTGAACATGACTCCCCTTTCCTGCCCTGCCCGTGTTTGGATCGAGTTCCGTGCCAGGCACAGAGGACCTGCACGTCCTTCCTGCCCTGGTGATGCTGTGCCAGGAGCTCAGCTCGGGTGCAGATGCAGCTGCCAGGATGCTGCTACCTGAGGGCTGGGAGATGTTACTTTGCTCCAGTCTCTGACACTGACCTCTCTTTGTCCTGCCCAAGAGACAGAATCACACCAGGGTTGGAGGGACCACGCTGGACCCGCAGGTCCTGCTCTCCCCCCAGCCTGTCCAGGTGCCTGGGGTTGTTCCTCCCCTGGTGCAAGATCTGCTTTTCCCTTTGCTGAATTCCAGACAGTTCCTCTGTGCCCACCTTTCCAGCACTCTGGGGTTCTCCTCCCAGTTTTGTGTCACCAAAGAACTCGCTGAGAAGGCTCCTGCCCCTTCAGCAAGGCATTGGTATACAAATTAACCCTGGGCCCAGGACTGAACCTTGAATAGTCACAGAACTGCTTCTGATTCTGGTCCTGGCCTGGCTCTCCAGGACACCCCCACAGCTGGAGCTAAATTTTAAATTTAAGGCTTTAAATCAGGCAGCTTGAGCACAGCCAGATGAGGGTTTGGAAGTGCTGGTTCCAGGATTTACCTGAGTGAAATTCAGGGCAGTTCTCAGGGCTGCAGCTGTGAGCAGATGTGACACAGGCAGCTCTCCCTTCTAATTGCACCAGACTGCACCTTCTTGGGGACCTGGAGTCTCTTCTGCTGCCTTTCCAAAGCACCTGGCACAGCAACATGTTGATGAAAGGAGGCTCCCAGGCAAGGATCTGATGCTAATTAAAAAGATGAGCACGCCAGACCTTCAGTCTATAAATCAACAACATCCCCTGCCACGACCACACAGTCAATTTACAGCAGCTGAGTTCTTACTGTGGGGGGGGTGATGCTTCAGCAGCAGCCAGAGCTGCCCACAGGTAACCCCAAAAAATGCTTCACGTGGACAAGGGAAAAAATGCTTTGTTAGCAGGGCTGGAGAAGAACAGAGGGAGCACTTTCCAGGCTGGCGGTACTTGGAAGGCACCCCTGTGACTCGGGAAGGTCAGGAAAGGCTTTGAAAGAACCAGGGTCTCTCCAACAGCTGCCCTGCTAATGAGGCACATCCATCTCCACCCAGCACACCCAGTGTCGTCCTGCCTTTGGTGCAGCTGATTTAGGAAAACCAAGACTTGCACATCGGTGTTTCCAATAAATCCTGACTAAATAATCACAGTTGGGCCCTTCTGCCCTTAAAAGCTGAACATTTTCTACAGTAGCAAGGCAAGTTTCTTGATATGATGGCGGGAGGGAAAAGGGGGGCAGGGAAGACTTTCTGGAGTTGGAAGGAGAGAATAATAAATATATTTTCCCCCTTTAACTGAGGCAGTTTTTACAGCGAAGCTAAAACACTGCAGGGACTCCTGGGGATCAGATCCTGTCAAAGGTTTGCATTTCATGGCTGAGCTTTGAAAGGTGAGGGCAGTGCATTTGCTGGGAGACAGAATGATAACTTCGTCCTTCAGGCTGAAATAACAGAGCTGAACATATTTCCATTCAAACAAGAGCAGAATCCCCGGGATAAAGGGTAAGTGGGTGTGGATGTGCGTGCTGGAGGAGAAGCAGAACACAGAACATCACTGTGAGGGTCACGGGGGAGATTCTGTGCCCCTGGGAGGATGCTCTCAGGGGCTGGGCAGTGCCTGACCTCCTGGGCTCTGGAAAGCTACAGCAGGGAAAGCTGGAATTGGTTATCACAGAATCCTCATGGAATGGTTTGGGTTGGGAGGGGACTTAAATCCCATCCTGTTCCACCCCCTGTCATGGGCAGGGACACCTTCCACTATCCCAGGCTGCTCCAAGCCCCATCCAACTGGCCTTGGACACTTCCAGGGATGGGCATTATGAGGCCTGATAACAGCCCTGCACTTCAGGGTTCAAAGTTTGCAAGATGAGCTGAAGGAGGAAGAGCTGATCCACCAAAACTCCTCAAATCGCTCCATCCCAGGGAGAACAGCAGGGGAGAAATCAATAACCCCAGCAAGAAACTGTAATAACAGCTGACATTTATCCAGCATGGATAGCCAGGTGTCCCCAAACACTTGACAGATATTACAGGCTGAGCTGATTTACAAGCAGGGATCTGGCTCCTTGCACAACATCGATTCCCACACTGAGGCAAAGGAACTCCTGTGGATTTCGTGGTAACCTTCACCCACCTCTCCACTCCAGGGTGAGTGTTGGGATGCTCTGACCTTCCACATCCCACATGGTTTAGCGTGGAATTTCCCTCCACCAGGAATAAGGCAGCTCCCATTCGGGGGAGGTAATCATTTGTTTTGGGCAGCTGCACAGAAAACGTCCAAATATTGTGAGAGAGGCTCAGAAGCACCTTCACGGTGCTCTGCTCACCTTGTAATCTCCTCCTTCCCATCAGGAGTCCGGCTCACACATCCCTCTGCTTTCCATTAGACAGGGAACTATTCCAGGCAGCTCCTCACCCTGGATTTGCCTTTGGCACAGCAGCTCAGCACAAGCAGCAGTGACACTTAGAACAAGGTGTTTCCTTGTCTCTGCCTCAGCCTTACATTCCTTCTACAAAGGGAAAAAAGGAAAACATGAGAGGGGATGAGAACGGGATTCAAAGGCTCAGAAAAAACCCCCGAAACAAACAACAACCCCAGTGCCTTGGAGCTGGCAGGGCAAGCACAGCCCTGATGGCACTGAGGGCTCCCCAGTGCTTGCTAGGCTCGAGGCACTGAAGTGACACCACTCCATGTGACACTGTCCACTGCAGCAGGCGATGCTTTGTCTGGGCTGGAGCCCAAACAGGTCCAACTACACTGAGGGGGGGCTGAAACCTCTGTAATTTAAAGAGATCTGAAGGGAAGACAGAACCAGGCTCAGGTGATGAGGGAAGGGGATGTCACTCAGTGTATTGGGTTTGCGTGTCCTGGTTTTGGTAGCAGGGGGGCTACAGGGGTGGCTTCTGTGAGACGCTGCCAGAAGCTTCCTCCATGTCCAGCAGAGCCAATCCCTGCTGGCTCCAAAGATGGACATGCTGCTGGCCAAGCCTGGGCCAGTTAGAAATGGTGGTAACACCTCTGGGATAACAGATTGAAGAAGAAAATCAAAACAAAAAGCTGTTGCACAGTTGGAATTGCAGCCAGAGAAGAGCGGGGTGAGAACTTGTGAGAGGAATAGCTCTGCAGACACCGAGGGCAGGGGAGAGGGGGGCAGAGCTGCTCCAGGCACCAGAGCTGGGATTCCTCTGCAGGCTGTGGTGAAGACCATGGTGAGGTGTGCCCCTGCAGCCCCTGGGGATCCACAGGGGATGCAGAGATCCACCCGCAGCCCCTGGAAGTCCACAGGGGATGCAGAGCTCCACCTGCAGCCCCTGGGGATCCCCGGGGGATGCAGAGATCCACCTGCAGCCCGTGGGGATCCCCGGGGGATGCAGAGATCCACCCGCAGCCCCTGGAGGTCCACAGGGGATACAGAGATCCACCCACAGCCCCTGGGGATCCCTGGGGGATGCAGAGATCCCCCCACAGCCCCTGGAAGTCCACAGGGGATGCAGAGATTCACCCGCAGCTTCTGGGGATCCACAGGGGATGCAGAGATCCACCCGCAGCCCCTGGAAGTCCACAGGGGATGCAGAGATTCACCCGCAGCCCCTGGGCATCCACGGGGGATGCAGAGATCCACCCGCAGCCCCTGGGGATCCCCGGGGGATGCAGAGATCCACCCGCAGCCCCTGGGGATCCCCGGGGGATGCAGAGATCCACCCGCAGCCCCTGGAGGTCCACAGGGGATACAGAGATCCACCCACAGCCCCTGGGGATCCCTGGGGGATGCAGAGATCCCCCCACAGCCCCTGGAAGTCCACAGGGGATGCAGAGATCCACCCACAGCCCCTGGGGATCCCCGGGGGATGCAGAGATTCACCCGCAGCTTCTGGGGATCCACAGGGGATGCAGAGATCCACCCGCAGCCCCCGGGGATCCACGGCGGATGCAGAGATCCACCCGCAGCCCCTGGAAGTCCACAGGGGATGCAGAGATTCACCCGCAGCTTCTGGGGATCCACAGGGGATGCAGAGATCCACCCGCAGCCCCCGGGGATCCACGGCGGATGCAGAGATCCACCCGCAGCCCCTGGAAGTCCACAGGGGATGCAGAGATTCACCCGCAGCCCCTGGGGATCCCTGGGGGATGCAGAGATCCACCCGCAGCCCCTGGGGATCCCTGGGGGATGCAGAGATCCACCCGCAGCCCCTGGGGATCCCCGGGGGATGCAGAGATCCCCCCGCAGCCCCCAGAGATCCCTGGGGGATGCAGAGATCCCCCTGCAGTCCTTGGGGATCCACGGGGGATGCAGAGATCCACCTGCAGCCCCAGGAGATCCACCCGCAGCCCCTGGGGATCCACAGGGATGCAGAGATCCCCCTCCAGCCCTGGAGGAGCCCCCATGGGAGCAGGAGATGCCTGAGGAGAGGCTGTGACCCCGTGGGAGCCCCGTGGCCAGAGGGGCCCTGCTGGAGCAGCCTGTCCGGACAGGACTGACCCCATGGCAGAGTGACCCCCGGGCTGCAGCAGTGTGAGGGGGCTGCTGCCCCTGGGATGGACTCACCTTGGAGAAGTTCCTGGAGAACTCTCCCGTGGGACGGACCCCAGGGTGCAGCAGGGGAACGACTCCTGTCCCGGAGCAGCAGGAGAAGGCACAGGGGATGAACTGACCACAGCCCCCATTCCCTGTGTCCCTGTGCTGCTGGGGTAGGAGGTAGAGCTGGGAAGGAGGGAGGGGTGGGGGGAAGGTGTTTTTAAGGGTTTATTTGACTTCTCATTGTCCTGCTCTGATTTTGTTGGCAATAAATTCACTTTGTATCTCTTAATTAGAGCCTGTTTTGCCCATGATGAGTGATCTCTGCTGGTCCTTATCTCAACCCATGAACCCTTCATTAAATTTTCTCTCTCCATCCAGCTGTGGAGAGGAGTGAGGGAATGGATTTGAGGGTGCTCAGAGTCCAGCCAGAATCAACCCACTGCACCAAGCGTGCACATCTGCTTCACACCTCACCCCAAGGGGCAGCTCACCCTCTCCAGAGCTCAGGGCTGTTACAGGAGGTCACAGAGGGCAGAGACACCGAGCCAGGTGCTGCTCACACACAGCAGAACACCCAAGGTGTGGAGCCACCAATCTCTACGAGACGGAGCACAACTGCCTTGTCTTCCTCTGCACTCCAGCACTGCTCTGGAGAGGGACTTCCATTCAACATGGAAACACCACATCCCCACCCTCCCTCACAGCTTGGAGCTGCTGCGTGTTTGCTTCTAATAACCATGTAGACATATGGGGATTTATTCTGATGATCAATAAAATAATCCTTGAATTTTTCATGTGTTTTTCACCTCGTGTCTTCCCCCTCAGGGCACTCTCCCCGTGCTGCACGAGGAGCGTGGGAGGAAGCGAAGGAAGCCGGAGCAAGGAGCCAGCTGGGCTGTGGATGCCAGGATCACCCTTTGCACTGGAAGCAGCACCACTGCCTCGTGCAACAGAGGAAAAACACCGAGGTCTGAAGCCCCTCACCCCTTCTCCTTTCCCTGAATGGAGCCCGGGTTTGATCCCCTCAGGTTTCCCTCGCCTCAGCCTCTGAGGACATCCCCCAGCGTGGCTATAGTGGCACCCTGAGTTGGCTGATGCCAGCTCTGGAATCAGCCCTTCCCACAGTCCCCTCCCTGCTCCTTCCACAGATTCCTGACTTTCAAATTAAACATGCAGGAAAGATGGGAAGTTCTGTGTGGGGAGTCCAAAAGAAAAGCAGCACCAACAGCCCATCCCAACTTCTTCAAGGGCTTCCTTAATTCCCACTTCACATTTCTCCCTCAGAACATCAGTGCTGCTGAGCAGCTCTGCCACTCTGGGACGTGTGACAATTCCTCTGCTATTCCCATAAGCCCTGGGAGAAGAGTGGAGGATGGATTTGCACGGAACTGCTGCAAAGTTTCCCAGCTCACTGCAGCTTGAAATCACAAAAGAGGAGCTGGATGGGAGGTTGTTGAGACAGATAAGACACAAAACACTCCTCCTTTCAGGCAACAGATTCTCTTCCAGGCCTTGGATAGCTGCAAAGAAAGAGAAAAACTGTTCTCAACTCTCCAGTGATTGTTCCATCAGCATCAGCCTCAATCCATCAATCAGTCTGAGATTCCAACTTGGAATTCACAGTAAACCAAGACACTGGGAAGAACCGTGAGGAAACAGAATAAAAACAATCCTGTTGCCAAGAAATCAGCTCCCAAAACGTTTGCATCTCGTCCCTCCAAACGCTGAAGGACAGAGTGAAGCCTTCCCAGCTAAACCTGCTGCTGGTGTTCTGATTGCTGCTCATGTCCTCGCTATACTTGAGCTCTTTCCAGATAAACAAACCTGGATTAAGTTTTCCAGTATCATAATCATAATTGGGGAAGAAAATTAAAATCTCACTGCTATTTGTTCAGCATTATAAAAGTGACTGTGTCAGGCCTAACAAGCATCATTAGTTCCACTGAGAAGCCTTTCAGCTCCACGCAGGGACCAGAGCTTGGTTAAACACCCATTGAGATGTTGTTCCCCAACTCAGATTTCTCAGCTGGGTGACTCAACAGGCTTTCCCTAATTTGCCAGTCACCAATAGCAACCCTTAAACCCCCCAAAAAAGAGCATTCAGAAGGATTTTTGGCAGCTCCCAGTCCCTAGAACAGGGTTGGGGTGAGGTCATGTGCTCTCCTTATACTCAAACCTCTGCACACAAGGGATGTTATAAATGAAAAGCAACGTGGAATGTGATGAGGAGCCAGGTAAAGGAGCTTGGATGGCAGGAATTATGCTGAACCTTCTCCCAAAGGTTAACTTTGTCCAGTGTTCTCCAGGAGGCAGGGCTGGGGTGGTGCCAGTGGCTGCACTCACTCTCCAGCAGCTCTGAATTAGGGATTTTAAGTTCCCTCCTCAGCAGTGGGGTCTCTGCAGCTGCTCCCTGAGATCAAGGGAGATGTGTTATCACTCACCCTCCCCAAAGCCTCGGCAGCAAACAGCCAGCCTGAGAGGATTTACGAGGAGCACACCAATCCCAAATCCCTCTTGTTAAAGTTTATTGCTATGGTAAATCTCCGCTGCAGAGGGAGGTTGTTGTAGCAACGCTTTGCCATGATTTTAACTTCACCTCTCTCTTCTCCTGCCCCTAGAGGTGTCATCTCTACCATGGAGCTGCTCAGTGAGGTGGCAGAGGCAGGGGATGCCCTGCACAGCTCCCTGGAGCGTCTCCCTCTCCTGCTTCCCCCAGCACTCCACATCCATTGCAGGCAGTTCTGCATCTTTTTTGGAGAAAAGCACTGGAAACACGTTACAAACACACCCACTGCCAAAGCAGCTCCCCAGACTGAGCCATCCTTGGCACAAAGTTAAGGATGCAGTCTCCAACAACTTGGATTCAGCTTTTTTTCTCCCTTATGAATTATGAATTTAGGTTAGGAAGAAAACCCTTCATGGACACCTGCCTAAACCACATTTATGGTGGTATCCAGTTTGTGGTACTCAAACAGAGCAGAGGGTGCACACATCCACTTCTACCACTCCTGGCAGCAAGAATATTCCCTTTGGACTTTCCAATCCTCAGAGGAACTTCACCAGAAAGAGCCAGACAAGCCCACAGACACTTTTGTTTCACCTCTACACCTCATTCAGCTGTAGCTGCGTGTTCCCTGCACAAGAGCCCAGCACTCCCACCTTAACAGAGGCTCTAAATAACATCTCGTCTTCCTTTCCTTTCTCTGGTTTTTCATCTTTCCTAACTCCACGCTACATTTCTTCCCTGCAAACACCCAATTTAGATGGCATCAGGAGGTGCTAACAAAAAATGCTTCACTGTCTTGTCAGCAGATTACAGAAAGGCGTCTCATTCAAGTTTATCCAGTTGGAAACAGAAGTAATTGATGTGAACTTGAAAAATATATGATTTGGAAGAGGGGGGTGGGAGAAGCTTCTCGCCAGCATCGCTGTTCCACCCAGCTCATCCCTCGGCTGTTCACCCGGGGCTGGTTAATCAGGAGCTCCATTATCACCTCCCTTTCCCACATTTACCTCGGGCACAAGGATCTGGGATGAGGACAAGGTGTAAATGTGCACGTGCTGCAGGTCCTGGTCTGGCTCTGCTCTCTGCAAGTGAAGCTGCAGCGGAGGGAGAACCAAGGATTCAATTAGGACAGGGACTGTGTTTGCCCAGGCAGGGATGTTGTCTGGGGCAGGGGGACTGGAGTGAGGTCCCTGTTCCTCCTCCCTTGGTCACAGCTGCCCCTTCTGACAGTGACAGCTTCACTTCCAAAGGCAGGAGCAGCAGGGAGTATTAGAATCCCAGCATAGCTTGGGTTGGAAAAGACATTAAAGCTCATCCAGTTCTACCCCCTGCCACTGGCAGGGACACCTTCCACTATCCCAGGTTGCTCCAAGCCCCATCCAACCTGGCCCTGGACACTCCCAGGGATCCAGGGGCAGCCACAGCTTCTCTGGGCACTCCATCCCAGCTCCTCCCCACCCCCCCAGGGAAGAACTCCTTCCCAAATCCCATCTAACCCTGCCCTCTCTCAGTTTGAAGCCATTCCCCCTTGTCCTGTCATGCCCTTGTAAAAAGTTTAGGGAGTGGTGACTCCTGAGCAGGGCTGAGACACAGCAGCACTCCCCGATCCCCAGGGCTCCCAGCATGAGGAATGTCCCAGCATCTCCCACAGCTGCACCAAACATCTGCCACGCCACGCTCAGGAGATGGGAACACGAAGTCCCAGCACAGCACAGGGTCCTGACATTCCCTCTGGATCTCCCAGGGCAGAACCTGACTCTGAGCCATGGTAGCAAATTAAAGCCCTTTTGCCCAAGACACAGAAGTACCCGTGGGTGAGCACTGACATTTCCCTCGTGCAGCTGCACCATCGTATTAAAACCAGAATTACTCTGTGCAATCAGCTCTCCTCATCCCAGCTAAACAACCCCTCCCAGCCCTGCTCAACTGCGCAGCGTTGCAGAAGTGCAAAGCAAGTCACTCCAAAGCACAGTTTGAAGTCATTGTTATTATTATTATTACTTCTATTGCACAGAGCACCCCCCAGGTGAGAGTCCAACCAGAACAGGTGTTGCACATCCTTTATTTCAATTAAATACTGTAATAGGGAGAGCAGCCCAAGGCTACAGGGAGCCAAATTAGAAAATTGCATGGAAAACACAAATAAAATGGATCAGAGTCACTCAGGTGAGGCTCACAGGAATGTGGCTGCCTGTTCCTCTGGGCAGCTCTGCTATTAAGGAATGAGGTTCTCAGGGAAAGGCCCTCTCATGGTGACATCTTCTGCTGACACCATGGCCAGCCGTGGCTTCTGCTGAAGGGGAGGAACAAATCCTGCCTCGGATGGATCCTCCCAGGTTTGTCTGAGACTGTCACAGAGCTGAGAACTGAACTCAGGCAACTGCTGTTGAACGTCCAAGTTGTCTGCAGCACCAAGGTAAGAACTCACATGAGCCCAGCAGCTGAAAGCCTTTGGAAGGATATTTTCCCAGCAGACTTTAATTTTGGAAAGGAAAAATGGACTAGACTAGCAGCTCTCTGCTACCTGCCCAATACAAGCACTGGACATCATCACTTTGCCAAGGCAGCTCACCTGGGATTCCAGGAAAGGAGGCTTTTAAAACTCAGCCACAACAGTTTGTCCTCCTCTGCTCCACGTTCTGGGGTCCTGCATCAAAGCAGATAAATAAAGCACCCAACTCCATGCCCACGCTGCCAATAAACTGGGATACTTTCCCTTGGGATGGAGCCATTCCGGAAGGGAAGCAGCATTTACAAAAGCTGACACTGATTTCGGGAGAAATATATTTGGAACAGTGGAAACATGGCACTAAAATCCGCCTCTCCATTTCTTTGAAATTAAAAACCCCAACACAACCCTTTCCTCAGATGCCTCCCCAGGAAGATGAAGCCAATTTTCCAGCATCCCAATGAATATTTCAAAGATGAGTGTTTCCTTAAGCTAATTGTTGCCCATTATCATGGAATTAAAAGCCAAATGGATTGAAGGCAATTGAGCCTCATCCCTTTCACTATTCTCTTTTCCCCAAAGACATTCCTGATTTTTAACTCCTCTGACCCTTGGGCTTTCAGACAGGTTTTCTGACAGGTTTTCTCACAGCACGAGAGCTCAAGGAAAGGTTCATGAACTGCAGAGGGCAGAAGGGACAGGTGGAGAGGCAGGATCCATGGTGAACAGTTCCTGAGAGAATTCCAGCACGCTGGGAATGTACTCCCACCAGTTTGCATCCATCCCCTGCCTTCCCCCTGTTTGGAACCCACACACTGACCCAGGGCATCGCTCCTCCTGTCCTCACTACTCACCACATTGGCTTTTTCCGCGCTAAATCCCACAATTCAGCTTCCAATCCAACACCCTGGATGCATCCCTGCTCCCCAGAACCCTGCCTGGCTGGACAAACTGCTGGAGCAGGGCAGGTACAACCTTCAACAGCAGAGCTTCACCTTGCACTGATCTCCAAAATACAACTGAAGGACTTCGGATTTTTAAATTTAAAGTCTGACACAAGCAACAGGTGACAGACTCTGCCCTTTCCTGTTGTCACAGCTATTCCACCTACCCAGAATCACCGGGATTTTTCCTTCAGGTCCCACCCACTTTGTTTTTTGCCTTTTCCCAGGGTTGGCTCCTCATTGCAGCCCCCAGCACAACAGCACCGAGCAGCTGCTTGTTCACCGAACAGCCCAAGTGTGCATTGGCCCCTCTTAAACCCCGGCACACAGAGCTATTTGTTACTCAGCTGAAAGGTTCCCAGGGAAGCTTTTGTGACTGAAATGTGACTTTTCCCCCTTTCCATAAAGGAGGAAAACAAACCCAAGCAACTCCTGCAGGCAGCTTCCCATTTATTGCCACCTCCTCCAGCAGTGTGCACTGGGGACTGCTGTGAGGAACTACAGGAATTGGGAACGAATTCCTGCTTTTGCCACCCAGACCCAGGCCCTGGCCACTGCACAAGGGACTAAACAGGACTGCAGGTCTGTTCTGCAGTTGGAATTTCCTTTGGGAAAGCTGTCAGTGCTCTCGGAGTCCCCGCAGGTCTTTGAAGGAGGCCTGAGGAGCGATCTCAAGGAATGCCAGTCATGCCGAGCTCAGCCTTCCCCCCCTCCCACACGGGGCTTTTGTTCACTCGCTGTTTACAGCTCAGAATTACTGTCATCATAAATGTTGAATCACAAGGCTGGAATCGCAGGGAAGGATTCCTGCTTTGTTTGTGGCTCCCTCCTTTGTTGCCCACCTTTCCCCCCCTCCCGTTCGGTTGTGTTCCTCATCCAGTTTATGTGACACGCTCAAGTCTCGGAGGGATGAGAGCTATGGCAACAGGAGTTGTGCAGCTAATCCCTGATGCAGAGTGCTGAAATCACACTGTGCAGCAGCACATCAATTCATGAGAGCAGCCCTGCTTTCATTCATGTTAAACTTGGGGAAAGAAGTGCCAGAAATTCTGTGCGAGGGGAAAAACTCAGGGCAGCAGGTCCCACATGGGTCAGGGCAGTGGGTTTATAAAGCTGGAGCCTGGTCATGAGAGGAGGTAGAAATGGAGCCTGGACAGGTCAGACCAGCCTGGAAACATAACAAGAAATGGCAGAGCCTGTGGAAGTGGCTGGAAATTGGTAAAGACTCACTTCTGTTGCATTTCTGCTCCAGGTCACTATTTCTGCTCATGGACAGGGGGTGATAATTCGATATTGCACCCTCACAACCCTCCCTGAACTTTAATTCCCTCCAGCTGGTCCCAGTCTGAGCCAGAAGCCCCAGGGACAACACCCCAAACTGCTCCAGCTGGGGCTGAGCCCCCCTCCCTGCCCAGCCCAGAGACCCCTCCAGCCTTGCTAGGCACTGACACAACCACCGAGCACCAGCTCAGCCCCTCAGCACCACCAGGAACAAACTCCACAAACAGTTCTATTTTTCAGAAAACCCCTCTGCTCTCTTTCTACCTGGAAAGATCACTGGTGTGGAGCTGTCTGTGCTGTGTCTGCTCTCCAGGACATTCCTGGCTCTATAAACACCAGGGGAAAACCCCCCCACCTGCTGTGGGACACCAGGAAACTGCTCCTACCTGGGCAGCCCAGCAAAAAAACCAGGAATTAAACAAACCTCCTGAAATACTTGAACACTGCACGCATTTAAAAAAACCCAAGGAAAAAGCAGGGAACCAAACCTCACTTGTGCTCTCCATTCAGCTCTTCCCTGGGAATTAATCCATGATTCACAACTTCCCATCCGTGGGCTGAGAACCAACTGGTTATGAATGAATATTTTTGCAAGCTAAAGAATGTGCAGGGTCTACTCTGGGACAGCTTTTACACCAAAACCACAACTTTACAACCAACACCTGAACCCCAAAAAGAGCTGCACAGACTCACCCCAACCATCACCTCCTTCTTGGAGAGGTTCAGTTGCTGTAGGGGGAGAGCTGAGACCCCCCAGACCCACAAGGTGATGGGATTAGGGAAAAATCCCTGCCCTCCACAGCCAGAAATAAAGGATGATGCCAGACAGGTGTGGGCTGTGCTGGAATTTAGGTGGGATTCAGGCAGCACCCTTTTTGTAACTACGACAGCAAGAGGTGTGAATGGAGGGCTGCTACAGAGGAAATTTTAATTTATAATAATTTATGTTCTCATTTAGATGGCATAACTTATTGTAAATAAAAAAATTAAGTAAGTAGAAGCTTTTCTTTTTAAGGGAGAAAAAAAATAGATTTGAGATTGGGCAATAAACCCAGCAAAAACTGGAGGAGCCTCCTCGGGGTCCCTCTCCTCTGCTGCTCCCCCTGCAAGGAACCACCTGAGCTGTTACTGTTCCCCAAATCCACCAAAATCCTCCGGATAAATCAGATTCCCCAACAGGGCCTCGTGGTGTCAGTGAGCCAGGCATTGTTTTATTCTTGGCCAGGGTTTGGGTGTGTGGCTGACAAAGCTCTGGCCTCCACACAGACCCTGATCCAAACCTTTTCCACTTATTTATACATTTTGAGCAAACAAAGAAATGAACGTACCCTGGCTCTAAGCCACACAGTTCTCTTCATCATTTAGCATGCCATTGATTATTGATTTCTTGCTCTTCCTGCTTACCTGGCCCACATCCTTCAGTCCTTTTATCAGCAGGGGCTTTCCAGATTTCCAGGCCTTGATCTCCTCTCTATCTCCTGGTTACTCCAACATCCTCCAAGTGCCATAAATTTAAGTTCCCAAATTCAATCTCCAAGTCCTTTTGGCTCAGTTTGTTGGAGCTGGTCAGGGTTGGTTTCAGCAAACCTAAATGTTTAAGGTGACTTAATGATCAAAGTAACAACAAGGGCCTGCGCGGAAACTCAGCCGGTGCTGGCTAAAAGTGGGCACTGCTCACAATTAATTTTAAAAACTCATTAAAAATTAGTAAAGGAAGTGATAACATTTCCAATATGACAGCTTTATTGAGCTTCAGGGTGATGGGTGTGGGACAGGAAGGGGAAGGGGAGGGAAAAGGAAGGGGCGGGATCTCCATGCCTTGCCTGGCAGGGGATTCCAGAACCTTCCATACTCTCCTGGAGGCTCAGCAGTTTCAGGTTTCAGCTGCTCTGAATCTTGTAGGTAAGTTTTGTTCACTGGTTTTTTTTTATTGTTGTTCTTTTTTTTTTTTTTTTTTTTTTTTTTTTTTTTTTTTTTTTTTTTTTTTGTTCAGTGTTTTCACTTTGGGGAAAGTTTGTTCTTTCCCCTTGGCTCTATGTTAGGGGATATTTTGGGAGTGATGGATGTGTGTGGTGAGTTCTCCCACGGGAATTGTCGATGTCACCGCAAGATTTGCAGTCAGATCCTCAAGCTTCAGGTGTGCTGAGGTGAATTTGGAGCAGAATCAGCTCTCGAGGAGCTGGGTGTGCTGAGCAGGGACCTGTTCTTCACCCCTGGAAGGGTACCTGTTCTCCAGGTGCACAGCCCTGGAGAGTTGATATTTTCTTTTTATTATTTATTTTCCTTATTAATTTAATGCTATTTTTACCAATTTCCTTATTAATCTAATTTAATTCCTTCATTTTATTAGTAAACTTCAAATGGGGATTGGCTTTGCAACACCTGCTTAGTGCTGAGTTTGCCTCTGTAATTCTCTGTGCTCAGGTGTTGCTCCTCTGAGCTCTGGTTTAGGCTGGAGAGCTGGAATAGAAGCTAAGTTTTCCCAACTTTTATTAGGAAATAAAGCAGTGCAGTTTGGCTGATTCTGCTGGTAGAGACTTGGGGGAAGGAGAGGTGTGAGCACCTGGAAAAATCCCTGATGAGCCTTGCAGCTCGCATAGAAACATGCAAATAAAGTGGTTTTTGGAGCCATGTGGAGAATTTGACTTTGTTCAAGCTGCACCTCAACATCTGCTGGGTACCTGGGATGGCTCAAACCACAGGCACCAGCATTGTGTTTTCAGTGCTTTTGGAAATCCTGCTGCTCTGGGTATGGAGGGTTGTGCTGCTGTTTTTATTCCAGCAGTGCCTGTGATGTGCTGGGTACAGGTTTAGGAATTTGCATCCAAAAATTCAAAAGAGGCGGTGTAACGTAGAAACACGTTCCCATAAAATCCTTGTGGCATCTTCATGGGAAGCTGGCATGTTTTAATTAATTTGTGAACAGAAGTTGGATGTGGGGGAAGCGCAGGGATTCCTGAGCATGGCAGAAGCACTTTAGGAAAAACATTGGGGTTTAAGGAGAGGGGTGAGGGACAAAGCTCCTCCTGAAGTGGCTCTGGACACAGCTCTGGTGGCTGTAAGGAACTGTGGAGTGGTCCCTGGCAGGAGCAGCTTGTCCTTGCCTGTGTTCAGGACAGGAAAAGGGAATTTTACGTGTGCTGCTGATAAACTTTGAGCCTCCCTGCTATCACTTTATGCATGTCAGGATTTGTCAGGGTAGGAAAGCAGATTATTGCAGATGCTGCAGAGCCAGGGGCTCCCCACTGTGGGTTTGGGATCAGCACTGGGTGGGCTCAGAACAGCTGGGAAAGGGGTTTTTTGGCTGCCCTGTGCAGGTGAGCCTGAAAGTGCCCCCAGTGCTGGCAGAAAATGCTGTTTGTGCTTTGAACTGGGGCCTGTCTGACACAAATTGGGAAGCACCTCCCCTAAATTTCCAGGGGTGCTGAGCAGAACGTGCTTCCTGTACCTGTTGGAACCTTCTGTTAGGTGGGACCTGTCCTCGGGACTGAGGTGTTGGTGGCTCCATAGACCTGGCAGAGTATCTGTACCCACCAAAAGTGCTAAAACCCCAAAAGCCTCCCTTCTTCCTGGGAGAATCCATGGCAGGAAGCTTCCTTAATCCACAGAACCCCCAAACAGTCTGAAGATTCCTGTAATGGAATAGTCCCAGCTAATGGAACAAGATATATTCAACCCACAAAATAGAAACTAAATCCAACCGTGGGAATTAACTGAGAGTATCTGAGGTAACATAATTATTTACCTAATTCTGAGCTTTGGATGTACCTGGGGGCTCTCATTGTTTCCCCATAAGCAAAGAGCAGCTTGGAGCCTGCACAGAATTTACTTTAGACAGAAACAAGAATAAATAGAGCAACAGAAGTGAAATCTTTATTTAGAGCAGGTGTGCTGGGCTGCTCTCTGCCATGCCACATTAATCTGGCCTGCAGCGACCACAGCTGCCCTGCCAGAGCTGCAAACCTCGGGAACACAGAGGGGCAGGAGCAGGAGGGGATTGCCCATTGGAAATTCTCCGTGGCTTTGGTTATTTAGATGCAGTTTTCACTTTAAAAGGGTTGCAAAGCAGTTTCAGGCTACTTCAAAGCAGTGCTCTGGGTAGAAACGTGCTTTTCTCTGTTCTGGGGGAGGGTGGGGAGAGGACGGTCAGGCAGCTGATCCTGGGGGGTACAGCAGGATTTTTAGTCTCTGTTTGGAGGGTCTGAGCAGACTGAGCTTAGGAAACCTCAGCCCAGCCATCCCCTCTCTTTTGGGGCATTTATTGCCTCTCTGAGGATGTTTCCAAGTGCTGCAGTCCCTGCTCTGGTGTTCAGAAAATGCAGAGTAGAAAATGCTGAAATCCTCAAGCGCTGCTGGGGAGGGAAGCAGGACCTGTGGTGCTTGGAGGGGAAGAAAGCAGGTGAGGGAGTGGGGATGATCTCCGCTCCTCGTGGTAACCAAATCCCTGCTGAAACCTGATTAACACAGATCACTTACTTTAAGATTCTCTCTTCAGGTATTTTAAGGAACCTTTTATTGTTCCCAAGCTCCCTTCAAGCTAAAATTTTGCCCTGGGAAGAGGAAGGTTCTTTTAGCTTTGGCTTTTCTGTCAAGGTCTAAGCTGGTCAGTAAAAAAAAAAAATTCCCTTCATTTTTCTGTTGCATGTTATTCCTCATGTGCCTGCTTTTGGGATAGGGTTTGTTTCCTAAAAAGCAAAGAGCTTGGTGTTGAGATGAGTAATTAGAGCAGTGAATGTCAGTGAAAACATGAGGTTTTTTGGAAGCACGAGGGGTCAGAAAGGCATTCCTGCCTCAGCAGAGAAGAGGAGGGGGATTGGAGAAAGGGTGAGCTTTGTTTACAGGCTCCTGAGCAAAGGTGAGAGATCTGAGCAGTGAAAAGTTCAGCGCTGATAGACTTGTTAAAAGTTGCCCTTGACTGCTTACAGGCATCATTTTAATTTAAATGTAATAAAAACCTGAAAGGGAAAATTAAGATGCGGAAAGCAGTTGAAAAGCCTGTCTGAAGACATCTGCAAAATGGTTTTATTCTGAGCAAATATAAGAAAACTGTTGGGGTTTTTTATTGTCAAACAATAATTGTGCCTCCATTTATACAACGGCTTTTACAACCAAATCTCTTTCATAGATTGCTTCCAAAACAACGCAGAAGTTGATTTATTTTTAAACTCTGTCCCCATAACTCTCCTCTCCCTGGTGATTGAGCATCTCCATGGTGGCAGGGAGTGGCTGGAGCTGAGGTTGTGAGGGAATGGGGGGATTTGGCTGGGGCAGAGCAAGGCAGGGACCTCCCTCAGCCCCTTTCCCTCGTGCTGAGCCTGGTGGCAGTGCCCTGACCTCGACCCACCCTCCCTGTGGTGCCAGCGTGGCACGAGCTGGGTTAAGGATGGGGGAAGATTGTTCTGCTCAGGGCACCTTTATCTCACTTGGGTGTTTTAATTTTCCTCGACCCAGTCCTTTCCCAGTCCAGCTTTGTCCAGGTCCCAGTAGAAGTGCTCCCTGTGCTCTCAGCTCTCTTCCGTGATCATTTTGGCAGAGATGGATCTTTGCATTCCCCTTCAGTTCCCAACCAGGCCTGAAAATGAAATGTTCTGCTTGCAATAAATACAAAAGTAGAGGTGCCTGTTTTCCATACCCTCTAAAAATCCCACTGCTGTCTCCAGAGGACAAGGAATACTTCTGTCCCACAGGTCCCACGGGCACAACCCTGTCAGGTTTCCAGATCTGGGAATATTTTGGAAGATTATGCAGTGTAATCAGTAGATCATGGGAGTGGGGTACTGAGGTGTAGGAGCTCTCTCAGCTGTGCAAACCCCTTTGGATTCAGCTGCACTATATATGGGATTTTCTGCGTGGGGTGAAATGGTCGCTGCTCTAATGATCTGCATTTCTCTGTCCTCTTCTGATGGCAGCTCAGAGCACTGTGAAATGGGGAGGTTTTGACCTGTTTGGCTGTGTCTGATGTCAGGAAAGCAAAACAATGCCAGAACCTAAACCCAGAAGCCCCAAGAATCCTGACTTGGGCTTTGTGCTTAGAAGGCAGGAACTGAATCTTTCCCTGGGTGAGGAACTTAAAACCTACAGCCAATTAATAACTGCTGTAAAATAGTGCTTTAGTCTGGAAGTGCTGACAGAGAATTTAGTGCACCTTATGGAGGGCAGGGGGGTTACAGATTAATTAATTAAATTTTGGAAAGTCTGTAATCCTTGGACAAAGGGCTCTGTAAATGTAATATGCAACAGCTATTGCTGCAAGCTCCTCTGGTTTCAGATGGGCTGGGGACATGAGGTGCCTTTAAAAGAGAATCACTGAAGTGACCAGGCCAGGCTGGCCTACCCGGGATAGTGGGAGGTGTCCCTGCCATGGCAGGGGGTGGCACTGGATGAGCTTTGAGGTCCCTTCCAACCCAAATCATTCCATGATCCTTCAGAAAGGAGAGCCTGGCTCATGATGTGGTCAAGCAGAAGGCTTGAAGGCCTCTGTGTTCTGGGGTGTGTTTGAGATTTGGGCTTCTGAGACTCTTTTGGGCTGCCTGGGGTGGTCAGGCTCCTCCAGGTGTTGTTGCGTGTCTGTATCCAGAGCAGTTTTGGTGACTGCAGGGACCACAGCCCCTGGTCCCCTGTCCCCAGCAGCCGTCACTGAGTGGGGTCAGGGCAGCACCTGCACAGTTCAGCTCAGCTGATCAAGCAGCACCTCGTCCCTGAGTGTCCTGCTGCAGTTTTGTCCCCTGCTGTCCCGGGGACAGTGGCAGGGTTGTGGGAGCCCCTGTGCGGCTGGAAGTGCCCTGAGGACAGGACCCTGCAGTGCTCAGGACAGTGGGGATGTCATGGACACCCAAAGCTCTGTACCCTGTGTTGAGCCCGAGTGCAGGATGTGGCTGCTGTGACCTGAGCTGCCTTTGCCCCCATGTCAGTGGCTTGGGGCACCAGGACGTGTCTGGCAGTGCTGGCGGAACCAACCCAGGCCTTGGGACCTGTCACACCATGGAAAGGGCCATCTGTGCTGCTGCCAGGAGCCCGCACTGCTGTCACAGGGGCTTGTCCCTGTCCCCTGGGGGGATTAAGCCATGTCCCTGCACCCCAGCGTGGTGGCTTGGCTGTCCTGCCTGGCTCTGAAGGCAGCTGGCTCTGAGCATCCCGTGCTTCACTCTGGATCCTCCTGCTGAGCCAGAGCACAGTTCCCTACCACAGGAACCTGCAGCATCCCGTGACACTTGGCAGCTGGCAGGGACTGTGAGAGCCACAGGGACAGAAACACTCTGGGGTGGCTGTTTTCCAGAGATCCCAGGGCTCTGAGGTGCCTCTGGAGCGGCTTGGAGAATGGTGGGAAGTGGCAGAGCTCCTCAGAGAGCCTCGCTGGGGCCAGGCAGCAGCATATGGGTCTCATATGCTTGGGTTGGCCCTGTCTGCTCCTGGAGTAATTGCTCGTCTGGCTGGAAGCCATTCCAGTTCAGATGTGGAAAAGGAGCTGCTGGTGACACTTCCCAGGTTTCAGTCCCTTCCCTCCCCCCCACTCCTCACTGTCCTAATTAAATTTAATATTAAAGTAAAACATTAAAGACATTATCGCAGAGCTTTCATCTGACACACATAAGCCTCTTCCTAATTTGTTAGGTCATTAGCAAGGCAGAATAAATCGAAGGGAGCGTGTGGAGGCTCCAGGGGTGGCGAGTCAGCATTTTGAGACTGGGGGAGTGGGTTTTTGGGTGAGCACGTGCTGGGCTGGGCAGGCTTGGCAGCCTCGGCTTGTCCAAACCTGGCACTGAACATGGCCCAGACAGGGCTGCTGGACCTGTGTGTGCTCCAGGGGTTTGTGGGGCCAATCCAAGTGCGGGATCCCCTCTCCGTCCCTCTCCTTCCCACATCAGGACACTTTCTTAAGGTATATTGGAATTTGAGTTGGGGTTTTTTGAGCCTCTTTGCACCTCTGCAATATGAGGATTTATCTCTCCTGTTTTGCTCAATGGAAGCAGGAATTGTGGAATTCCAGGGACTGGAGCTGCCATAAAGCTGTGGAGAGAGAAGGAATCTTTCTCCTGCTGCTTTGGTGGTCACTGGGTCACAAACCCTCCAAAGAGACCTCTGAAATGGCACTGAGGTGTCTCAGAAAGGAGAAGGGATTGCACAGCAAATGGGGCCGGAATGGCTCTGTTTTGCCAGGGATGTGGGAATCAATCAGCAGCTCCCTTCAGGCTGGAGTCATCCAAGGGGCTTTGTCTGGATATTGGGTGACTCTTCAGGAAGCATTAACCACGTGCAAACTTTGAGCTTTCCTGACAGGAGGAGGCTCAAAGTTGGTTTCTTTCTCTCAAAAAAATGGCAGATTATGACTGCCATGGTCGTAATTCCAAGTATTGCTCTACCAGTGCAGGGAGAGGGCTTGGGGGAGTGGAGGAACTCAGACCCTGCCATGACTCCCTGAATTCTTGGGAAGATTGCACATTCTGGGCAATTTAGTGGGTACCGTGAGCTGTATGATTCAAATGATTTCATTTCTGGAAGTTTTAAGTATGCGAAGGTTTATATATATGCATTTTTTTAACACTTATGAAAAATACGTTATTAAAGGTCCCTTTCCACCTGAACCAGTCCATAACATTTCACTCTTGGATAAACCACTCTGAGTGTTGTTATTGTCTGGGAAGGTGCTGATGCTGCTAAAGCCTGGCACCACTGGATTTGATTCCTGCCATCCCGCCTGATGTGGATAATAGACCGAAAATAACCAGGGCTGCTCTGTGTTGGAAGGGAACATCAACGTTCCTGCAGCCAGAAGAGTTCTGAGGAACTGCAAACAAATCACTTTGGGCTTCATTTACAAGATCAGGTCTTGCTGTACAGATTGGGCTGTCCTGAGGGATGGTTTGACTTAAATTCTGGAGTAGAAGCTCAGATGCAGCGAGCTGGGCTCACTGGAGCTTGAAACAGGCTGGGACCAGGAGGTTTGATTCTGCCTGGTTTGGGAGGGGCTAAAAGATTTGATTCTGCATTTTTGCAGGTTTGTCTTTGCATGTCAGAACCCAGATGAAACCTTGAGCTTTTCCATTGACCAGGGTAATTCTTTGGCCTTGCAGTGAGAACGGTGGAGCTGAGCTGAGGTGTTCCCAGGGCAGCAGCAAATCTAAAATAAACTGTTTTGCAAAGAAACGCTGAACTATTTCTGGGTTGAACCTTTGTTCCATTGGCCCCAACTCCTCTGTTGGGAAACCCTGGCCACTCAATGCACGCTGCCACTCCAGGGAAGGATCTCCAGGACCTTTCCAGGTGAGGAGAGGCTCTTTGATGAACATTTTCTCAGACAGCACAAACTTGAGCAGTAGTTTTGCATTTGCTTGATGAATCTTCTCCCCAGCATATGCTCAGTGCTTGGATGAATGAGTTATTTAAGTGTATTTGAAGGTTATGACAGACACCTGTAAACAGACAGATATTGATAAAAATGTCATTTGGAAGCAGATCTGTGCCTTTCTTGCAATCCAATTACTCCTGATGGCGAGGAGCCCAGAGCTCCCAGCACAGTGCATTAACCCAGAGTGTGATGGACAGGCTGCCCTCAGAGGGAGCACGAGCAGGGCCTCATTCACCTCTGGCTTTGATGTAACTGCAGGAGTTAATGGAGTTGTTTGTAATTCACACGGGAGCGGAAGGGGACTGACTCCAGACGTGTCCATGGGCTTCTTGTGGACCTTGTGTCAGCTGAAGGTGCTGAGGGATCCAGACTGACCTCTCCTGATGTTATCCAGCTGGAGGTCTGGCTCCAGAAAAGTTCCCCTTGGAAGATTGCCTGGGAGTTGCTGCCCTAAGTCACGCAGGGAGGAGTTTCTGTGGCTCTTCTTCCCAGAGAAGCTGTGGCTGCCCCATCCCTGGAAGTGTCCAAGGCCAGGCTGGAACAACCTGGGATAGTGGAAGGTGTCCCTGCCCGTGGCAGGGGTGGAATAGGATGAGCTTTGAGGTTCTTCCAACCCAACCCATTCCATGATTTTATGACTCTTTACTCATGGAAAGAGCGGTGAGACCGTTGCTTCATCCGGGGGCTGCCTTCCTTGGGGGAAGCAAACACAGCCAGATGTGCTCATTAAAAATGGATTCCCTTCGCCTACCAGCTCTCCAGGAGCTCCTCAGAGCTTGTAAGTGGGAGTGTTTTCGGCTGGGATGGGAATTGTTCCTGGTGGCTCCGGTGTTGGACACACGGGAAGCACTAACACAGCTTTTAATGGGAAACAGACACTGTGAGTCCATCAAGCTGTTCTTGACCTCTTGGTTTCCTGAGAGGAACTTCTTCCTCTTGTTATCTTCCTCCAAGCTGGAGAGTAATGGAATGTGGACGGAAGTGGTTCTGCTGTGCAGTTCTCACGTAGGACAGGAGCCCAGAGCTGCCTGCAATGCAATGATTATTTGGTGGCAGTGCGAGCATTCAGAGAAGTGAAAACAAAAAGCCAAGGTTAATGGAAGTTGCATTTCATCTGGATTGCTCTTATTTCCTATTTTATAAGCTCGTGCTCCATGCAGGTGCTTGGCTTATATCTTCATGCTGTCAATAAAGCCAACGTGTTTGAGCAGACAGGATTAATGCAGATTTTAAGGGCTATATTTAGAAGTAATTTAGCTATCATCAGTCAGAAGGGTGGGGAGAGATGTGATGGTTATTCATACTGATTGAATATTCTATTGATAGAGATACTTATTAACCCTAACCGTGTCTTTCCAGCTTGTTTTTGGGTCTTGAACAAGGAAAAAAATTGAACTTTTTTTCAATTTGAGAGAGAGAGAGAAGCAGAATTCACGTGTTGGGATGGGCTTGGAGGGAAGCAGCAGGCTGGTTAGTGGGACCTGAAATGGGACCCCTGGAGCTGGGTGGTGGCAGTGAGATGGGTGCAGTGTGAGGTGACAGGAATGCTGGAGCAGGGAGGGGCTGGCTGATGGGTTTTTATGGCACAGGTGTTCAGGGTGTTTAGAATTTGGGGAGGTGTTTGAGCTTCTATTCCTGACTGAGCGGTGAATGGACAAGCTCAGAGCAAACTCTGGCCTTTCTTTTTTTCTTTCCCTTTTTCTTATTTTCCCCCAGGGATGTGAGGGAGAGGGAGGAATCTCTTAGGGAGTGATTCCTGCTCAAAATGCTCCTGCTCTGAGTGATGGTAGTGAGGTTGGGGAGCCATGAGGAGCGTCACCAGTGGAGTGACAGCAGGAGAGGGCAGGGAGTGTCCCCTGTGCTGGCACTGCCGGGGCACCTCCAGAGCTGAGTCCAGTTCTGGCCCCTCATGGCCAGAGAGACCTTGAGGGGCTGGAGCGTGTCCAGGGAAGGGAACAGAGCTGGGAAGGGGCTGGAGAACTCCTGAGGGAGCTGGGAAAGGGGCTCAGGCTGGAGCAAAGGAGGCTCAGGGGGGCCCTTGTGGCTCTGCACAAGTCCCTGACAGGAGGGGGCAGCCGGGGGGGTCGGGCTCTGCTGCCAGGGAACAGGGACAGGAGGAGAGGGAACGGCCTCAGGCTGGGCCAGGGGAGTTGGGGTTGGATTTTAGGGAAAATTTCTTTGTGGAAAAGGGTGGTCAGGCCTTGGAACTGCCCAGGGAGGTTTGGAGTGCCCACCCCTGGAGGTGTCCAGGGAAGGCCTGGACGTGGCACTCTGTGCTCTGGGCTGGGGACAAGGAGGGGATGGGGCACAGGCTGGACTCAGTGACCTTGGAGGGCTTTTCCAGCCCCAGTGATCCTGAAGAACCAAGCGCTGGGCACTCGCTGCAATTCCATCTCCTTTCCCAAAGCCTCTGCCCTGCACTCGCCGCTCTCTCGCCGCGTTTCCTGAGCAGAGATTTCATTTCAGATAGTGCAGCCACTGCTCTGCGCTTCCAGGAGCATTTATAAAATGGAATTACCAGAAATAATCACGGTGATTAACATACAGAGTTACAAAAAAGGGAAGATTAATTACAAAGCCGTAATTCATCTGCAAATATGAACAGTGAGGGAAGTTCGATGAGTTTAGCAGCCGTGAGGTGACCCTTAGGGTGTGCATCCATGGAATTCGGGCTGTGCTGAGCTTCCTGGGAAGAAGGAAGGAAACTGAGGCACTGAGATGGAAAATCACTGGTGTTTGTTATCCAGAAAATCAGATGGAATGGGATCTGAAAGCCCTGACTCTGCTCCTTGCCGTGACCGGGGGACAGAAAACCGTTTTCATTACACTGAGTGTTTCCTGCATCAGAATTTGTAAAAGTTGCCCAGGAACTCGGTGGCACTGGTGAGAAATGACTCTGTCTCCAGTCTGCTGAGCAACTCTGGGTGGTTTTATGAAGGGAGGAGGGTCTGGAGGTGATGGGAGGCTGCACAAAGCTGTTCCTCCCAGGGCAGGGGTTTCGGGTTTATTACCACCAGTACAGGGGAGGGCTGATTCCTACAACTAATTGCCTTTTTTTTCCTGAAGATGCAAGCAGTTGATAATGGCAGTAATTAACACCATAGAAACAAGGTCAAACCCAAGAACATTACCCACTAAAAGTCACTTTCCCGAAAGTCATGGCAAATTCATTGCCTTGGAGTAGCTTTAAAAAAAAGAAAAAAAAAAAAAAAAAGGAGGCAACTGATGATGAGCTGTTTGAATTATGTAAATGCTCAGGTATCCATGGGGTTTGACCTTTTTGCAGATGTAATTTAGCATTCAAGACACTGTCATCTTGCTGCCAAAGTCAAATTAGATGCTTGCTACTGCAATTGATAGCTGATAGCAGATCTCCTTCCAGAACAGGCAGTACGGAGAGGCAGGGCAGGCAGGCAGGGCTGGGGAGCTGCGTTCTGAAATACAAAGTAGTGCAAGAGTCCTGGATGCAGTTCAGGTGAGCAGTGTGCTTTTATAAAAACATGCACCTGCTGCCTGAGGTCAGCATCCACAGTCCTGAAAAGCTCAGGAGCTCTCCAAGATTGTCTTGGGGTTGCTTTTCCCAGTGGGATGGCTCAGGGCCCGGTGTGCTCCTGGACACAGGAATGGTGGCATTATACGAAATTTTGGTGCCCAGAACTGCTGTGTTTCCACACGAGTGTGAAAGGACTCTAAGCCAAGGGAGGGTTTTTTGGGAATGGTTTCCCATGAAGTGCACCCCCAAAGACTGACACCCATGAAGCACAACCCCAAATCCGTGCAGGCTGCTGCTGTCCCCAGCCCGTGGGTTGTGTCCCTGTGTTGGCCTGGCTGTCCCCATTTGTCACCTGGCAGTGAAACCCCCCGTTCCTGGGGTGCCAGGTGGCTGAGCCGATATTGCCCCTGGCTCTGATTGCCCCCAGCTCTGCTCCCAGTGGCCTCCCTGCCTCCCCTCACACCTGCTCAGTTTCTCCTGCCCCCAGTGAAGTGGCTCTGGGGGAACACCTGCTCTGCCCAGCCCTCCTTCGTCCACAGCAGCTGGAAAAGCCTCTGCTGCCCTGGGGGCTCCCTGTGATTCCTGACCTGGGCTGATCCCCAGCCCTGCACAGGCGTTTTGGGAGTAGTTTGGAATAAAATGATCTTGAAGGTCCTTTCCAACCCACACCACTTTGTGATTTCTCTTTTTGCCAGCACAGCAAAGCCTGCCTGAAGCTGTGGTTGCACAGGTAACGCTCCCTGGCCAGAACAGAGTTATCCCAGGACTTCTGATCCTTTCCCGGTTTCTGTGCAGCACTTGGGAGTGTTTTGGATTCAGATCTAACCTGTCCTCTGGACCTGGGGAGCTCTGCTCACACAACAAATCCAGGCAGGAGAAGCGTTTGCCTGGCTGGGACCAGGGCATGGAGTGACAGGAGGGGGGAATGGCCTTCAGCTGAAGAGTGCCAGGGTTGGCATATTTCTTCTTCCCATATTGGGAAGAAATTCCTCCCTGTGAGGGTGGGGAGGAGCTGGAATGGATTTCCCAGAGAAGCTATGGCTGCCTCATCCCTGGAAGGGTCCCACGCCGGGTTGGAGGAAGCTGGGATAGCGGGAGGTGTCCCTGCCCGTGGCAGGGATGGAATGGGATTATCCTTAACTTCCCTCCCACCCCAAACCAGTCTGTGACTGGAAATGCACTCACTGCTGTTTCTCACAGGGACGTGAGTCACAACCAAGGTGCAGATCTTCAGGGCGGTTTTGGTGGTTCCTGGAGCCTGTGCCAGGCAGCCAATCCCTGTGAGACAGCAGGAATGGAAGCTGAGGCTCTGTGTGTCCCTGGGCAGGGCCCTGGTCGTGTTCTCCCCCAGTGTTACCCTGGTAACTCCTCTGAATTTGCTCTGAGCTTCCACAGGAACAAACGAGAGCTCCGCATCCCTGGAATTGCTCCTTGGCTGCTGCCAGGGGTTAACTTTGGGTCTGCTGCAGGCTGTAGTTGTTCAAGTGCTTCCCACCCTTGTGCCTTCAGCTTTTGCTGCTCAAAACAGAGAACTTGGCCGGTGGGATTTATCCTTTTCCCTTTCTGAAGGGTTGTTTTGGGATGGGAGCTGCTCTGGCCCCAGCTTCTCCCAGAGCTGTGGCTCTGGGTGCAGGCTCTTCCCTGGCTGCAGCTGTGCTGCCGTTGCTGTTTCATGGTTCACTTCCAATGCAGAGTTTGGATTTCATGCTTCATTATTTTTTCCTCCCCGTTGTGTGGCCATTTGTAAACTGAAGGTGAATTGCACGATGTGTTCCTGCCAGGCATGCAGAGAGCACGGATCCTGAGGAGAATCTGGAAAACTTTCCCCTCTTGGATGCAGGGATGATGTTTTTGTGGGGCTTTTACCACTCAAGTCCTGGCACTTGCTGCAGTTGAGTCCCTGTGTCCCTATCCCCTGGTCCAGGATCCCTGGGTGGATGTTTTAGTGGAGGGATTTTCCCCCAGGGAAAGGATTCTGCCCATCTGCTGCTGGGATCAGGGGAGGGAAAGGAGTATCTTGGCTGTCCTGGCTAATGCCAACCCTGATGGTGGCTCTGCAGGTGTTTTATGGGAATATATGGAATCCTGGAATGGTTTGGGTGGGAAGGACCTTAAAGCTCGTCCAGTTCCATGGGCAGGGACACTTCCACTATCCCAGATTGCTCCAAGCCCCGTCCAGCCTGGCCTTGGACACTCCCAGGGATCCAGGGGCAGCCACAGCTTCTCTGGGAAATCCATTCCAACCCATCCCCACCTTCACAGGGAAAAATTCCTTCCCAGTATCCAATCTAAACCCACTTTCAGTTGGAAAATCTGCCT
The DNA here is from genome assembly GCF_009650955.1 of Corvus moneduloides. Classification (NCBI taxonomy): domain Eukaryota; kingdom Metazoa; phylum Chordata; class Aves; order Passeriformes; family Corvidae; genus Corvus; species Corvus moneduloides. The sequence continues at coordinate 4,673,813 of NC_045498.1, forward strand.
GGTTTTTCGAGTAAATGTTTGCATTTTTCTCTCAGTAGCAGCTGCTGAGGCCCCACGCACCTTTGCAGCTGACTCTAAGTAGGATCCCACAATAATCATCAATATTTAACTAATAAAAAAGGGACTTTCATGTTAGGGAAGTGTTTTAAACCAGCCAAGTTTTAATGTGCAAACTGTTTTCACTTTTCACACGTTCTGGTGAGCGTTTCCCATTCATTATGGATTTAAAGACTCGTGTTCCAGCCTCTATTCCACCCCCCTTCCTCAGAGATCTGTTACAAAGTGAGCTGGATCTCAAACACTCCTAAAGTTAAACTGAAGTGGTGCCTCCACTTTTAGAAGGAAAATGTCTCTTTGTGGAGGGAGGGGATTGAACTGGGTGCAGGTGAGGAATTTATTGATTCAGTATTTTCCCCTCCATATTTTGGAAGCTGAAGTCGAACCATTCACTGAGATAAAAATGAGGGGGAAGTATATCAAGTCCAAAAGATGTTTTATCCGGAGTACGACTCACGGAGCCTGATGCTCCTGGACCAAGCCAGGAGTGTAACAGGAGAAAAAAGGGTTATTGGAGTTCTTCCTGCATGGATTCATTGTTTGTATCAGCGATGTTCTCCAGGGAATAGATGGTCCTTGTGAGCACACAATTACAGATGGAAATGGCCTCCAAAAGGGAGTGGTTGCATCCATAACTCCATGTGAGGGTTGGATTGTCCCTTGGCAAGGAAAAGGCTGCCCAGGGCCGGGCAGTGCTGCCAAGCTCCAGCCTGGGCGGTGGGAGCTGGGACAGTGCTGTCCCAGGGATCCCAGTTCCTGGGGGGGTTCCCAGTGAAACCATTCCGTTTCCAGGCTGGAAATGCTGCCGGAGGAGCTGGGCTGGGCCAGGTTAACTCAGTTTTACCCCCCCTCAGCACTGCCAGGGCCGGGCAGTGCTGCCAAGCTCCAGCCTGGGCAGTGGGAATTGGGACAGTGCTGTCCCAGGGATCCCAGTTCCTGGGGAGTTCCCAGTGAAACCACTCCATTTGCACGCTGGAAATGCTGCAGGAGGAGCTGATGGAGCTGGGCTGGGCCGTGTTAACTCAGCTTTATGCCCACTTTGTGCTCCAGAGTCTGAGTTCCCTTTTTGAGCATCACAAGGATGAGCTCCCCGAAGGTGCCGAGATAACACGTTTGCCTTGGACAGGATTAACTTGTCCTGACAAAAACCCATTTCCCAGCCAGCCGGGGCTGGGTTTTACCCTGGAGCTGTGCCTGCAGAGCAGAGGCAGAATAATTTTTGCTCATTAAAACGAAGCATTTGATAGCAAAGCTGCCTCCCCCCCTCAGCTGGGCTGCCCAGCACAGACACAAAGCATTGACTGGAGGAAAACCCAACTGCACGGGAGTTTGCTCTCCCTGCCAGATCCAGACAATTAAGGATGCTCCTATCTTGGCATCTTCACTATTATCTGCTCGTGTTTCTGTGTTTGGTGTTATCTACTCATGTTCCTGGTGGTTGGAGCCATATTATGGATAAAATAATTTTGTCTAGATTGAATTTTGCTGCTGTTTGCTGGCCCTGTCAGAGGGATTTGTGAGAAGGAGAATCCTCTGAAGGGGACAAAAAGGGTTTCATAAATATATAGGGAGGTGCAGAGTCCCAGATGGGCACCACATGAGTTGATATACATTAGAACACCCCCATTTTCCCCCTGTTGCCCTCCTGGCTTTGTCCAGGAGCATCAGGCTCCACATGTTGTATTTTGGATAAAATATCTTTTGCAATTGATATCTTTCCTCCCCCCTTTTTACAAGATGCTTCTTTCTGGGTGAACGGTTTGGCTTCAGCTTACAAAATATGGAGGGGAAAATACTAAAGTCAATAAACTCTTCATTTGCACACAATTTAATCCCCAGTTGATAAGTGGCATCTTCAGAGAGTGAGACAAGGAATGGCAGCAGCAGCAAGGAGTCATTTAAAAAAAAGAAAGCTCCCAGAAATGAGCTGCTGTTTACTGGGCTCAGTGCAGTGGTTAATAGTCATTCATGAAATCACACAGTAAAATCCAAGTGCACTGTCAGCTCTGTCGCAGTGACATTGAGCTGTACAGGTAGTGTACAGCAGCTCCACATTACACCCTGTGACTTCATGTTTTAGCTAAAATTAGGCTTTGTTTTCTCCTTTTAAACAGGAGAGAAAATGCAGGCTGGAGCAGAGGAGAGAGAGGAGCAGGGTTTCTTGAGCTGGAGAAATGAAATTGTGACTCTAACTATTCTGTTGCTCCAGCAGAAGGTTCTATCCCAGTTTTGTGGTGTCTTTGTACCGGTCTAAGCCGTGTCTCTGTCAGTTTTTTCAGTAAACTCCACCAAAGCTACCTCAGACCTGGGGTTCAGATGTGTTCTCACACTGTAGGAAAACTGAGGGGTTTGTAGCTCCTGTTTGCCCCCAGTTTTTGTGGGATTATGTAAATGCCTACTGTGAGTTGAAGGGGCTTCAGTGGCTCCCCGTGAATCCAGTGTCATCCCTTGGCCCTGACCCCTGAAATGTTCATTAATAAAGGGGTGCTGGCCCAGGCAGCTGAGGAGCTGCTGTTGAAAGAGCTGAGTAAGTGCTGAGGATGCTGAGAGCAGTGGCTGAGGAGAAAATGGCTCTGTCAGGCTTTGCTGTGCTCACTTGTCACAGGTTTTGGGCAAACAGCACTGTCAGGAAGTTGGAATTGTGGAAAATCCTGGCTTGGAAGGGATCCACACAGATCATCAAAGTCCAGCTCCTCCACACTTGAACCAAAAGGGAACTGAATTGTCTTAGTGCAGGAATCTTGATCCCAAACCCTCTTCACTCTGTGGGTGGATGACTTTCTCTTTGTGGTGCTCCTGGAATTCTCAGTCCACTCTGAAACATTCCTACATTTTTGAAGGGTATCACAGTTTGTTCCTGCCATAATGTGTTTATTTTCTCTTCCTTCCAACAGATGTTGAGCAATTAGAGAACATGGCAGAGCAACATATTTATACAAATGAAAGGAAGTGAGGAATAAATGCTGGGAATATTTGGCTTCCTAGTAAGATTAATTCAGGAGAGCACAAATGGGGAAGGAGAGCCCCAGCAGCACGTGGGCATTTGTCAGGGTCTGCTAACGTGCAAGATACCTCATTAACAGGCGGAAGTAATTATAGACACACCTCACGGCTCCAATTGTGAGTCCATTGGAGAAGAAGGAATGGATGACAAATTGTATGGAATGTTTAGAATTGAGTGGTAGGAGGGGTGGATCCGTTTCCCGGCTCTTTTAGGGAATTCTTAGCGGGTGTGGATCCTGTACTGAGCAGGATGGTGGGATGAGCCTGTCAGCCTCCTGCTCCGGGTGTGATACGCTCTGCCAGGGAAAAAATTGGGAATATGGCAGCAAATCTCCCTGTCCCTGAGCCAGGGCGTGAAGATGTGCAGAGAACTGCAGTGGCCAGGATTTAAAGTACTCCTTCCCTTCTTTTTTGGAATCCCTGTCAAATCCTTCAGAACCACTGGCATCCAGCTCGGAGCAGTTTCTCATGGATGCAAGAAGCTGCTCTCAAAATCTTGTGTTATGAGCCAGGAGGTTGAAATTGGAGCTGGGAGTGAGCTTTTAACTAATGTTCATCTGCTTCAGCTTGAACAAATGAACTGGAGAAAATAAGGATTTGCTCTGATAGCACCAAATTCTGCGTGAAAATGGGGTTTGAATTAGAGCTCCAGGAGCAGTGGTAGGTGGGCAAACCACTGAACTCTTAATCCCCTGCTGATTTGTCTGTAAGAAAATCTTGTTTAAATTTAAAAAGAGCCCAAACCAACAAAGAAAACAACCATGACACGCAAACCAACCATACCAACAGTTGGCCAATCAGTTGGAATTTTTGGTAAATGCTTTTGTGGGAGAATGTCTGGTTTAGGGACTGTTCCATGAACAGAAGCTGTGGGGAAAATGCACAAATAAGGCAGGAGTTGGGTTTAAGGATCCCTGTGCAGGAACAGGATTTGCTGGCAGTGAACGTTTGGAAGGGGATGCTTGGATCTCCTTTTGCTCAGCCATGCTGGGTACCCAGGAGTCACTGAGTGTGCACTAAAGCATCCAGGGAGTCTTTGCCCAGGGCGGGCTCAGCTCCACCTCTGCCAGCCGTGTGCCAGCTGGGCAGATGTTCCTGCATCTGCCTTGAGGTGGGGAATGGACTGGGTGACCTTTGGAGCTCCCTTCCCTCGCTGCACTCTGAGTGTGCCTGAGTGCTGCACACATCTGCCAGGAGCACCGCGAGAGCACAGGCAGAAGGGCTGGGGTGGATGTGGATGCTTCCTGCTCTTCATCCCTCAGCTGGATGCTTCCCTCATCCCAGGAGATGCTGCCTGCCCTGGGGGATGGATGTGTGATCAATAAGACATGTCTGCCCAGCCCTGCTTCTGCAGCAACATCTGTGAAAGATGAGCAGGGGCAAGTTGGATGTGTTCTGAGCATGCTGCTCCTGCCCCTGGTTCTGTCACATGGATTTCCCTGCTCAGCAGCACGGACAGCTCCCTGCATCTGCCGCTGGATTGATAAATCCAGGCTCCATGGAGTCTGCTCCCTGCACGAGATCGTGGTAGTACAAGGTACTTACCCATGTCTGTCCCTGCACGCTGCTGCTGGGAGGGCAATATTTAAAGCACAGCTGAGAGGCTGCAGGAATTTAAGATGCAGGAACTGGCTCCTGGCTCATCGACATAAATGAGCCATCTCAAACATGTGAGCCTGGCTGCTCGGAGCAGTTGGAAGTGTCAATCCTGAAGGGTCTGGGTTCACAATTTCGTGTTTGCTTGCTATGCCAGACACAGCACATCTTGAATCACAGCACAATGTCCCCTGGTAGCGTTCCTGAGAGTCTGGTTCCCAGAGGAAAGGAATCCAATTCAGCAGCACTGTTTGGGTGGTTTCTCTGAAAGGCTTCCATCCAGATGATGTGACAATTTGCAGGCAGCAGGGGCTGGGATGGGGGTGCTTCTGAATCAGAGACAAGGCTTGGAAATGGAGAGGAAGGAGGAGGGTGGGAGAGTAATAAAAAAATGAGAGAGTGTTGGATCTGGGTGGGGCTGGGGGTGTAGAGAGGAATAATTCACAGAATCAGGGAATGGTTTGAGTTGGAAGGGACATAAAGATTATCCCATTGCACCCCCTGCCATGGGCAGGGACACCTTCCACTGTCCCAGGGTGCTCCAAGCCCCGTCCAGCCCGGCCTTGGGCACTGCCAGGGATCCAGGGGCAGCCACAGCTGCTCTGGGCACCCTGTGCCAGGGCCTCCCCACCCTCCCAGGGAGGAATTACTTCCTCTGTCTCCTCCAAACTCTCTGTCAGTTCAGATCTGATCCCCATAGTCCTAGACGCATCTCCTGGTTCTCACATGAGCTGGATCTTCATGGCCAGCAGGTTTTTGGCCATTTCCCCTGTCTCCTTCAGCCACCTCTGCTGACTCTGCCTTGCTCCCTGGGCAGCCCAAACTCTGATGCTGTAGCATTCTCCAGACTTGGGTACCACGGTGGGTCCAGCCCCTGAGGGTGCTGCTGGAGCACCCTCAGAGCTTTCCCCCTCAAACACAGACCTCGTGTGTTTGCTGTTCTTGCTCAGCTTTGGAGCACTTGTGCTTTTTAGCTCAGGGACCATTTTTCATCTTGGAACCATCACCCCTCCTCTCCTGTGGGCTCTGAGCTGCAGTAATCTCACACGTTAGCAAAAGAATAAACTTTTTAGCCTGGAATAATTGTATTCTCTATCAGTGACAGAATCTATTTGGTTTTTTTCCCCCCCCCCCTCCTTTAAGTGGCAATTTTACATGGTAGAAAACTTTTTAATTCTCTTCTGCAAGCTACATATAAAATATAACAGATAGGCAAAAATGGATTATTAAAGCTATCTATTTTTCTTGGCATTCCTGTAATTTAATAAACTGCTTGAGTTCTACTTCTGCAGTTCATGACATCACCAGAATAAACCCCATCCTTTGATTAATGGCTGTTCAATCAATCCCCCTCCCCACATTATCTCCAGTTTAATGGGAGCCAAGCTCATTCTGGAGAAGTTTGGGTTGGGGAGCTGGACTAAACTGCTTTGGGACAACTGCAGTGGTGGCAACACCAGCTGGGGGAGATGTTGAGAGGAAAGGGAGAGAAATGCTGTTAAATGCTTGTGAGGAAAGGTGTTTCTGTCCCAAAACACTGCAACCCTGGGTGTCTGCACCTCCTACAAGTGTGTGTTGCATCCTTCAGCTTATTTGGGCTTTGCTGGAGCACCAAGGGTTGGATTTTTACCCAGGAGAGGGGAGACTTCCCCCAAAATTGATGAGAGTTTTGCCGATCTATCAGCAGGGCAGGGCAAGGGTAATTTGAAAGGGAAAATCTGGTGTTTAAAGGCAGAAAGTGCAGTGGTTTCCATCCTGGAGTTCTCATCCTGCCTGTGCTGCAGGGCGACACTCAAAGCCAGCGTAACAGATGATTTTTAACATTCACAGCTGGTTTGGGGTTTAGTTTTGGTTGGTTGGGTGCCTGAGAAGAATCTGCTGTGCAGCCACCACGGGGCTTGCACGTCCCTTCCCTTCGGAGTTTTTAGTGATGCTGCTGCCTATAACTTCTGTGAGAGAAGAGATCCACTGAGGCTGTGCCTGGTGAGGAAGCTGGGAGTGCTGAGGAGGCAACAGGATGAAAATGAAGCCGACCCTTCTGCAGGGGGCTGCCCTGCTGGGACCGTGCCGCGCTCAGCCCTGCCAGGAGGGCACGGCGGGATCACGGTGACGCTGTGTCACGGGTGACCCTTGTTCCCAACAAGCTGCATCCGTGTCACCCACAGTGTCCTCACGGTAAGGGCCTTGTTAGGGGACTTCCAGGAGCTTGGAACAAATCCCTGGAGCCCCAGCAGTGCAGATGGGTTTGGTTTATTCACTGAGTGAGCCGGAGGATTTTCTGTCAGAGCCAACGTGGCTCGTTAGAGCCACTGCTCACAGAATCCCAGGATGGCTGGGGTCAGAAGGGGCCTCTGGAGGTCAGGGCAGGGACACCTGGAGCAGGTGACATATGAATGTGTCTGGGTGGGTTTGGAATGTCTCCAGAGACACAGATCCCTCTGCATTCCCTTCCCAGTTTGCTGCACTCGCTTTGCAGCCAGAAGCACTTCTCCATTTGGGTTTCCTGGCTGGGAAAAGGAAGGGCTGGGACAGGGATGGTTCTGTGTTGGGATGTGCTGGGGCAGCTTCAGCTTCGTGCAGGAACATTGGGGAGAAGAAGTGGGACCCTGCTCCCGTTGTTGCTGTGGACCCCTTGGTGTGTTGGAGTGAGACAGAAACTCAAGTCCCCTGGTGTTGACAAGGAGGTGGCCCCAAGTTGTCCCAGGAGAGGTTTAGGCAGGGTTTGGGGGAAAATTCCTTCATGGAAAAGGGTGGTCAGGCATTGGAAGGGGCTGCCCAGGGAGGTGGTGGAGTGCCCATCCCTGGAGGTGGCACTCAGTGCTCTGGGCTGGGGACAAGGTGGGCGTCGGTCACAGGCTGGACTCGATGACCTTGGAACTCTTTTCAGCCTTAGCGATCCTGGGATTCTATTCCAAGGTTTTATGATACTCCAGCTGTTGAAGCATCTCCTGGTCTGTCACACCCTGCGCGCCATGATCCTTTTCCTGGTGGAGGGAGCTTCTGCTACCACAAAAATCAGGGAGAAATGGGGCAGCCATGGGCAAAGTCTCACCTTCAGTCCTGACCAGCTGTGCAGAAAATCCCAGAAACTTCCCTAGCATTCCAATATCTGACCTATTCCTTGTTTCCCTGTGTCCCACTCCTTCTCCTTGCACATATTGACCGTTGGCTCTGGAGTGCTCCAGAAAATAACCAGCTGTTCCCTTAAGTGGATTTGGTCAATCCCTCAAGCTGACAGATGATTTTTATTATGTACTATTACTTAATGAACTCTTTTGTGGCAAATGTAATTCAATCCAGATCCTGATTCCCAGTTTGTCATCAGTCCTTTTATAAAGGAAGAAAAATGGGAAAGGACTTGATGATTCCTTTATCTTGTTATGCTAATTGTGTTAGGAATATTGGAGGAAAACAGGCAGTGCATTGAACGGGAGAAAAGTCCAAGCTTCCACTCCACTTAAAGAAAATGGGAATTTACTGGGGCAGAACAGACCTGGCTTGAGCCAAAGGAAATGCTGATCCAAGTTTTGGCTCGGAAAACCGTAAGTAAATAATTATTTTGCTCTGTAAAATTATTTTTCAAAGGAACCCTGGAGCAGCCACAATGGAGGGAACGGATCCTGAAAGAGAATCTTGGGGAAAATTCAGCAATGAGTTAGGAAAGAAACCAGGATTTGCCCAGGGAGCTTCACGTGACATCCAGTAGTGATGGAATGCACTGGAAGGGAGTTTGGGAATTGGTCAAGGTAGAGGAAAAGTTTTGTGACTTTTGTGCCCTCCAGACAAGGTTTGTGTCCTTGAGAATTTATTTTCCTGTGGTTTGTGCCCTTAAAATAGATGGATGAAGCCTCAGAGTTCTCACTTCCCAGAATTCAGCTTTTTATTTTGTAAAATGGGGGTGATTTCTCTTTCCTGTCTCCTGCAGAGGTTTGGGAGAAACGTGTTGGGAAAGGCTGGAACTGCAGATTTCCAGGTATGAGGAAAAAGCTGCTGAGAACTGGAATACTCCTGTAGGTGCATGTGGGAGCGCAGCCATGAGGTGGATAATGGGGAAGAATGGAAAATATTGATGAGGATCTTCATCTGGTGTCTTTAATCCCATGCTGGAAACAGGGCAGGAATTCTAAGTTGAGAAGCTATATAATCCTGCCAAGACAAGACAGGAATTTTAGGTGGAAAACCCATGGAATCCTGTGCTGGAAACAAGGCAGGAGTTCTGAGGAGAGAAACCGTGTAATCCTGCCAAAATAGGGCAGGAATTCTGAGGGGAGAAACCAGGCAATCCTGGGAAAACAAGGCAGGAATTCTGGGAAGAGAACCCGTGTAATCCTGCTGAAACAGGGCAGGAATTCTGAGGAGAGAAACCAGGTAATCCTGCCAAAACAAGGCAGGAATTCTGAGGAGAGAACCCCTGTAATCCTGGTGAAACAGGGCAGGAATTCTGCATGGAGAAGGCATGTAATCCTGCCAAAACAAGACAGGAATTTTGGGTGGAAAACCGATGTAATCCTGTGCTGGAAACAAGGCAGTAGTTCTGGGTAAAGAAACTGTACAATCCTGGCAAAATAAGGCAGGAATTCTGGGCAGAGAAGCCATGTAATCCTGCTGAAATAGGGCAGGAATTCTGGGTAAAGAAACCGTGTAATCTTGCTGCAATGAAGCAGGAATTCTGAGGAGAGAAACCAGGTAATCCTGGTGAATCAAGGCAGGAATTCTGGGGGGAGAACCCGTGTAACCCTGCCTTGGTGTGCCAGTGTTCCTGACTGAGGCAGGGCTGTGGTTTAGACCCTTTGTGCCTTAATGATCCTCCAGCATCATCCCTTAGGGGCCTGGAGGGAGCTTGGCTGATCCTCATATCCCTGGTTTACCTCAGGGATAGATCCAGTTCAGGCTGCTTGTCTCTTAAGAAATTAAATGTTGATGAAATCATGGAGTGGTTTGGGTTTGAAGAGACCTTAAATCCCATCCAGTCCCACCCCTGCCATGGGCAGGGACACCTTGCACTGTCCCAGGTTGCTCCAACCTGGCCTGGGACACTTCCAGGGATGGGGTGTGACAGGTGGGCTCTTTACTGGTGTCCCCCCTCTCATCTTCCCAGATTTGAGGTGCACTGGGGCTCTGAGGTCGTTGTTGCTGGTGCTGCTGGGAGTTTGGGAGCTTTGGCTGGGATTTCTCCCGGCTGCTGTGGTGTTCCTTCCACAGCCTTTCAGTTTGGTTGATGTCACCCCGCTGTCCCCTTCCCCACAAGGCAAGGAGAGTGAGGAATGTTGATGCTTTGTGGCAACACCGGAGGTTCCTAATCGCTTGTCTAATTTATCTCAGTTGAAGTTTTCGTTCGCAGCCACGTGCGGAGGAAAAAAAAGGGGCCAGTAGGCACATCTTGCCAAGGCATGAATTCCTCCTTATAAATTGTCCTAGAGCACCTCAGCCATCTGGGTAACCCAAAATAGATGCTGGTGCAGTGTGGAGAGAGGAACAGCAAGGAGTAGAGGAGTTCTATAATGCGCAGAACGTCACCTGGAGGATCGCTGCGAGATTGTTTATCAACCTCACAGAGTAAACAGACTCCGTGAATTTCATACTGGCTCCAGCTCGGGCTACACCACGACGTTGCTGTATTTACATAAATGGGATTAAAAGGGGAGGAAGAGCTGAATTTTTTAAGCACAGGAGGAGAGAACAAATCTGGTGTTGGTGTATGAGGGACTAAGTCTAAAGCTCCGTGAGTCACAGAGTGGTTTGGGGTATAAGGGACATTAAAGCTCATCCCATTCCACCCCTGCCGTGGGCAGGGACACCTCCCACTATGCCAGGCTGCTCCAAGCCCCATCCCACCAGAAGGATGCTCCAGCTTTTGCTTGAATTATGCCCCACACTGAAGCCTGTCCTCTTAGGAAGTGCTTTGCCTGCAGAGATGAAGCACATTTGATCCTCCAAGAATGAAGGTTCTCCACCTTTTGTAAGACCTGTAACTACTTGCAAAACACCCAGGCTTTTCCAGCTGTGGAGAATGAATTCCCATTTTAACTTGCACAGGTGCAATATCCTCTTAAGCCAAGCCTAAATGTGAATTTTGGAGCGGGCTGACTCAGTGGTGTCAGAAACACACACTGAGATCTCTGTCATTGCCCTGAGTCACTGGTGTTGAGGCTGGGCGAGAGTTTTGTGGTGATTTGTTGTGACGGGGCTCCCAGAGGCTGTAAAATCTCATTTAATCAGTCTGGTACCTCTGACCCAGCCAAGTGGCTGAAACAGAGCAGCCCCAGCCTCCACGGGAGGAAGCAAAGCTGCTCTGCAGGGGTTGTCGTCAAACTCAGAGCCTTGAAATTCCCAAGTGAAGCACCCAAGGGGATATAATGAAGCAAGATTCCACATCCAAGCTTTATGGCTTGGTCTTCACTATTAAAACTCAGGTTAGCCTCTGGATTAGCAGGAGTTTGAGGGAATGAGGCAGGAGCGAGTCGTGCACCACACAGGCATTGAGCGGTTTGTGTTAATCTCCCTCTGAACACACAAATAAAGTCCCTATCTCTGAAATTCGCAGCCAAGTCTCTCTTCTATCAACCATCTTTATTGCACCAGCACTCAATTCTGAGCAGCTCGGGCATTTTTCATAAATAAAACATTTTTATTATTTGTCTCCATCTTCCAATACCAAAAAAAAAAAAAAAAAAAAAAAAAAAAAAAAGCCAAGGAAAAAAAAGCCCCCTTCTTGTTCTGTCATCCTTAAAAAATTTCTTTCAGATGAATTGTCATCCAGCTGTTTCTCACCCTATAAATCATAGGGGATTATTCGAGATGGAAATGTTCACTTTGGGGAAAACATGAAGTCCTTATAGGACTGTGGGACTTTGATAAATAGCAGCTTTTCCTCACGCTACCAGGACAGGAAAACTGAATTCCCTTAAAATTTTGCATGGTTCTCACTGGCAGAGGAGTTGAGGTTTGTCCCTGCGGCTTCTCCAGGAATTTAACCCAGGAATTCAGTCAAGCTTCAGGGGATTGCATCAAACTTCCAAATTCCTTCCTTCTGTTCCTAATAATGGAGCTCTTAGGAGCCTTTATCCATTTCTGGGTGGGTTTTTTTTCCATTTTCTGGGAAGGTGATCCAGAGGGAAGGATGAGCTTTTCCTCTCTATCCCATAAGCCACTTATCCATAACTTGTAGGACAACGATTTGCTTCCTTAATTTGTTTTTTTTACGGATCAGAAAGCAGCTCTCAGTATTGTGCCCCGAGTCTGGAGGAGGAGTTCCGCTCTCTCCTCACAAAATTTGTCTCTGCTTTATTCCCTGGGAGAGTGGAAAGTTTGAATGGTTGGGAAAACTGGGAAATGGAGGGAGGGAATCTCAGCCTTGGCTGCTACTTTAATGCAGTAGAAAATCTGAAGTACTTGAGTTATATTTAATTATTTTTATCCAGTGTTGCAGGAGCTCCTATAAAACAACAGAAGGTTAAAGGCATTAATAAACATGGAATTTCTTCATTAATCTCTGGGATATTTGCAATTAGGAGGACATATTTTGGCTGTAAGCAAAGTCTGTTTCAGGTAAGTTACTTTTCCAGGCTGTAGTTGTGCAACACAGCCCCCAAAACTTGGGAATTAGCAGTGAAATCCCCTTGGAGGGCCATGAAACTCTGACCTGGAATTTCCTGAGTCGTGAGACCAAATTAAATTGTAAGAATAGAACCAAACCCTTTGCCCAAAGCTCAGAACTCTCTGAGATGAGGAGACTGCAAAGGAGGATCAGTTGGTTGTGTCTTACACCTCCAGCCTGAAAAATTCAGTCCAGAAAGCTGGACAGGAGGTCTGGACACGCTCCAGGGGTTTTGTCCGTCCTCAGATGCTTCAAGGAATGTGTCAGCCACAGAATCCCAGAGTGGTTTGAGTGGGAAGGGACCTTAAAGCCCATCCAGTGCCACCCCTGCCATGGGCAGGGACACCTCCCACTGTCCCAGGCTGCTCCAAGCCCCGTCCAGCCTGGCCTTGGGCACTTCCAGGGATCCAGGGGCAGCCACAGCCTCTCTGGGCACCCTGTGCCAGGGCCTCACCCTCCTCACAGGGAGTAATTCTTTCCCAGTATCCCACCCAGATCTCCCCTTTTCCAGTTTGAAGCCATTCCCTGTGTCCTATCACTCCATCCCTTGTGAATAGTCCCTTTCCATCTTTCTTGTTGTCCCCCTCAGGTCCTGGAAGGCCACAATTAGGTCCCCCCAGAGCCTCTCTTCTCCAGGCTGGACAAGCCCAGTTCTCCATGGCCCATGAGCTTCCATTTCAGCAGGAGGAGGACCCTGGACTGGGTGTTAGAGAAAAGTGGGATAGCAGCCCCTGGCATGGCACATGGCAATTCCTGAGTGGAAAAGGCCATTCCAGCAGTTTCCAGTCCTGGAGTGGGCATCACCACAGAGCAAATATTGCAGTGCTGCCCCTCCAAAGCCCCCGGGTTCCTGTGGGACCTTGCAGCGGGATCGAACGATTGGGTGTTCCTTCACGACACATCCACGTGCCTGCCATGGTCACCTGCTCCAGATCCCAGTTCTTGGTGGTTCCCTCCTCCAGACACCCATTTAAATTCCACTTTGCTCCCGCCATGTTCAATAATTTAATGTGTTATCAATTTCCTCTTCTTAGCTGGAGGGAATGACTGATGCTCTGTGCACACACTATGGGCACATCTATGGTTCATAAACAGCTAAAGTTAGGAAATTCTAAATTGTAAATGTATCTAATTATCTCTAATCATAGGCTCACTGTAATTAGTGGGATGCTGGCTCCCCTCTATTTTTAAAGAACAGAGATATTCTCTGTAATAAAAACCTCAACAGATTTGTGCCATGGGTATGAAAATAGAACATTGTTAGACTATTTTTGAGTACAGAAACAACTTTCTGCTCCGTTTTCTCAAAGGGATTCCTGTCTGGTGGCTTCACAGGCTGCAGCCTTCCCCTTCTGTTCCTCCATGGCTTCATCTGGAAAATTCTCGGTTTCCTCATCTGTGAAGTTATTTTTTTGGAAGATGAACTATCAGTTAACACTTCCATGTCCCAAGCAGGATGGGCCAGGTTTGCAGGATGTTGTGTTGGGACTTTCAGAACTGGACACGTGTTAATTCTTGTTCATTGTGAGCTGGATTTGTCAATTTTACGTTTTCTATTTCGGGAGCACACAGTAAATATTATCCTATTAATGCAAAGAGCATCCTTCCCTCTCTCCCCATTATTTGTCCTGCGAAACATGATTTGGCATAAATTTTTCTGTGCTAAATTCAGCTTTTCTTTGTGAAGATCAGCTGTTTACAGTAGCTTCCCTATAACACTTTAATTTTCAATTTTGCTCCTTTGAATGCCGCTTTCTCTTCTTCCTGTAAATATTTTGATGTGTCTGTGGTTGTTTTCCTTTAAATGTTGTGGGGAAGCAAATGCAGCAGCTGCTTAGGGTGCTTCAGAATTTGAAGTAGTCGGATTTCATGGGACACACTTGTCCCAAAGAAAATTGGTTGTGGTGGAAAAAAAGCAGGAATGATTTGCCTCATTAGAGGGAGGATGTACCTCGTGCCTCAGGCTTTGTTTCAACAGGTGAAAGAAACACCTCGGGAAAGGTGCAGGATCATGGAGTGGTTTGGATGGGAAAGGATCTTAAATTAGCTCATCTCATCCCACCCCGTACCACGGGCAGGGACGCCTTCCCCTATCCCAGGTTGCTCCAAGCCCTGTCCAGCCCAGCCTTGGACACTTGCAGGGATGGGGCAACCACAGATTGCCTGTGCCAGGGCTTCCCCACGCTCACAGGGAAGGGTTTCCTCCCCAAATCCGCCGTACAAAGGTGTGCAGCACCTGGAATTTGGGGACGCTGCTGTTGTCCATTCGGAGGAATCAGAGCAGAGTTTTGGCGGGGCTGAGGGACAAGTGGGAAACAGAAAAGCGGGATAATAGCTGCGGGGAATGTGGCATTCCAGCCCGGCTCCGGCTGCGGGTGGCAGTGCAGAGCAGGATTTGTGTCCCGGTGGGCGCTCGCACGGCAGACAGGCTTTCTGTGTTTAGTGAGAGGTGATTTCGCAAGGTGAGACGCGAAGTGAGTGCTCGGGGTTAAAGACGGGCTGGGAAGCAGCGCATCCCTCGCTGGGGATGTTGCGATCGGAGAAGTTGGGGATGGCAGGGATGGTTTGTGCTCATCACGATTGTCCGTTCCGTGAATAAACGCAGAAATTTTTTCTTAATTTATTTTGGAGAGAGTTCAACCCTAAACCTCCGTGCTTTTTTTGCGACGCAAACCTACCCGGGAGGAACCCCTGGATTTGAAATCGCTGTGAGCCGATTGCCCGGCAATAAAGTGGGATTGTGGCTCCTCAATGCCTTTTTTATGCCTGTGGATCGTCGCTGGTGCATGCAGGGCTCTTGGCTCAGCCTCTGCCCTGCGGGTGTGCAGCAGCCCCTTGCCAGCTTTAGCTGGGTGCAATATTGGGCTGGGGGGCATCGCTGGCTGGGGAGGGGACACCGAGCGCATGGAGCTGTGGCCCCCCGTCCCCGGAGCTTTCCCCGGGGGAGCTGTGCCTTCGCACAATCGGGGCTGTTTGAATTGATGCTGCAGCTTACACAGACATAAAGCAACTCTTTCATGTGCCAGCCCTGGTTGCCTTGGCTCTTGGCAGCGGCTCCCGGTGTAGGCAGTGCGAGGATTGAAAAGCAGAGGGGACGGAGGGAGAGGGAGAGAGAAGGAGGATTGATCCCAGGGTGGAGGGACAGAGCGGCGAGCCCTCGATATAATTTGTTTTTTAGCTGTCAAATAAGCTCATTCAAGGCAACCGGAACACGGCCGAAGAAGGGGGTTTTGCAGCACGAAGCTGCAGCAAATGCAAAGCCGGGGGAGCCGGAGGAGCAGGGGGATGGGTGGCCAGGGGAGCCCCCGATGTGGCCCCGGCACGGCCGGGGGCAGCGGCCCGGGCCCGGTGTGGGCACCGGGGGCAGCGGCCCGGCCGCGCCTCCCTCGCACCCCGGGGGGAGCGGGGGAAACAGGGATGGACGGGGGGAAAAGGGGGATGACAGCGCTGGAGAGGGGGATGTCAGGCTGGCAAACACCCCCTGTTCCACAGGGCTGTAGGAGAGGGGCAGCTCCGAGCCTGTCACGAACGTGAAGTCGGTGCTTGCCGAGGAGGGAGGAGGGGGAGGATGCTCGAGCGTTCCAGAGTGCCTTTTTCTTCGTTATTTATTTATTTCCTTAAGCTCTGGTGTCGTGTTCGAGTTGTTTTCCTTGTCCCTGGCTCTGAGCATCATTAGCAAGATAATGAAGTTCCCGAATCTGGCGTTAAGTGGCTGCATTCCCATTCCTCCTTCCCTTTTCCCCATCTTGCCTGCAGCTCCAGGGACCGGCGTACCGGGAGATGTTAAAACAAAAACAAGGGGAGGTGGTGCTGGTGGTGCTGGTGGGGGAGAAATGGGGCTCTGCCAGCCCTGCCAAGGGCAGGAGCTGCCTGTTGGCTCCCAGCTCCAGGATGCCTCTGGACCAGTCCCACCAGTATCAGGGGACCGCTCTGTTGCTGGGAGCCGTGCTGCGAGGACAGATAGGGAAAAGCGCGGGGGGGAGGGGGGGGGGGTGTCTGTCATGACCTGTGTTTGTAACAAAATTTGCTTCATCACAAAAATTGTGTCAATAGCATCAAGTTGTTGGGGGGGGGGGGGGCTGTCTGAATAACAGCGATGTGTGTGAGAGAGAGAGAGAGAAATGGGGGCTGGGGGGCTCGTTCCTTATCAGGAAACCTGTAGTGTCAAAAATAAACACCCTGCTGGAGCCCAGTCTGTGTGGGGTTTGGTGCTGGTGGGAGGCTGGTGCCGGGTTGGGGGGTTGGGGGGGGCACCCCCAAGGCAGCTCCGTGTGGAGGCTGCACAGCATCCCCCTGCCACAACACCCCATCGAGAGAGGGAACAAAGCTCCGGGAACGATTAATCAAGTGGCTTAATAAAAAAAAGTATAAATCCCTGAGGGCTGCGTGGTGCTGGTGGTGCTGCTGCCGAGGAGCTGGCTCTGAGACAGCCACCGGGAGGGACGCGCCAGCCCTCCCCTGCTCTCCTCTCTTCTCCTCTCCTCGCCTTCCCTCTCCTCGCCTCTCCTCTCCTCTCCCCGAGCTGCTGCCACACTTGGTTCATTCCAGCTGCAGAAGCTCAGAGCCTTCCATGCGGTGGGATTTTTTTTTTTTTTTTCTCTCCTGGGCTGAAAAAATTAAGGGGAAAAAAAAAATAATAAAAATCACAAGCCTGACCCGCTTCCTCCCCCACCTCCCCCCTCCTCCTTCCTTTCTCCTCTTCATCCAGCCGAGCCGAGGACCATCCCAATCACCAAGGGGAAGGAAAAAAGGGGGAAAAACCCAACAGCAGCGACCGGCAGACCCCCAGCACGCCCCGTTCCTGCCGCTGCCCTTTGACATGCAACCTTCCTTGGGATGGGACCAGCCGGGATGCAGCTGCAGCTTCGGAAGGCACTGGTGGAAATTGGGGATCGTGGCTCTCATGACGGCGGAGGGGAGCGCCTGGAGCCGGGCGCTGCTGCTCTCGCTGGGGCTGCTGGCTGGATCGGCGATGGGTGAGTGCCGTGGGCAACTTCTGCACGAGCATTTCTTCTCCATCCCCAGCTGCGGGGATGAAAGGAGCGGCGTTGTCCCCCCGCATGGGAAAGGGGGTGCGGGGCGTGTGGCACTGGGGTGACGGCACTGGGGTGGGTGGCCATGGGGTGATGGCACTGGGGTGATGGCACTGGGGTGTCGGCACACGCTGCCCTGGCGTCTTGGGCACGGCACCGAGGGTGTTTGATTCAGACCTTTGGAGCTGCATCCTTCGGGAGCAACAATTTTTTAAGCGCTGGGGTGTGATAAAGGGTGGCTTTCTATGATCTCATTCCCCTTCCCCGGTGGGTCAGGTTTGGGCACAGGCGCTGGTGATGTGCAGGATGACTGTGAAAAATGCCAGCACCGCTTTCCCCTCTGTCTTTCCCTGGCATGTTAATTCAGGATTTCACTACCCTGCTGCTTGCCCACAGCTGATAAAACAGATTTTTGGATGCCTTGCATGAAGATGGAAGCACTTTCCTCCTTTTCCTCCTGCCTTCCCAGTTGAATATCTCTTATATATGAGCTCCTTGGCCTCAGCATCCTGGTTTTTATGAAATATGCATGTTTGGGCTTGAAAGCTGAGGAAGGCTCGAATTTGGGGGCAGTTTGCTTGTGTCTCCTACCTCATTTCCGCAGCTGCCCTTGTAGCCAAAGCAGATCCAGGGACTGAAGTTTATTTCTGGTGTAAACAGCAAATATTTAGGGACTGTCCTTCTGTGTGTGTAGGAGGGGGAAGAGTGGGAGAGCCGAGTGCTGGCAGTGGCTGCTCTCCACACTGTGCAGTGCCCCGATTTCCAAGAGTTTCCAAGTAACGTTGTCTTGTCTGCTGTATCCTAGGCTGGAGGAATGCCTGTTTGGGTGTTGATGTGTATGAAAGCTCCTTGGCTTTGGCGGGGGGGGAACTTTATCTGGAATGCAACACTGATTTTATTATGTAAGGCAGGTTTCCTTTCAGGGGCTCAGGATGAGGATTAACTGCTCCTCCTGAGCACTCTGGCAGTGGAGCTGAACAGTTTTGCTGACTGGGAGGATCTGTTAGGAAAGGCTGTAAACCCACCCAAACGACCTACAGGTCCTAATAAAGGCTGGATATTTATTCTGGTGGCTATTTTTCATTTCTTCAGTGTGAACATTCAGCCTGTGCACTGAGGAAAACCATTCCAGCAGCTTCTGCTGAGCTTTCCTCATACGAGCAGACTGATGGAGAGATACCTAAATCTCAGATTTACTCTATCAGGGGCTTACAGCTTTTTTTCTTCTTCTGAGCTGTCTGTGGCTTATTCATACTGGATCTTCCAGGCTTCACTCTGTACCTTGCTGAGCATTTAATCCTGTCTTCTCAGGCCCCTGGTCCCTCCTGTCTGCATTTAGAGCTCTCTGTTCTGGATCCTTCAGCCAGAGGTTGATGCTCTGGGTTGTTTTGCTTTGTGAGCAGAAGACGTGCGAAAGCTTTTTAGATCTCAGATGTTTTTTTTATCTGCATGAGTGCCAGAGGCATTGATCAGTAATCTCTTTAGATTCTGAAACCCCAGACATGATGGTTTTGTGGAAGCAGGATGCCAACTTTGGCGTCAGTGTCTGGTGCTGGGTACGCAGGGACGCACACGGAGGGAGGGGAGGCATCCGCCCTTTGCAGGCTCCGCGGTGGGTTTGGGGTGTAATCCCGGGAAATCAGTTCAGCCTGGGCTGAATCCTGAACCGCCGTGGAACAAAGTTCCAAGAGCTCCAAGCTCTCCCGTTGCCGGCGGTGTGTAGGGAGCAGTAGCCAGGAGTTCCCATAGTGTGGCAGCAGAGCCGTGTGTGTGGAGCTGTCAGCGAGGAGTTCGACATAAAAAGGGGAGAAACGCTGCTCCCATCACATCAGCTGGGCCGTGTCTGCAGTCCTGCTGCCCAAAAATGGCCTTCTAAAAACTGGCACAGGGCGTGTGATGCCTTCAGGTGCTGCTGTGTCCGAGGGCAGGATAACGGAGCTTCCCTTGGGAAAGGACAGAGCTGGAACGGGAGGGAAGGTGCTGCTTGGGGAAGGGAAGTTTACTGTAGGTATGGAAGGGGGAGAGGAAGTGGTTTGTGTGGTTCCCCCTTTCAGTTTTAGGGGTGCAGTGATGGTTTCACAGGGGTAGGGTGGGCAGAGGGCACTGGATTTGCCTTTGGCTGTGGTTGATGGTGGCCCCTGCCCGGCCTCTCGAGTGTGATGGTTCTGGAATTCTGGGTATGGATTGTCAATCAGGTGGGCACAGCAGCGCTGCTCACTCCTTTCTGCTCCTGTCTGGGGAATCAGCTGTGCTCCAGCACTGAAAGGTGCATTTGGGGCTTGTGTAGGCCCCGTGTGTGTGGATAAACACAGATAAAACACATTTTAATGGCCTATTATAAAAGGGTCTTGACACCATTATTTACAAACTGTGCCTTATTAGTCAGCACCTTGCGTGGTACTGGGTTAAGGGAGGATGCACCAGCTTGAAACACCATCTCATCAATTTAGACCTCTGTAATTTTCTTTTTTCTCAATGGAAAGTAGTTTTTGCCAGACTTCTCTTCTGAAGAGTGGAGGAGCAGGAAGCTGTTTATGAATTTTGTTTATGAATTTAAGATGTGGGCAGGAACAGAGGACAGGGGAGGTTTCATTGCAGAGATCTCAACCTGCACTGATAATTCCAATCCCCTGAGGGACCACGAGGGGTTCAAGAACATTCCCTGTTGTCCCACATTTTTAATCAGGTGTGGACCAGTATTAGAAATATGAGGAGAAGGTTCAGTAGGAGGTGCAGTCAGTAAATCTGGTGGTTCTGGATCAAACTTAAATTAAAGACCTGAGCTGGAGACCTGCTCTGTCCAGACGCACGCTGAGAACACGGAATGGGATGTAGGAAAAACAAACCAGGTTCCTGTTTTAAAGAGCACAGCTTCCAGCCGTGTGTAAGGCTGGTTCATACCCTCGGTGTGCTTCTCATCTCAGCATCCTGTTGAAATGATGGCCCCTTCAGTTCCTGTTAAGGGTGTTTTGGATCCATCCATGAGCCATCCTTGCTTGTGGAAGGTGATGTTGTGTGGTCCTGCTGCAGGTAAATGTAGCTTAGAGAGCACAAGCGCATCCATCCAAGGTGGCTTAGGGGAATTCTCCTCAGAAAGTCCCGTAACTGAAATACGATTCCACTGAGGCTGTTGTTCAGACAGACAAAGTCTCGAGGCTCTTGGTGAGAAAAGAGGAGCTCGTGAGGGACCACAAGTTGTGGGAGCAAAGGGGTCTCTGATGAGCTGCAGGGGAGCCACCTGCCCAGCTCCCATTAATCAGCACCCAGGCCTAACGAGCTTTCCTGAGCCCAGAGCTCAGGGGAGGGGGCTGCACCACCACAGGGTGCATTTATGCTGTAAATCATCCCTTTATTTTGTTCTCTTGTCTTAAATCCTCACTTGGGAGTTCCCAATGAGGAACATCCACATCCAGCACATTTCCCCATGGAAGCGTGTGCCCTGAGCTGTGGCCAGAACTCTGCTGCAAGCTTGGGATGTTTGGCTCACAATTCAGGGAATCACAGAACCATTTGGATTGGAAAAGACCTTTAAGGTCACAGAATCCATCGTTAACCCAGCACTGCCCGTGCCACCTTCTGCCTTCCCATTCCTGGCAGATTTCCCTGTGCTGGAAGTTGTTCCTTGCCTGTCCCTCTGGCGTTTTTTCGCTGTGGCTGCTGAGTGCAGCTGAAGAACATCTAAACCCCACTTGCTCCCCACTGAGCTGCGCCCATCCCTCGGATGCCTCCCGGGGAAATGCCGGATCCCGCTGCTGCCGGCTCCCAGCTGCGCCAGCTGCAGGGAGCACAGGGGGCTGTTTGCTCCTCTGCTGCTGCCTCCCCCTCGTCAGGACATCAGGATGGGTGCGGGGAGTGGGATCCAGGCAGTCTGCCCCGGATCCCGTGGATGGATTTGGGCTCCAGGTGTGGCAGAGCTGTTTAGGGGACGTCAGTGCTGTAGGGGATGTGTGTTCCTATCAAAACTGAGTTTTCCTCCCTGCTTCGCATCTAGGGAATGGTTCCTCACCCCCCCCAGGCTGCTGTCAGCCACTTCACCAGCGCTCCAGGGATTTCCAGCCGTGGAATTACTGCGTGGTGTTGCTGCCCTTCTCCGGTTTCCGAGAGCCCAGCTGGTTGGGAAATGCCAAATTTCACAGCTGTGTTTCTGTTCCTGCTGCTGCCCCCCGACTCCTGCCAGAATTTGGCCTGGATCTTGACCAGAGGAAATTGTTATGATAATGTTGAGGGTTAGTTGGGGGCAAGGTCAGGCAGCCTTAACTGGTTTTTGAGCCCACAGCATTGCAAGAAAAGTCCTTTTAACTCCATTTTTATCAGGAGTATCCTGAGACACAGGGCTGGAGTAATTTTTCATGGGCTTTAGTGAAATTATAACAAAGCTCTGTTTAGCTGAGTGGATTTTACATAATACTTCTTTACTCTCCTCCATGTTTCTAGGCATTGGGAGATGCAGAAACACCATGAATAGGCCTAAATTTAAAATAGGCTTTTTTTTTCTAACAGAAGATAGAGCAAATTCAAATGGAAGGGGAGAGATAAGACTTTAAGGGCTACAAAAAAAGGAATGATTAAGTAGTAAAGATTCTGTACTGCTGGAATTGTTGAGTGCAGCATTGAGCTGTCTTCTTGACGTACACAGCAGCCAGAAATGTCAGAGGTGGTGGAATCCTGTTGATTGGCTCTAAATCCGGTGAGGAATGATGGGAAGGGAAAAGGCATCAGGCTTTAAGAGGAGTTTAAACCAGGTGAGGCTTCTTGCTCCACCTGGGAAGAGGTGGGAACCATCCATCCTGCCTGGTAACTGAGGATTTATGGTCCAGCTCAGCGCTTTAATTTTCACTGCTCGTTGAAATGTTTCCCTGAAGTCAGTTTAGTGAGAGCTCCAGTGTGTGCAGTTCATCCTTGTCCTGGAGCTACTGCAGGGCAGGAGCCCAGGTGAGGCTCTGATCCCACCCAGTGTCTCTGCAACCTCTGAGAGCAGAGACAGATTCCTAACAAATGACTCAACCTGATCTCCCGAGGTTTCTCCCAGCCTAAACCACTCCATGGAATAACTCATTGCTTCATGGAGTGACCTGCACAGGGTTGTTTGGGGAGTTCAGGGCAGAGCAGAAAACGTTGGCAGCTCAGCCTTAACCACGACACGGCTTTTCCTGGTTTATTCCTCAGTTGTCCACCAAGGAACGTGAGGCTCCTTGCTGTGAGGTGATTTCAGTGTGATGCCTGAAGTGGCCACTTAAAAACAGAGACTGGACAGGAGTAAGGGAATAAAGGCAGGGATTTGTTTGAAAGGCCTTCGGAGGTACCCTGGGGGCCAGAGGCCACTGCCGAGATGGGCCCCAAGGTGGACGGCAGGGCACGAGTTCTTCACACTTTTATAGGTTTGGTTCATTTGCATAGCAGGGTGAATTCTCCAATTAAAGCTTCAGTTAATGAGGTAATTCCCCTCAGCTTGCCTCCCTTTAGAGGCTCTTTGGTTTATACTTTTTGGGCCTAGGACGGTCTGGGTGTCCCTGGAGAGCAGGCCCGGAGAGGCTTTGTTCTGTCTGCCCAGCACAGAGAGCAGAAGTGAACAGGCCACAAGAAACTTCAGAGTGACACACTGGGCAGTGCAGGATTTGGAAAATAGAGAAGTTAAAACCTAAGGCATCCAGTGCAACTCCAAGGTTATTTCCTGCTCCGTGGAGAAGCCACTTCTATGGCTTTTGGTGGAGTTGGGATATGGAGATGAACCCAGTGATAGTAGCAGCCACAGTTTGGTGTTTACACAGCGTTTCTGGGGAGTGAAGTACAGTGCAATTATGGAAATGGATGTTCTCTGCTTGCAACAAACAGGATGCTGTGCAGGGATCTGCAAAATCTCTGTGCTGCCTCCATGCTCTGCAGTGGCAGCCAGGGCTGGTGGTGGTTAATGTGTAATTGGGACAATCCCTTTGATTAAAGGAATCAAATCAACTCTGTTTCAGTGTCTTGGCCCCATGGAAACTGCAGGGAGCTTGGATGGAAATGATTTTACACCTCCCTTGCATGAAAGTGGATGAGAGTTTTTGGGGTGGGTTGTGTGGTGTTTCTTCTTTCTTCCCAGTGTCAGGTGCATTCCTTGACTCAGCTCCTCACAATAATTTCCTGTCCTTCCAAGGCACAAACATCACCTGTGGGAATAAACTCCCTGGTTTTGAGTGCACACCATGGTTTGCTGGATGGAAAGAGAACTGGGGGCTGTGTCAGAGTCCTGCTGGTGCTGGTGATTCCCAAGGGGTCAGAAAAATCGTGGAGTAAGGAGATGTGATGCTCTGACTTTCACTGGGAGAGGATTTTGTAACCATGAGGCCTGGAGCAGCTGTGGCTGCCGGGGAGGTGTGAGATAGGAGAGTAATTAAAAAAAATCAAATCCTGCCCCATTGTTGACTGCAGAAATCTGCTGGGAAATGAACCTGTGGCCTGCATTGGGGGAATGAAGGTTTGTAGAGGGTTGAAGGAAGTGGAGCAGGGTGCAGAAACACCCGTGCAGCCTGTGGTGTTGGTGTGTGACAGTGTGGTGTGATTATCAGCAGTGTCATTACCTGTCCAGTGAGGTGTAAACACTCAGAATCCTGGAATCCCTGAGGTTGGAAAAGCCCTCCAAGGCCATCAAGTCCGACCTGTGCCCAGTCCTCACCTTGTCCCCAGTCCAGAGCACTGAGTGCCACATCCAGGCCTTCCGTGGACACCTCCAGGGATGGGCACTCCAAACCTCCCTGGGCAGTTCCAATGCCTGACCAGCCTTTCCCTGCAGAAATTCCTCCTGGATGCACCTGGAGGTGGCCCTTGTGTGGCAGAGGGAGCAGTCTAAACTATCAACAAGTATTGTGTGTAATTCTAGAGTGTTGGAGGACTGTGGAAGAGGTGGAAATCGCAGCCCAGAGGGCCTTTCTTCCAGTGTTGCTGGAATTCTGCTTGTCAAGCCAGCTTTGGCTTAGGACAACATGTGAGAAAGGCCACCAGTGCCACCAGAGCCAGCTTTGTTTGTGTGGGCACCACCTGGCCAGGGCTGGAGCTGCAGCCAAGTCCTCACTAAAGAAATTCTCAAACCCTTGCTGGCGTTTCAGCTTCTTCCTTTGTTAATCCCGAGTGTCCTCGGAAGGCAGCTCCTCTTTCCATCCGACCAGAAGGAAATCTACAGCTTCCCGTTTCCTGCTGGTGAATGTTATCCCCTTCCCTCCTCGTAAAAAGGCATTTCTACTCCTGTTTCATTCCTGGGCAGAGCAGTGGGTGCCCCAGGAGGTGCAGGGAAGGTGGGAGGCAGAGGCAGGAGCAGGAAGGCCTGGCCAAGGTCACCCAGCAGGGCGTCAGCAGAGCCAGGAGCAGCCTGGATGTCGCTCCTGCGTCATCCCACACTGAGTGCCAGCACAGGAATGTGATGCTGCTGCTCCTGAGGTGGTTTTTGAGAAGCCTTCCTGCTGCAGATGAGGTCTGTGCAAAGGCATTTCACAGTGGTTACACTGGAACAGAACAATTCCTCTGTCCATTTATCAAAATGTCTGCGATTCCCGTTTCAAGACAGATAAAACAACAGTGAATATCAAATAAAGGTGTCTTTGTCCAGAACACTTGAAAACAAAAGGAAGGGAAGGTTTGTTCCTCTGACCTCTGGAATGTGAAGTCTGTTCTGTCCTGGTGAAATGGCTTTATTTGGGTTTCATCCACCTGCCTTGGGGCCTCCTACATTTCTTTCAGTGTAGAATTTTACCTGTTCCTCACTTGTCACTTCAGTGTAGACCAAGGCACGGTCACAGCCTGATAATCTCGGCCCTAGCTGCATCAGAAGGTGCAAGAAGGGCTGGAATAGCCAAGAAAGATGAGTTAATCACAGGCAGAGAATTAACCACAACTGGGGATTTGCTGCTTCAGTGCTCTCCTGTTATTTGCACACTCCCCTGACTCGCAGGAGTTGTTAGAGCCCAGTTCCTGCTGCTTCCTGTGGCTGTGGGCACTGGGGAATCCTTCAGAGCCTCACTCACTCTGCTTCCCTTCCCCATCCCTAAAACAGGGATAAATAGAATTTGCAAAATGATTCACAGATTTATTCTGCAGGGAGAGATCTTGGGATGTGTGCGAGGAGCTTTCAGCAGGTACAAATTGCACGAGGTTGATTAACTGCACAACTTTTACATGCTCTTGGTTCTCTCCCTTGATTGCGTGGAGTGAATTCAACCATTTCATGTACAATTTGGGATTAATTGTGAATGACATTTTGAGGTGAAAGTTGTCTGTCTGCTACTGAACTTCAAGTAATATTGTCAGAAAAAGTCAGAAATGAAATCTCATGCAGTTTCTGTTGCAGGAAGGATTTGCACAGCTCCTGTAATTTGTACAGAATTGCCTCCACAGTTTTTATATGTTTAGATCCATGTTTTATGCAAAGACTGCAGCTTTTAAAAGCGAAGTGTACTCCCTAGAGATGGGAAGGTAGGAGATTTGCACTGAGAATTTGCCAGAAGCATCAGGGAATTGGATCCCAGAGTTTAGCAAAGCAGGATATTGGCAGAGGATGGTCTGGACCTTCTGATTTTAACCTGCCACAGACTCTGCCTTTGAAGCAGTTGCTTAAATTATGTGAGCTCCAGCTTCTTGCCTATGGAGGGGAAAAATAGTGCTGTACTAATAATATTATCTAATTAATTAAGAAGATGAATGCCTGCAGGATGGCAGAGATCAAATGGAGAACTTGTTTCCTTGTTACGGTTCCTGTTATTTATCAGCAGTTTATCAATATTTTGTTCAGTTAATTTAGTGAAAGCAGAGTTTGAAATAAGAATTTTTTTTTTGGTGGTATTTATGTCGTTGCTTTTGGAGTCGGATGGCCTGAGGTGGAGTTTATTCCCTGAAAAATCAGGAGTGGGATTTTAGGCACAGAAAGTTTGTTGAGGAGCTTTGCAGTGGGGAATGATGTGTTGGGGTGTAGTGGCTTACACAGGGTCACATCTTATCCCCATTCCTCCCTCTCCATGTCTTTAAATCCATTAATCCCAGCAGGATTCTGCCCTCCTCTCCCTGCTGCTGGCGAAGGAGAGGCTTTGCACCTTGCAGAGGCTGTGGGGAGCTGTTAAAGTCAGGGGTACAGAAAATTGCAGCTCATTTCTCCTGTGACAAAGGCACAATTCAATGTTCCTTTCCCCTTTATCCACCAAATAATAACACCTAGAAAAACACATTTCCTCCTGGAAAGGGGAGGAAAATATCCCATCCTGCAGAAGGATAATGGAGCTGATGCTTTTCCAAAGGCGATGCCATTTTTAAAGATGCTCCTTGCATCCCACAGCATATTGTTTATATCCCTCTATTGTTGTTTTGTCTCCATTAGGGAAAGGTCAGGCACGGATCCTGGACACTGGGCATCTGTCAGCAGCATTCCCGAGGGGCTGGCATTAAAGTTAAGCACCACTCAGGCTGTTAATATTAAAATAACACCTTATTTTAAAGTAATGAAGGGTTTTAGAGTATTGAAGTGTTTTAGAATAATGAAGGGTTTGAAGGATGGGGAGTTTGTCCCTCATTGTGTGGGGACTTTCTTCCAGTGTGGGGCCTTTCTTCCCAGTGTTGGGTTCAGCACAACCTCTGGAGGCAGCAGCCAGACCAGAAGGACAATCTGCCCTCTCTGAGGGCTCCACTTCCCTCTCTGCAGGCTCTGGTGTCCTGTCCTGCAGATCCTGCAGCTCTTCAAAGCTGGTAAACCAGCTGCATTGGAATGTCTCTACTTTGGTAGGTGCTTGAATGAAAATCGGTTTTAAAAGCCCCATCAGAGCTCCTGTGCTGAGGGAACAAGGTGTGGAATTGTCCCTACACAGTCGGGAGAGCCCAGAGATAAAGCCCAGGGTGGGTTTTGAGTGAGGTTCTTTGGACTTGATAAAAAAGGAGGAAATGCTTCCCTGTGAGGGTGGGGAGGAGCTGGGATGGAATTCCCAGAGCAGCTGTGGCTGCCCCTCGATCCTTGGCAGTGTCCAAGGCCAGGTTGGACGAGGCTTGGGGCAGCCTGGGACAGTGGGAGATGTCCCTGCCCGTGCCAGGGGTGGCACTGGATGAGCTTTAAGGTCCTTCCCACCCAAACCACTCCAGGATCCTGTGGCTGATGCTACCCTGGTGTCTCACAGGCCCAGGGCCCTTCTCCAGAGGCACAGGCAGGGCTGGTTCTGATCCTGGGCAAGATTTAAGGTATAAAAAACCAACCCTGCGAGGTCTCTGCTGTTGTCATCTCTTGGTAAACACCTGGACATCTTCCTGCTGAATTAACTAATTTTTTTTAAAAAGAGCAAGTTCATTTCACTGAATTTAAAATACCAGCTCTGGGGAGGCTCTGTCATTTGTTCCTCCTGGGAGCACTTCCCAATCTTAAATTAGAGAACAAGTAATGACCTTTTTGTGCCCAGGAGTCCAATGCTGAGGGCTCTTACAGGGAGTTTTTTGCCTTTTTTTCCATGAAATGCAGTTAACAAATGAGACTTTTGACAAAAAATCCCCAATTTGAACGAACAAGTCGATTCAATTCACCCCCCGTTAGCTCCTTGATTGAGAGCTATGTAGATTGAAGAAGAAAGGTATTGATCTGCTTTGGGGATTGAAAACTAAGATGAAGTGGAATATGTCTGTGGGTGAAAATGAGGTTTTAAATGGATGGAGGAAGTGAGAGAAAAATAAAACACAATGTAATGTTAATGGAAGGGAGTTCTGGGTTTCTCTGGTGGTTGCACAGATGTGGAGAGGTCACAGGATGCAGAAACTGTACAAGTCGTGGAAAATCGGTGCCTGGCACAAGAATTCTTCTAGACTGGGTCAGAACAGGACAGAAGAGTTTGGTTTTGTGCTATCAGAGCATCCATCAGTTACCAAGATGATGTTTGGACAGAGGGACATTGCTTGTTGAACAGAGCTCACAGCTTTCAGTGCCCACAGATGATCTTTAACATCTCTTCCAAACCATTCCATGATTCTCTGAAATAATAATCGAGGTTTTGCCATTGTAAACGTGAAATTCGTCTCTAAATGGACTGAAAAATTCAGTATAATTGAAATGTTTCACTCTTTCTTCAGATAATCTGGTAGGAGCCTTTTGTAGCTGTTGTTGTTTGGGGCATGTGACGGGCTTGGGTTTTTTTTGGCTCATTGGGTGAAGTGAATTATTAACTTTTATTTATTAACTTTTCTCTGTACCGTCAACTCCAGGTGACTTTCATTGATTGCTCAAGGTGACAAGGAGGCATTAGGTAATAAATATCAAGTGCTGCAATACTTAAAGGAAGTGAATATGAAAGTGCTGTTAACGGAATCAAGTAAAAATTGGATTTATATCCTAACAAAAATTCCCAGGAGAAATTGCTTTCTGTTTGGCTCTTTTTGTAATTCAAATCCAATCACACAAGTGTGAGCTGTTGTAATACAATTGCCTGGCAGAGAGGTTTGTTGGAAGATCTCAGAGCACTTGTAAACAGACAGAACATTTCACTTTGCAGAGCGTGGGGAGATGAGAATTGTGGTGCACGAGTGAAGAGCTTTTAATAAGTGGCGTCTCTGCTTGTTCCGAGTGATATTTTTGATTTATTTCAGCTCTGGAGGTGTAAGATGCTGGGGATGGCAGTGGGTAAAGTGGTTTCTTCTGTTTTAGCTTCTCTGGGCCCCTGTTCCAAGCCCTGGGGACTAAAAAGGGTCTGTGGCCTCCCTGCAAGCACCAGAAGGGGACTTGTGTAACTCCTGGGCTTTTAGGGAGTAAAAAACGCATGAAAATACAACCTGGGTAATTAATTGATGTGTAAAATCTAAGTTAGAATCCCAAACATGGTGGGGAGGGGAAAAAACCCCTTGGAACCCCCTCAGAGCTTAGCAGAGGTTTATTTGTGAAGGAGCTCTCCCCACTGTGCTCTCCTTAAACCATCAGCTCTCCATCAGGGAAATGATGGAATTGCTGATATTGGGAGAATTCCAAGGGCTGAGGGCTTGTAGATTATTAGGGAGATGGGATTTGGAGCCCAAGATCTCCCTTAGGCCATGAGGGAACATTGAACTTGACAGGTGGACACAGAGCTTCAGTGGCAAATGGAATCGAGCTGGTTTCAGGTGTTCTGTGGTGACAAGGTTTGGTGACAAGGGCAGTCCAATAATGAAAGATTTTCATGAGGAATTCTTTAATTTTGGCTCCACTGGGACTTGGGATGGATTTCACCTTGAACCTGACTTCACCTTCTTCAATTTTTATTTTCTTTTTTGAGATAATCCTAACACCCAAGATGAAAATGCCTTTGAGCCCACTGGATAAATCATTTAAATGCAAATATTATTTTACTGCAAAATAATTGAAATACAAATTGAAAAATCTGTTTCGGTGATAATAATTAGCACCTTGTAAATGAGACAGTAAAAATGCTGCTCGTGAGTAGAGTCCATTTGCAGATGCTGGGAAGAAAGTTTGTCATCAAATTAGCTTGTGTTTTCTGAGTTTAATTCCAGTTGGGGGTTGAGATGATCTGGGTCATTTTTACAGATGTCTGTCAGTGGAGGTGAGAAAAAATGAAATCTTCGCTGTGTTCCTCTTACAGAGAAAATAAAAGTAAAATTTTCAGAAGGTTTTGAATCAGGCTGAACATTTTCATTGAGGCTCGGACTCCCAGGGCAAGATTTTCAAGGCTATTTAGATGCCTAAATAAGTGGAGACTTGTCCAGGGAGGGTTTGTAAGGGAAATGTGGCTGCACATGGGGTTGGGAATGTTCCAGAGCATCTCTCTGCAGTTCTTGGGTTATAAAATATTTGTAAACCTGGGGCTCTGAAAAGCCTGGGGCCTTTTGAAAAGGATTTGTGAACTTGGGTTGGGTTTTGTGGCGTTTGTCACAAAGGGGTCACCTGGTGGCTTGACACCTTCTCGTGATTCCAGGGTCAGTCAAGGCCTCCCAGCGTCCATCTCAGTGCCTTAACCGTGCCTTAAACCATAATTTTTTCGAGGATAACTCTTGCTTTGCCAGGCAAAGTGCAGAGAGAGGAGCTTTGGGGTCCCTTCCCAGCCAAAGCATTCAGCGATTCTGTGATGGAATCCAAGGGCACTGCAGGAACTGAGAGGCCATGGAGGGAAGTGCTGGGAATTCCCGGCGGGGCTGTTCCTCACGCCAGAATCTGCATTAATTGGTTAATGCCTGTGGAGTGCTCTGGAGATGGAAGCAGCTCCATAAGTGCCCGGGTTTATTATTCTGCTGACAATGGCTGTGGAGAGGAGTGGCAGTGCTGAGGGAACAGTCAAAATTGATTAAGAGACAATTCTGAAAGGGAAAGTTTTGAGGGAAGGAAATTACATCCCTGAAGAGGCCATTCTGGCTGAATATTGGGATAACTGTGGTGCTTCTGGAGCTGAGCAAGTGATCTCAAGTGATGGCTGGTGTGCCCAGGGTTCGTGTTTCCAGCAGGGGTGGTGCAGCTGTGGACTTCCTGCAGATAATTGGTTAATGAGTGGCTGCTGGAAGTGTGGGAAGCATTGGGAAACCCAGTTGTTTAGGTTTATTTGGAATGTGAAAGCCACAGAGTTTGAAACAGAACTTGTGAAATCCAAGAGCAATCTGGAAGAATCCTGGGATTTTCTGGGTTGTGAATCATGAAAGCTTCAGTGTGTGTGTAGGCAACTCCAAAGGGTTTTCCAGCAGAGATGAGGAAGAGCTGATAAAAGTCTTCATGAGGCATTGAGGAGCCTTGGTAGGAAGGATTGAAGTGGTCTGATGTCCTTGGCACAGGAAGAATTCTGACCGGGATGGGTTGAGGGTGATCAGAGGTGTATCCTAGAGGAGTGAAAGCACAGCTCTTACTTGTCCTGGAAAACAGGAAGGAGATCAAATTATCCTCCATAAATACACCCAGGCCAGGTAAAACAGACTGGGGAGAACTGTTCAAAGGAAAATGTTGGTGTGGAAAGAAATGGCCCCAAGCTGTGGCTTTATCCTGAATTTCCACTGTTGCTGTTTAAGAACTTCCTGCACATCCTGGGGGTGGGTGATTTGTGGCATCTGGATAGAATCCTTGATCCCAAACACGTGGATGAGCTGCTCTGCTCCTGTGTCCTGGACACACCTGCAGCCACTGGCTTTGCTCAAAACACTCCTGTCAGGCTCATTTCTGTTGCTGAGCTGCCCTGGGCTGAATTCAGGTTCAAATTCAGGTTCGAATTCAGGCTCAGATTGGGTGTTAAAGGCTGGTGGAGAGGAGTGATTGCTCTGGGCTGGGTGCAGCAGTTCTTTCCTTGTGTGTCTGGCTGCTTCTTCCACACCACTTCCCAGGGCCTCAGCAGGGAGCCCCAAACAGCTGGAGCTGCTGAAATCCAGAGGCAGGAATGTTGTAAAGGAAATAATCTGGGACTTGATGAACGTGGCGGACGCTGGTTTGTGTGCAATAGCACCAAACTCTGTCACTGACGGCTCAGCAGACACAGAAATTTCTGTGTGTTTACAGTCCCTCTCCTTTCCCTCTCCCAAGGCCTGTCAGGAAGCGCTGGAGCTGCTCCCTGTGTGCCTGTGCTTAGCAACTGAGCCTGGCAACATCAGGGCACCAGCGGCGGTGCTGCGGCCCTGGCTGCCTCTGGAATCGTAATTTGGGATGAACCATCCTGCTGCCGCTTTTCCAGGGCTTCCAAAGCCTGGAGCTTCATTCCCTGTCCTTCAGGCTTCCTTGAACACGCCCAGCCAGCTTTCCTGCCACTGCCCTGCACAAACCAGGCGAGCTGGGAGTGAAACCCTGTCAGGGCGTGTGAAGTTTTTCCAGGAGTTTTCTGGCTCAGTCACGTTGCCCTGTGCTCGGGGTGAATTCTGTAGATGTGAAGAGCTCCCGTGACACAGCTCCATGATTTCACCTAAATCCGAGGCTGCTGCAGTGCCACAGGGGCCAGACTTGACTTGTGGAACATCTGTACCAGGAAATGGATTTGCTGCTCTGAGAAGTGGAGAGGGCAGAAACCAGGGATTGTGTTTAAAATCTTATCAACTGTGGCTGCTTAATTAGATTTTTAAAGTGCTTAAAGCACTGGTCTCTTTCTGGGGCATTCAGGCTTTTTGTTTGCTTGGGGTTTTTCAGGATATGAATGTCTGAACTCCTTCAGCTGAGGTGCCCTAGAGCCCTGTGGAGGTCAGTGGGCCTGGCAGAACGAATGCCCCTCGTTCTCATGCAAAGGGCACGGAATAAAGTCACTTTTGTCACAGGACAGACACGCATGTGGTTAGTGAGACAGGGTACAAGGAGAGGAATTGGCTGGTTTGCTGGGCCTGCAGAAAGCTCGGGGTGGGTGTTGGGCTCTGTGCAATCCTGAACGTGTCTGGATATTTATCCCGGGCAGATCAAAGAGTCTCTGTCGTGCTGAGGGCTCTGAGAGCACTGTCAGTGCCAGAC
The DNA here is from genome assembly GCF_009650955.1 of Corvus moneduloides. Classification (NCBI taxonomy): domain Eukaryota; kingdom Metazoa; phylum Chordata; class Aves; order Passeriformes; family Corvidae; genus Corvus; species Corvus moneduloides. The sequence continues at coordinate 4,706,481 of NC_045498.1, forward strand.
TCCTGCCTGCTGCCTCACCATGCTCCTCTCCCCTCCTGTCACTGGGGAAGCAAATCGAGCATAAATCTCTGGCAGTGAGCTGGGGTGGTCCCTTCACGCCGAGGGACGGGCAGGGACAGCTGCTGTGACCCTGCTGTCTCTGCATTTGCAGTTCACACCAGGCAGGGCAGCGAGTGTGAGCTCCTCTCGGGGCACTGACGGCGCTGCTGCTCCCTGTGCTGCCATTCCCGGTGTCCCAGTGCTCTGCAGAGATCTGATCCCAGCAGGGAACAGCTGTGCCAGCTCCGTGCTGTGCCCAGGCTGCAGCCAGGGACGCTGCTCTGGTGCCACTGCCAGGCTGAGGCTCCCCTGCTGCTGGCAGGGACTGTCCCACTGAGGCTTTGCAGCTCTGGGTGTGATTCCATGACACTGTGGTTGCAGAAAGCCTGCAGGAATTACAGGCTGGGCTCTGGATGACTCCACATCCTCCTGCACTCCCTGTCAGTGGCCATGGGAAGGGCTGCTGTGGAAGTGGAGCTCAGCAGGGTATGTTCCATGAGACCAGTGCAGCTCCTCTCCCGGGTGTTTCTCCCTGAGCTTTGAGGAAGTTCCCTTCAGGATTTATCATCACCCTTTGGCAAAGAGAGCACAGCCTGGAGGTGTGGGGGGTGTGAGGTGTTCCTAATTCTGTTTGTGGCCAGTGCTAACTGCAAATGCTTTGGGTGGCACCACAGCCCTGGGATTTATGTGGTGCTCAGTCCATGGAGTGGAGTGGGAAGCGGCAGATCTTCAGCTGGGATAAGGAATCCTCTGGAATCCTGCCCTCTGGTACTTGGCAAGGACAAAGAGATGGCAATGGGGCAAATCTTCACTGGTGACTGAGCAGGTGACTCTCAGATCACTTAAAGAAGGGTCAGTGTGGGGTGTTCGGCTTTGCTGATAGGAGTCCTGTGCCTTGTTCACTGCTGAAAGGTTCAGGGGCTTCCCTTTCCCTTTCCCTTTCCCTTTCCCTTTCCCTTTCCCTTTCCCTTTCCCTTTCCCTTTCCCTTTCCCTTTCCCTTTCCCTTTCTCTTTCCCTTTCCCTTTCCCTTTCCCTTTCCCTTTCCCTTCCCCTTTCCCTTTCCCTTTCCCTTTCCCTTTCCTCTTCTCCTTCCCCTTGTCTTTCTCCTTCCCTTTCTCCTTTCCCTTTCCCCTTTCTTTTTCCCGTTCCCCTTCCCCTTTCCCTTTTCTTTTTCCCTTTCCCTTTCTCCTTCCCTTTCTCCTTCGCCTTCCCCTTCCCCTTCCCTTCTCCTTCCCCTTCCCCTTCCCCTTCCCCTTCCCTTTCCCTTTCCCTTTCCCTTCCCCTTCCCCTGTTGATGCTGTAATCAGTAATTGAAACTCCTCACCAGTATTGACCAAGCAAAGTTTTCTTTGTTGTGCACGTTTCCAACGTTTCCCGACGTTAAATCCATTGCTGTTGGATCAGCTGGTAGATGGAGCAGTGTTTGTGTCTCCACCTGGAGTCAGTGCAAATCAAATGCACAATTTTTGCAGGTGGCTGACTGGAAATGGTCAGGAAAATGTGTGTTCATTAATGTGCCTTGCTAAACCAGACTTTAGACTTTGGTACTGCTGATATTAAAACTGATGTGTTACGAGAGATTTTCTAAACGCTTCTTAGAACAACTCCAGAGGAATTTTTCAGTATTTTCCACTATTAGTCCTGAAGCCCTCCTGCCTCCTCTTCCAGCAGGAGGGAATCCATCTCCCTTTCCCCTCACTGTGTGCGAGTCTCCCCTCCTAAACACTTGTCCTGTTGTCTCACCTGCTCTGATTCCGTTTGGATTGGGAGCTCTGCAGATGGCAAAGTGCTCCATCAATCTGCTGGAGTGATTGGGAATGGTACAGCGAGCACCTGGTGGGAGCCAGCGATTGATTAGATAACAATCTTTGTTTAAAAAAACAGGGATGAGGGCCGGGAAGGCTGAATCCCTTCTGTTCCCAGGTCATTCCAGGGCAGGGATGGCACAGGGGACGCTCAGGTCATTGTGCCACGCTCGCCCTCCCTGAGCTGCCTTCAGCTGGGGTGGAGTTGATTCCACCAGAACAGGTGGAGCCCAAAGTCATGGAATAAATGAATCCAACAGACTTTCTGTGGACTTTTCATGGATGTTTTGCAGGGGTGCTCCACAGACCGTGTGAATGATATCTGCTGTTATAACAAAACTTGGGAAGGGGAGCGGTGCGAATGGAGTTGTGCTGGATAATGTGGGATCTGGGCATGGAATAAGGGGCAGGACGTGCAGCTTCGGGCTGGGGCAGAGTTAATGTTCCTCCCAGGGGCTGCTCTGGGGCTGTGTTTTGGGTTTGTGCCGAACACGGGGTTGATAACACAGAGGTGCTTTGTTAGTGCTGAGCTTGCCCAGAGCCAAGGCCTTTCCTGCCCCTCATACGGCCGTGCTGGGGAGGGATTTGGGAGTGTGTGGGAGGCTGGGAGGAGACCTGGCAGGGACAGGTGACCCCAAGTGACCAATGGGGTATCCCAGAGCATGTGACATAAATGGATGGACGAAGGCGGAAGGAGGGGACATTTGGAATTGATGGTGTTTCTCTGCTCCATGTGAAGTGGTCCGGCTCTCCTGGAGGTGCTGAGGACCTGCCTGCCCACGGGAAGCAGGGAATGAATTCCTGGGTTTGCTTTGCTTGCGTGCACGGCTTTTGCTTTCCCTATTAAGCTGTTTATTTCAGCCCACGCGTTTTCTGGCTTTTACCCTTCCGTTCTCTCCCTGTTCCTGCTGTGGGGGGATGAGGGAGCAGCTGTGGGGGGATTGGGGTGACACTGTGAGGACAGGAGGTCTGGAGCCCCAAGGGGAAATCTGGCAGCTGCTTTTAGGACCAGTGACTACTCCAGCAATTCCCAGCATAACCCAGGGCAGCATTTCCTTCCCAGTCCCTCCCAGCAGCTGGAGTCTCTGGCCTGTCAGGGTGCTGCTGTGTGCTGGTGAGACAGGACATGTGTGCAGTGTCATGTTCCTGGGCTGTCACATTCCTCCCTGGAAGGGGTTTTGCTGTTACCTGGAGCTGGACATTTCCTGGGTGTTTTCACTGCCGCTGTCAGAGCTGCTCGGAGCTCGGTGTTGGAGGGATGTGCTCTCCACAGGCTCGGCCATGGATTACAAACCCAAAGGATGATAAAGCTGGAAGGACTTTCTTCAAAGAGGGCTGGAGGAGAGGAGGGAGTGTGCCAGTGGAGGTGACAGGTGGCATCCCAACATCGGGGTGAGGCAGAATGAACGTCCACCCCAGTGTCCAGCTGGATTGGACTCAGTGTCCAGTTTTTGATTTGGCACTTCAGGACAGATGTGGCACAGCTGGGCAGAGTCCAGAACCCCACCAGGGGGTCAGAACCATCACTGAAGAGGGAAGCATTGAACAGATTGGGCTCATTTATTCCGTAGTGGTGCTTTCCCACATTTTTGCATGTGTAGATTCAGCATTCCCGGTGTTAGGTGCCTTTCTGTCTCTGTAGGTGCTCATGGCATTTCTAGAGAGCTGAAAAAGCCTCATGTCTGTTCTCTTTCCCTTTCCTGCCTTTCACATATTCCCAGAGGCTTCACGAGCTGCAGGGTGAACATCCCCTGTCTGGGGAGAATGAACCTTTCTCTGAGGCCACGTGGGGAGGAGAAAATACCATGGTCTGAAGGAATAACGGGATGGATCTGACATGGAGGAAAGGCAGAGCTGGGGTGATTTTGTCCAGGCTTTTCCTAATCTGAAACACAAAGGTGTCATCTGGAAGACATACTGGGAATGCTGTGGGCTGACAGAGCAGTGTGGTGGTGCCTGAGGATGGGGCAGAGACACCTGGAATTTCCAAACTCCCTTTTCCTGTGTGGGTGTTGTGGTTTTCAGGTGTGTGGTGGCTCAGTTGGAGCTTTTGTGGAATCCCAAACATGCGTAGGAAATTCTCGTCATTTTCCAAGACAGTATTTTTGGTTGGGAAAGGAAGGGAGAGCACACGTGGGGAAATCTAAATATGTTTTCACTTCTTTTGTTCCTCTCTTTTTCCTTGGGAAGGCCTTAAAATGGAATTGCTGGGCTGGAGCAGTGCCTGGGTGTGGGAGCTCTGCAGTAACAGCCTGGGCAGCACTAAAAGGGACAAAGTGATGGCAGGGGGGAGTGAGGGACTCCTGGACTGGGAGGGAAGGGTTGTGTGTGCCCAGAGACCCGTGGTGTTTTTGGGATCTGCGGAGTTGTGCCGTCCTGCTGGAAGCTCCCAGCCTGCAGCTGAGCTGAGCTGGGGCTTCGGGTTCTTCCTGGGCTTGGCAGTGCTGGCACGAGCTGAATTCAGAACAAATGCACTTTCTGTGCCCTTGCAGTGCCCGGCTCATCACTCCCCTTGCTCAGGGGGAAGCAGGCTTGGGCTATCTGAGATGTAAATCAGCCCCTTGATGATGCTCTTGGATCCGCGGGCTTTTGATTAAGTTATAGTTAATGGAATGACTCTGCATTATTTATTACCCAGCAGGCTTTGATGGGAGACTGGAGGTTAAGCTCCAGCTCGGAGAAGGTGAATCCTGAGGGCAGCAAGGCTTGGATTGATCCGGGGTGGAGGTGCTTTCCCTGTTTGCTCACTGAAATTGGGTGAGGCGGAGAGTCAGAGCCGAGCTGGGAGTAAACTACTCCGTGTTTGTGATCAGCTGTAATGACTTGGTAAAGCACCGCGTAAGGAGGCATCTTTAGTGCCTGATAAATGATTCACAACAGTAAACAACGGGCAAAGGAACCTTTTCCCTATTTAGAAGGCGGTGCAAACAATGGAAGGAGTCGGCGCGTGTGGGTTTGGAGGGCTCCGAGCAGCGGAGGGCTCTGTGAGGTGAGCAAACCTCGGAGGTGCTGCTGGGCAGGCAGGATTTGCCCCTGGTGTTTCAGCGTTTGTGTGGCTGCAGGATGTGGGTTTCAGTTCTCCTGGGGAGAGGTTTTGGATGCGCCCGTGTTTGGTGGAATGGCTGTAGAACAACACGGAGTAACAGCATTTCTGTGTGAGGAGCAGTAACTAAAGCAAATGGCAATGCCCCAAACTGCTGCATTAGGGAGGAGGCAGCCGTGGATCCTCAATAAATGATGCTGCTGAGAGCAAGGCACTGTGCATGATTTGATATTTGTTCCCACTGAATTGTGCAGTGACCATGCATCAGTGTTTGCTAAATTAGATTTCGTTTCTGCTGAGGAGCAAAGTGCAGCAACTTGTATTTTAGGAAGCACTTCAGAGAGAAATTCAGTCTCCCTGTCTCTCAAGCGTTGCTTCCTTGGATAAGAACGTGGTGTAAACCAACAGCTACAATTCTTCCTTGGTTTACAGCACCCCGGATCTGGCCTGGGATTTAAGTTTAAGGAATTGAAAGTAGGTGGAAGATGACTTTTTCCCTACTCATTTCCTTTGCACTTGTCACGTCAGACAACGCCTTTGTTATTGTGTTTACCTCTGACAGCTTGGTGGAGGTTTGTAGTGACACAGTTTGGATGTTCAGGTTTATCTCAATCTGGAGCTGCTGGAATTCCCCTTCAGGCAGGGGCTGGGGGGGAGCAGCAGCCAGGGCAGCTCATTCCTGGCCTCAAGTGTTGCTTATTTGAAGGGAATAACAAAATCCTGTTGCTGCGAATGTTCCTGAATGGTTGAGTCTCCTGGTTTTCATGCACATAACCTGGTGGGTTTGAGTGCCACCATTGCCACCTCTGGGACACTGAGGACATTGGGAACCAGTGGATGTTGCCCCACTTCAGTGACTGGGGTGAACTGGTGCTGCCCCAGAGCCCAGCCAGCCCTGCTGCTTCAGGGCCGCTCTAAAGCTGCAGTGACTGGCACCAGAATGGTCCTGGCTTGTGTGTCGAGGTGAGTTTGGATTTACAGTGGAACTGAAGCTCCCACGAGTCTCTGGCTCCACTCCTGGAGCTTGTCCTGTCAGAAGAACTCTGCTTTGGAGTACGAGGATGTTGTTGCTGCTCCTGCCATCCTTCCTTTCTCTTCATGGCAGCCCCACAACGAAGCTTGGGGAGTTTGGAACTCTCCTCTGTTCAGCTGATATTACTTATTTTTCACTGCAGTGTCTGGTCACGTTAAGTTCTGTACCGTGGGGATTAACCGTGTGGTACAAACTGCTGTGGGCAGCCCGTGGCTCAGAGCTGCAGCTCTTCTGTGAGAGTACTGCAGAGTAAATATTCCATCGTTTCCCTCGTGAGGAGCCCAGGGTGAAGCCAGTTAGTCTGGGGATTGTTCAGAGAGTGGCTCTTGCACAGAGGAACTGTTGGAAATGGAGACTTGGTTCAGTTGGTTAAACCAACGTGTAAAAGAATTGAAAAACTGAGTCACCATCAGTGAATTATCATTGGTGGTGTCCCAGACCAAGATGTTTTCCCAAAGTCACATGGGTTTCCTTAAAGGACTCAATGATTTTGGAGGTCTTTTCCAGCCTAAATGACTCTGTGATTCCTTGGGCTGTGGTTTTTCCCTGCCTTAGGTTGTGATCCCTTTGGAGAAGGGCTCTGAGCAGTGCCAGGCGTGGGAGCGCCGTCGTCCTTGTCTGGAAGTTGCAGTGCCGCGGCAGTGAAGCAGCACTGATGGATTCTTTACGGGGATACACTCCCAATAAACCACTCTCCGGAATTGAGAGGGGCAGGAGGTGTTGGCAGAGCCCAGCTTGGGATCAGCTCTGCTTTCACTCCGTCACAAATCGGGCAAATGCCCACAAACCCATCCCTGTGATGAAGCCGGGGGGTGTCACACCCTCCGGAATGTGAGCCCATGGATAAGAGATTAGGAGCTGGAATATCTACAGAAACACACCTGAGCTGAGGTTAAAAGCAAGGCTGGGAGGGGGGGCTGATGCAGCATTGCCCTCTCTGGGTGAGGAGTTGGAGGTGCCTCGTGTCAGACTTTGGGCTGGGGAGAATGTGCCAGAAATTTTGGGAGAATTGTCCTCTGTCAACCCCAAATCCACCTGGAACTTCCCAGCACAGGCACCGGTGCTGCCCTTTCATATCTTTCTACTTATTTGTGCTCCCGGGCCAAAGGGATGAAGGGAATTGTTCTTGCAATCTTCAGAGGAGAAATTTTGAATTTTAGATAAGGTTTTGTCAATCAAGGCTGAGCTGAACTAACTCAGACCTGGAAGCAAATGATAGAACACATAAATTCCCTCAGCTTCCCGGATTTCTTTCCTTGCCTGATGACTTTTTCCAGCAATGTCCAATCTAAATGAAGTTCCCTGCTATTACAGCTATTACAGAATATATTACTGCCCAGTTTGGCAGCTTTTGCAAAGCTGTTCTTTGTTTGCGCAATTTTCTTCTATCTGTGCCCAGAGCACCTCTGGGTCAACATTGTGAACATGCAAGTATTTCAGTAGATTGATTGGATGCATCATAAAACTCTGTCTTATTTTTCTATTATTTATTTGTTCTTTCAGAGAGATTTATGTCCATTTGTGGCACTGGTTGTGCAGGGATGGGCTGAGTTGGTGGATTTTGGAGCTTCCGTATGACCTTGGAAGCGTTTGGAACACGATGTCTCTGACCTTGAATTTATTTCCTGAGCTTCATGCAGCCTTGGTAGCTTTTATACCATCAGGAAATGGAGAGACACAGCCTCTTTAATTTCCCATTTGCCTTAAGTTGTTCTGATGAACTCATGATTAAAATAAAAATGAGCAGGAGGGACAGTTCAATATCCCCCTGCTGCCTATTGAGCGTCGCTGTGGTTGGAGAAAGGATTCAATTGAATTGGAGAACCGAGCTCGTGGATCCTTGGTTGTTAAAACAAACTGGGGTTCATTTTACTTCTCTGTGATCACAGGAATATTCCCAGTCCTGTGCGGCTTTCTGGCACTGAGCAAATGGCTTTTCCAATGAACTCCCCAAGATAAGTGGAGCCCAAGTGGAGGAGGGAGGTGGATTCTTCTCTAATGTAGTGACAAAAAGCCCTGAGAGAGGCAGGTGCCAGATGCTATGGAAATGCAAAATACTCCAGTTAAGGAATCCTCCCTCACTTTTAATCCCTGGTGGATTGTGGGGCTGTCCTGCCTCTCATTGATACAATGAACATGCTACAAAAAGATTCCCTGGGTAGTAAATGGGATGGGCCGTTTTAGATTCATAAAACCGCGAACTCCGTCTTGCAGGGAGAAGTTCCACGGAGCGTTTTTTGCACCCAAAGTAGGTCAATCTAATTATAATTGGCTTTAATGAGCACCACTCTGCAGCTCTGTACCTGTAGCTGCTTGGCACTCAGAAGTGCAAATGCCTTTGCTGCCTTTGAAAAAAAAAAAGGCAAGGAGAAATCAAAGAAGTAATTTCTACTCTGATGCATTTCGACTTGAAAGCCTCTGTTGTCCCCATCAGCGGGGTAAACAATCCAGCATGGGTGGGAAGAGCTGGAGCAGAGGCAGGGATCAGCAGCTCAGAGGATAAAGGTGAAACTCTGATTTTGGGCCACGAGATTGACCCTTCCATCTGTCTGGAGTTGGGCTTTGTGTGGAGGAATTCTTCCAGTAAGGCAGGGAGGGTTGTACCAGTTCAGAGTGAATTTGTGCCTCCAAAGACATCCAGGCAGAGTAACAGTGAAGGGAGAGGAAAACACTAAAGGGAATTTGTCATTTAGGCTTTTCCCAAAACACATTCATGTACCTGTGTCCCCAGAGAGAAGAAAATCTCATATATCCTGTAACTGTACATCGTGGCAGTGGATCTTTGTCATGTGGTGTTCCCAGGTACTGCTTTGGGCAGGGGAAATGGATTTGAGATTTGAGGGAGGTTTTAGGTGTTCCACTGGTGTTACAGGAGGGGTTTTGCTCTCAGAAGATGCAGCTTTGCAGCAGCTCCTCAGAAATACTGATTGAAGGTGTTTGCTGTGTGTTGAGCCAGACCTTGAGCACAAACCTTTCAGAACTGGCTGAGAGGGACCAGCAGCCCTCCAAGGCAGGGTCTGGCCAACAATTTCTTTGGTGTCCCCCCATCAGGTCTGATAGGGGTGGGGGGTGGTGCTGCTGCTGTCTCCTGTTCCAGTGAACCATTCCCAGAATCATGGAATGGTCAGGGTTGGAAGGCACCTTAGAGGATGGTTTGTTGGGTCAAACCTTGCACTGTGTCCTGCTCTTTCTGGGGTCAGGACAGGTTTATTCCTGACCTTTGGCCATGCAGGTTTCAGGCAGCCTTGGCCAGTGGTGCTGTGGTGGCCCAGCCCCTCACTCCATGTGCATCCATTCTGCTTTCCCAGGGTGAGGGATGTGGCACTGCCTGCACACTCCAGCCCTTCTTCTGCCTCTTGTCCGGGTGGAATTGAGGGAGAAGGAGACAGTCAGCTCTGGCATCATCCCTGTGCTGTTCTGTGACCCAGCAGGGCCTGGCACCTGGCATGGGTGAAATCCCAAATGCACGGAGTGGGATGGGGAGAACGCTGGGTTTTGTGGTGGGCTGGGGAAGGGTGGCTGAGGAGGGAGCTGTCCCCAGGGACAGGCAGCTGTGCTCACAGCTGCTGGGAGCAGAGCCCAGGATGTGTCTGGGGGTCTGGGCTCCACATCCCTGCAGGGAGGAAGCCACAATTTCATCCTTAGATTCTACTTTTCTCTGTTTCCTGGGACAAAGAAACCCGGTGGGAAGAACCCTGTGTGGTTTATGGGGATGGTGAGGACATTCACTGTTCACCTGACACCCTCTGACTTTGTGCTTTTGTCTTTTCTCTTGCCAGCCCAGAACTGCAGTCACACATTGCAGGGCCCAAACGGGACAATACAGAGCCCAGGCTTTCCCTATGGATACCCCAATTATGCAAACTGCACGTGGACAATCACTGCTGAGGAGCAGAACAGGATACAGCTTGTTTTCCAGTCCTTTGCATTAGAGGAAGATTTTGATGTATTATCCATCTACGATGGGCTGCCTCAGCAGGGGAATCTGAGAACGAGGTACAGTGTTCATTACAGTGATGTTTATAAACATGTCCCCCCTTCCTGCTGCTGGGATTAAATCTCGCCTTGGATGTTTATGCTGCAGTAAACTGGGAGTGTTTCTCCATGAGCAGTTCTTACAGTTGTTTTGATTTCTTATCTCTGATAAGGCTTGAAATGTTTCTCTGAATGCCTGACAGTAGTGATTTATCAAGAGTCATCCTAGACATCCAGAGTTAATTAGGAAATGGAGCAGGAGGGAAGCAGAGTTAATGTGCAGAGAGCTTCCCTGAGACCAGACGAGACTCTCAGAGTGGGAGGATGGGCCGTGGGGTTCAGTGATAGCTCTGCCAAAGGCTTTGTGGGTTTTCCCCCAAAATCTGGGCTATTCCTTAACCCAGAGTCTATCCAGCAGCTGGACGGGGCGTATTCCCTCACATCTGTTGGACCTCCAGGGCTAAGACACGTTCAGTAACCCGCTTTAGTAGGAAAACTCTCCATGGCTTCTCAAATGACACTTCCAGTGTTCCTAAAAAGTTTCGTGGGAGGCTGATTTGGATGCGTTGCTGTGGCAGCAGATGCTCCATGAGGTGTCAGACGTGTGAGCAGCCGTGATCTCAGCCCTCCAGATGAAACCAGCCGGGTGGCTGGGGACACGGCTGCTGGTGCTGCTGGCAGCTCCAGCCTGACAGTAATGCATTCAAAACCTCATGGAGCAGTGGCAGCATCCAGCCTCTGAATGCCTGGCGAGAGTGCTGGAGCCCTGGCAATCAATTTTCCTTCCAGCCACTTGAGTTCAGGACAAATCCTTTGACCTCAGTGTCTTGTCTAACCCGAGTGGAGCATCTGAGCTGCACCCTGGTGGAAATCAGCTCTTTATGTAGATGATTTCAGTTATGCAAATAAGTCATCTCTTCATCTCGCAACTGTGCTTGAGAATCACGTTAATTACGGGGCCTCAGCCTTTAATCAGGAGGTTCAGTGCTTTGCTTTGGGGATAATGGAAAGGTGGAAAATTGGGGGGAAAACTCTGCTCAGGAAACTTTGTGTGGTGAGAAGTTAATGCTGCTCTGAGATATTCGCAAGAATATTGTGGTTGTAAATAGAAGTAGCAGAAAGGGACCTCCCAAGGCTGAGCTGGGGGAAGGTGAGGAGGCAGAAAAGGTCCTCCCTCTGCATCCCTGGTGAAGCTCAGGCGCAGCTTGGGCAGGTGAATGTGAGCTGGGGAATGGGACCAGCAGCAAAAGGCACGTGGGGATGTTTCATGTGGGATGAGGGGTTTGGGAAGTGGAGTATGTTTAGGGCAGGAAAGTGAAATAAAGAGGGGAAATAAAGAGGGGGATTTCTAGAGGTCTGAAAGCACTTAGAGAGGGCTTAGCAAAGTAGAAGATGAACTCATGGTGGACATTTGCTTTCTTCCCTTGGAACATTTCTGGATCAGTAACTTCAAAACCCGGAGTTGGCGCCTTTGGGCTGTTTCGTGTCTCGCTTCTTCATTCACCAATTTTAGAGTTTGGGCAATGCTCTGAGGCACAGGGTGGGACTGTTGGGGGTCCCCTGATCCTTGTGGATCCCTTCCACCTCAGGAGATCCCAGATACGATTTTTGGTGCATCAATGTCACCTCATTAAACTCCGTTGCCTAACACTGGGTTACTTTTTTCCCCTTCTTACTCCCTTTTTTCCCTTTCCCATGGCCATCAATTTTGCTTTTTTTTCCCTGCCTGCTTTCCAAATGTTCTCAATTCATCACCGAGGCGCGGCCCTGAAGATGGATGGCCATGTGTCACTCATCAGAGCTCACCCAAAACGAGCTGTGAGCAAGGGGAGAGGAAGGGACAACGGATTGCTTTGCTTCTTCCCTTCTCAAACTTGCATCTCTGAGCATCAGTGATACATTTCAGGTCCCTCCCAACCCAGACCATTCCAGGATTTCCTGGGAAGGGGTTAATGTTGTGTTCATCGTGTGCTGGCAAACACCCTCTTGTCTTGCAATTTAATGTGGTGTGAAGGTTCCCTAATAGAATAAGAGCAGCCCTAATCCAATGAGGCGTTTGCTAATAAACAGCTTTACTGGATATTAGGGAATTTGCGTTGCGTGTTTGTGATGAGGACGTGAATATTAAATGGGTTTCAGTGCCTTAATTTAGACATGCAGGGCTGTTGTCATTTCTCAGTGCCATGACTTTGCTTTGTTTGCTAAAATCAGAGCTCATTTTCAAGTCTTTGCTATTTCAGCTTCTCTCGAATTATTGGGTTTTTAGAATCCTGGAGTGGGTTGGGTTGGAAAGGAACTTAAATTCCATCTCATTCCATCCCCTGCCATGGGCTGGGGCACCTTCCACTATCCCAGGTTGCTCCAAGCTGGCCTTGGACATTTCCAGGGATGAGGTAGCCACAGCTTCTCTGGGCAGCCTGTGCCAGGGCCTCCCCACCCTCACAGGGAAGGATTTTTTCCATGTATATAAGCTAAACTTCCCCTTTTTTCGGTTGGAACCCATTCCTCCTTGTCCACTAGAATTTTCCCAGCTCCTTGCTTCCAGCAGGGACCACTGTGGGGGAATTTTCTGTGAAACCTGAGAGCTGTGGTGGCTGCAGATTTTTCTCTTCCTTGATGAGGGACATCAGGATTTGGTTCCTGTCCAGGACTTGCCCTTCTCTTGGGCTCATTACACCAGACCAGACTCTCCCAAATTCTCATCCTTCAAGTTCCCAACTGCTGTGGGATCAGGGAGTCATGGGGAGTCCTGCTCTGACTGTGCAGTTATTCCAGAACAGTCTTTTCCCAGTTCCCATTGTGCCTTGTGATTGTGTCATTGTTCGGAGGTCGCTCCAATCAGGTTCCCTTCCTGATTGCCTTCCCACTGTGCTGGGCTCAGAAGCTCAGCACAGACCTGACTGCAATTTGAATACTTGGGGTTATTTATGGCTCTGAGATTGCTGTGGGGTTTGGGAGACTCTCTGCACCTCTTTGTGTCAGACTCTTGCTCCGTGACGTAACCAGAGTGGGCACGACAGACCCACGTGGCTTCCCCCAGCTTTTTCATCTGCTGGTAATTTGCAGGACGCTTCTAACGTGAGAATCTTAAATCAGTTGCAACTTCCCTGATTTGAAGCTTCAGGCTTGCACCCAGATCCAGGGAAGGCACATTTACAGTCTCCCTGTGAGTCGGGCGCTTCAGCTCCCTAATTCTGTTTTCCCAGTGAGACCCGGTGAATTTACGCTCCAAATGGAAGCGGTCAACTTAGAAAAACAGATTTTTTTCCATTCCAGAGATGTTTAAAACTACGTTGGGAAGCCCAGGGGACACAATATGGGATGTTTCTACCAGGAGAGACTCCTCACTTATAAATGTGCTGAGCAATGCTGGGGTTTCTTAGGCTCTTCCAACCCTTGGGCTTCCCTTGCCGCCTGTTGTGGGCAGGGAACTGTGTCATCCTCTGGTCTCTTTCCTGTTCAAACAAAATGTTTCAGTGATGCTGAGTTTATTTGCCTGAGAAAACGTTTGTTTGAGGCTGTGCATCCAGAGAAAAACAACTCCCAGAGCCGCGGCAGTGCTGGATGTGTTTCCACAGGCGTCGCTCAGAGGTGTTTATTGGCACAGCTGGGAGGAACCTGCCCGTCCTGAGGAGGATTTTGCAGAAATTGCCGTGGCTGCAGAGTGTGCAGGGTCTGGGGAAACGTTTGCAAGTCCTTGCTGCAATGGGGTTCTGTGCAAAGCAGAGAAACCCCGCTGCTGGCACAGGGCCCGCTGCTCGTGCCGTGCAGCTCCCGTCCCGCATCTCGCAGCATCTCCTGCTCAAGCTGCTTCCAGATCCTCATCCCTCTTCCCTGACAAGGGGCTGAAGAGTGAAGAGAAGGATTGCCATCAATCTGCTCTGTGAGCAGCTCAAAACCACATCTTGGGCCACATTTAATTGACTGAAAGTTTAAGTATTTTGTTTGAACTCCAAAAGGATGTGATCCTGCTGATAAGAGCGGAGTTATCTCTGGGCTGACCTAATTACAGCTGCTCCAGGAATTACCTGCACCTTGCATGTTTCTCTTGATAACCTTTTAATTACTCTGAAAAAGCAGCCTGGGTGACTTGTACTTAATTACCAATCAAGAGCACAAAGCTTTTGATCTTAAAAACAGCAAAAGGGAGGAGGAGAGGAAGGGACAAAGGGAACTGGGGAGAGGAGAGAGTTCCCCCAGTGTTCCTGTGGCTTGCAGAGATGCAAATTCGGGATGAAACGACATTCTGGGGTTCAGTCCTGGTAAAGAAATTCCTGGAAAAACAGCATTTGTCACCTGGGAATGCCCAGAGCTTGTGTTAGGAGTTTGTGTTGAGTCACCTCTGGTCCTGTGACATATTCCTTTGTCACTGCCTCATGTCTCCAAGGTGACGACAGTTCTTTTTGCTAAGGAGAAGGATAAATAAAGCAGAGGGCCAGCTAAATCCGTTGTCACCTTTAGTAAACATCCGAATCCTACCTCCCTTTCCCCCTCAGCAGAGTCTTTTGTCACTTCCCATTAACTCCATGGGAAAAGAAACACAACAAAACCCCACTTAAATTTATGTTCTCTGCTTTGTCGGATAAAATCCACTTTATTTTTTTTTTCCTCCCTGGGAAGGGACGTGTTTGAGCTGCTCCAGCAGCTCCAGGACCCTTCAGCAGTGTCCCTGTTTTGTTCTGAGGAAGTGCTGAGTGTTTAAACTCCGTCTGCAGGATAATTGATGAAACTGGAGCTGAAAGTCAGGGAGAGGTAATGGAGTTAATGCAACTGCAGCAGGGCTCTGCAATTTCCAGAGGCTCGATTCAGTTTTTCCATATTTATTAGCAGAGGCTGCATCAGGAGGAGTGGTGAAAGCAGCTGATTCAATCAGAGTGGGAGCTTTTTCCCTGGCACCGGGTGGAATGTTGTAGGCTTGGGAGGAGGCTTGGCACGGATATTTTGGCAGCCTCTTCAGAGATGGGGAAGGAGCAGTTTAATCCTGGGTTAGGGGTTGAGGGACCTGCTCTCAGCTCTGCTGTCCCAGGTGTGAGGTGTGGCACACAGGGGGGATCTCCTCAGGTGTTGCTGTTACTCAAATAATATTTTCTTCCCCAAATTGTTTTTGTTTTCCCCCAAACTGCTGATTAACCACGTTTCTAGGGACAATCTCTCAGCAAAGCCTGACAAACCCCACCCCTGGAAGTGTCCAAGGGCAGCTTGGATGGGGCTTGGAACAACCTGGGGTAGTGGAAGGTGTCCCTGCCCATGGCAGGGGGTGCCATGGGGTGAGATTTAAAATAAAATCCTGGGATTTTATGCCTCTTGCTGCAAATTAAGGTGTGTGAAGTGGATTAAGTGTAGGAAGATTTTCTGTAATTGGGCAGCATCTACTGGATTTTAATTAAGACTCTGCCCTGGAACAGCCTTTGATGGATCTGTGAGCCCTGGCTGCTGCTGGTGGGTGAGGCGGGGGTTTTCTAGGATGAGTTTAAGTAGTGCATGGAAATTCTGGGGAGGCTCACGTTGTCCTTCATCTTCCATTTCCATGTTGGTGCAGTTCTTTAAAGCCTCCTGTCCCTCTGGCCTGGAGCTGTGGAGGGAAGGGAGGGGTAATGCTGTGAGGTGCCTCCTGTAGGACAGGGCTGGGGTGTCCCCTGGCCTGGCTGAGGCAGCAGCAGGAGCTCGTGGGACTCTGCTGGGGACCTCTCACAGCAGAACACACAAAACTTCCCCCCTCAGCCTCTCCTTGGGGTTCCCCTGCTCTGTGTGACAGCACCGGGATGCCAGGTCATTCCCAGAGCCCAGGGTCGTGTGTTCCTCTCCAGATCCCCCAGCTGATGGTTGGTTTTCCTTCAGGGGAGCTGTTCAGGTGACCCCAGCCCTTGCAGACATCAGGAGATGGTGAGGGCTGGATGTGAGCACTGCAAGCCCTGGAGCGAGGGCTCCAGGTAAATGAGACCTCAGATGGCTCTCAGGGCTCGCTCCTCCTTGTCAGAGATGGCTCATGATAAACACAACTGATGCTCTGCTAAGAAATGCTCTCTGGAGTTCTGTATCGGGTTTATCATCTCTTTGTGCCTCTGTGCAAGAGCTGTGTAAAGTGACAGAGCCACAGCCACCTCGAGTCATTCATTTCAGACACAGCTGCCTTCATTCCTGAGCAGCAGTGACAATCCTAGCACCAGTGGGGAGTTTTTTGGGATCAGAGGGAGCGAGATGAGATTTTTTTAGCAGTGGAGGGGGGGAAATTGAACCAACCCATGGCGCTGGCTTGGTGCTTCTCGTTTTTAGATTGCTCTGGGAGGGAGCAGGGCTGGTGTGAGGAGGGTGAGGGCAGCACAGGGAGGTTTTGGCTGTTGGCTCTTGGTTGTCACCCAGGTGCTCTGTGACGAGGAGGTGGCTCCAGGCTGGCCCTGCTTGGGTAAGAACCTGTCCCAAAGGTCTCTGGACTTAATACAGAACCAGATCTTCAAAAATAAATTCCTTTTTAACCAAGAGATCCTGCCATCAGTGAGCAGGAAGGAACCCCCCTCGTGGGGTTTGGTGCCAGGACGGGCTGGGCAGTGCAGCAGTGGGGGAAAGGCAGAGCACTGGGATGTGCTGGGAATCCCTCCCAGGAGCCGGGATCAGTCCTGCCCAGAGCCCAGGAGCTGCTCTGCTCCCTGGGCAATTCCCTTATCAGCTTTCCCAGCTGGAAAATGTCCTAATCCCAGAAGCACAGAAAGCTGCTGGCCTGAGCACTTCTCCATCCCGCCTTCCTTGCGTTTCAGGCTGTCTCAGACATTTAACCTGTTCTTCGGGCCACAGGACACTGGATTTCTGCACTGGAGGGCTGCTGTGAGCCCTGGGATTCCCAACACCTCCACTGTGGCAACACCTGTTTGTTGTTCCCCACTTGCCCTGTGTTTAGCAGTAAACAAATCTTGTGTGATTTCCAGGGGGTTCCAAGAACTCATTTCTCCCATTGACTCGATTTCACACCCCTGGTGGCTTTTTTTTCTTTTTTTCTTTTTTTTTTGAAGAAAGACAGAAATAACCCAAATCTGCCAAGTTCTGAATTGAAGCCACTGAGCCGTGCTTGGGTTCTATCCAAACTTGTCTTTGTTTACTTGGAATGTCAGCTCGGATTTGCCAGGGGGTGACTGAGATTTGATGAACTTTTCTGTGAATTTGTGTTTTTCTTCTTTGTGGTTTGTCATAACAAGGCTGAGAATAGAGGTGCCAGAGTTGGATTTCATGGAATTGTGGAAGGGTTTGGGTGGGAAAGGACCTAAAAGCTTATCCAGTTCCACCCCCATGGGCAGGGACACCTTCCCCTATCCCAGCTCCTTCCTGTGCCGGGACCCAGAGGCAGCTCTGCAGGTGGGGTCTCACCTGAGCAGGGCAGAGGGGACAAAATCCCACTGCAACCCCAGAAAATCTTGGAAAAATGAGCGTGGAAGGGACACGAGAAAAATAATAAATCACATCCGACTCCAGGGTCTTCCCACTCCATTGCATTGCATGGAAAATCAAATTTATTGAAATTTGATGCTCTGTACCTGTCCCCAGCCTGAGCCGTGAAGGCCTCGTATATCTGAGCTGGCTGTGCTGCCTCTGGGCTCTATAAATAACACTTTTCTAGCAGGAATTGACCCAAACCCTGCTTTAAATGAGTGGAGAAATCCATCCAGGCCGGGATTTATGAGCTCTGTCACTGTCCCCTGAGCCCGTGTTGGTTAATGAAGCTTTGTCAGTGTCAGAGGTAAGCAAAGGGCTCCGGGCCTTGATGGATTGTGCTTGGCTTGGGGAAGGCAGGGAAGTGCAGCTGATTCCTGAGACTGAGAACTGTGCTGGATAAAATTCCTGGGAAAATTGTGGGTGTTTATGGCACTGGGAGAGGTTAAGGGACAGGAAAAACTGGGGGGTTTGCCCCTTGATTGTTACTGTCGTGGTAGGAAAAATAAAAGGTAGTGAATGTCAGAGCCGGTGGATTGGATTAGTTTGGAATCAATTCTCCAGCAGCTGGGATGGCTGGGATGGGATAAAATGGGCCGTGTGGGGTTGGCTGGTGAAACAGGGGAAGATCCAAGGAGTTGCTGGTGCTTGGAGCACTCCTGTGCAGGCATTTGCTCTGTGCCTGACTCCCAAACAAAAGCAGTTTGCCTGCGAGCACAGATCCCTCCACCAGGCTGGGTAAATCCGAGCGGGAACTGCGGCTGCTGTTCTTGTGTCGCTGCAGGATCCTTTTAAGCTGGTTGAGAGTTGGTTTTATTTGGTCCAGAGCATCATTTCAGCCTTGCAGGGATCCAAATGAAAGGACAACTGTCTCAGTGACACCAGCGAGCTGTGCCTGGCGGACAGAGCTGCCTTTTAAGTGTCTGCAGCGTTGGGAGCTGGGAGTGCTCTCAGATCATGCTCTGCTTGTTTTATTGATGATTAATGAGAGTGTTCATGTTAATGTGCTCTGAAAAAAAGCTGACATCTCACTGTTACTGTGTTTTTCTTTCATAAATACGGGGAAAATCTAACGGAGCCACTGAGGGAAGAAATTCCTGCCCCAGCCAAGCCTGAGGAAATGCCAGGAGAGAGCGAGCTGGCTCCTCAGGTGTGGCTTTTATCCACAGCCACTGGAAACAGGGAAAGTTCTGAGGGAAAGAGAAGGGATGAGATGCGTGAGAGAGGCTGAGGCAGCAGCACCTGGGGTACAGCCAGAGGGGATCAGCCAGGGCTGGGAGGAGGAGGAGGATGCTGGAGGGGCTGCACAGCACAGGGGGGGCACTGAGAACCCAGGAAGCCTGGCACCCAGCGAGGGGACAGCCCCAGCCCTGCCAGCCCCAGTGGCCTGCAGGTACCACAGCCCTGCTGCCCAGGGCTCTGCCAGCTCTGCAAAGTCCTAAAGGTTCCCTGGGGATCTGGCCCAGCATTTGGAGGAGATCTTAAACCCCTTCAGGATGAGAGATGATTTCTAAAACGAAGACATTGTTAGGAATGACAAGATGTTTTCTTTCCCCATAGACACTTTCCCCACCAGCAGCTGTGTCTTTACAGAAATGATCCTGCCTCCTGTGCCGAGATCTGAGGTGGGATGGATCCCTGTGGGGAAATTCCCTGATCCCGTGGATTTGTGCTTTTGTTCTTGGTGTCCTCCATGCCATGGGGCAGCCTTGGGGAGGACATCTGTGAGTGACCCCAGCTCGAGGCTGTTCGCAGCTTCCCCTGAGAGTTTAAATTCCAAACGGGCATCCATCTGTATTCCTGAAGGTGTTCCCCCTGCAGCAGCTGCGCTGCGACGCTCCCACATCCTTCATGACACCGAGGAAGTTGGAAATGTTGATTAATATCACTTTCCTCGTGGCCATTTTTCAGATGCAGCACCCGGCCCCTTTCCCTGGCTCCAGTATTCCCTCCTTGCCCTGTGCACCTGCACCAGCTGGACAAGGCACATGAAACTGGATCAAAGTCACTTGGAAGTCATGGGGCTCTTTGTGTTGGCCCCAGTGGTGATGGATGAGTTGAATGCCTCATGAATTCAGCTTTCAAACAGCTCCAGGTTGGCTTTGCCCTCTTTGCTGGCAGCGTTGGGAGAGGACTGCTCATTCCAGGCTTTCCCAAAGGACAGCTCTCCCTCTGAGCTGTTGTTTTCTCAACACACAGTGGCAGAATCACAGGATGGGGTAGGTTGGAAGGGACCATCAGGAGCTGGACTTGAAGGATTCTTGTGGATGATTCCAACCCTCAATATTCTGTGACCGCAGAGGCTCAACTGGTACCACCTCCCTGCTCCAGCACGGCCATCCCAGAACACAGGGCACAGGACTGAGTCCAGAGGGCTCTGGAATATCCCAGTGAGGAGACTCCAGCCCCTCTCTGGGCTCTGTTCCAGTGCCCACAGTAAAGTTCTTCCTCGTGTCCAGGTGGAGCTCCCTGGGCTCAGTCCCTGCCCGTGGCTCTGGTGCCACTGCTGGGCCCCTGGAGCAGAGCCTGGGCCCTGCTCTGACCCTCCCTGCACCCAGGGACACCCAGGGACACCCAGGGACTGAGGGCCCCTCTCAGCTGGGGCTCCTCTCGAGGCTGAGCAGCCCCAGCTCCCTCAGCCTTCCCTGGGCAGGGAGATGCTCCAGGCCCTTCCTCATCTCCCCAGCGCTCCAGGAGCTCCCTGTCCCTGCTGTGCTGAGGATCCAGAGCTGGACAAGCACCCCAGCTGTGCCTCCCAGGGCTGGGCAGAGGGGCAGGATCCCCTCCCTCAAACCTGCCTTAAAAGGATCATTATCCTGGGGTGGTGCAGGGGTGCCAGGCTGGCACTCAGGGAAGGGTGCCATTTACCCTGCACACAGCAAGGAGAGTGCCTCATTTGATGGGAAATTCTCCCTAATAGGTGCCTTTAAATGACAGGCAGGAAAAGCTCACCGAGCTATGGGGTGTTGTAATTTAATGCTGGGTTAAATGATACAATCCAGTGCATTTTCATTAGATGTTCTGAGACACTTCTCCAGCATTTATGCTTTAAAGGCTGCTGGATTGCCAGCTGCAATAACTGTTTTGATTGCAGCCTGAGCTGATGGTGGGCATCCTACCAGAAAAATAATGGGCTGGGCTTTAATTATGGCACCTGCACTCCCAAAGGGGCGCCTGCGTCACCGGGAGCGGGACAGTTGTGCTGCATCCAGAGGGATGGGATAATGTGCAACAGATGGAGCCGAGGGTGTTTGGAGCAGGGCTGGGCTGTCCTGGCTGCCTGTTGGGGTTTGGGGGAAAAAGAAACGTTCAGGTGTGGCTTGAAGCTGCTGAGCAGAGCAGTCAGGGGGGCTCTGGCTGGGGCTCAGCTCCTTTCAGGGGTGGATGGGGCAGTTTTCCATCGGTGGTGTCACACAGGGGAGGCAGGAGGGATCCACTGAGGGGCTGGAGAGTGTCCAGGGAAGGGAACAGAGTTGGGAAATTCCTGAAGGAGCTGGGAAAGGGGCTCAGCCTGGAGCAAAGGAGGCTCAGGGGGGACCTTGTGGCTCTGCACAAGTCCCTGACAGGAGGGGGCAGCCGGGGGGGTCGGGCTCTGCTCCCAGGGAACAGAGACAGGAGAGAGGAAACATCTTCCAGTTGAACCAGGAGAGGTTTAAATTGAATATTAAGGAAAATTTCTCCATGGAAAAGGTGGTCAGGCCTTGGAACTGCCCAGGGTGGTTTGGAGTGCCCACCCCTGGGGGTGTCCAAGGAATTCCTGGACATGGCACTCGGTGCTCTGGGCTGGGGACAGGGTGGGGATGGGGCACAGGCTGGACTCTGATGATCCTGGAGGGCTCTTCCAGCCTCAGTGATTCTGGGATTCTGTCCTGTCTGGTTCCAGGCTGAGCCTTGGGCCAGGTGGGGGTTCTCACCTGTGGAGGGTGCTTTTCACTGCCACCAGCTCTCCCAAACCTGTCCCAAAGCAGATTTATCTGTCCTGCTGCAAACTGGGAGCCAAACCAGCAACGTTTGCAGCGTCTGTGGCACACCTGGAGCAGAGCACGAGGGATGCAAACAGAGCAGAGGATTTCTGTGTTGATTTGTTTGGATATATTGATTTTTTGCAAGGGCAAGCTTATCAAGTGGCATTTCTGGCGCTGGTTTCGTTTGGTTCCTCGCAGCAGGAGCAGAATTAAGCCAATGAAAAACACATTGCAAATCTCACACAATCAGTGCTGGCTCCAAGCACGTTAAGGGGATAATCACTCAATAATCCATTTGGCCAGAGGTACAGAAGGAATGGAATATGATTATTCCTGCTGTTATTACTGCCCTCACCTTCATAAAAACAAGGAATGGAGTTCGCTGCTTTTTTGCCTTGTTAGTGTGTGTTTTTTGATTGCTGCCCTAAAGATCAGAGATGGCAGAATTGCTGTTTGCTGGGGAATGATGCCATGTTCTGTCTGCCATTCCCGTGGTTTAAATTGCTCTGGCATGCAGATTCAAGGAGGAAGGCAGGAGAACAGTCACCAGGCAGGGATTCCTGCCAATCCTGGCCCTCCTGGGGCTTTGGAAAGCAGAGCTGAGGTTTTGAACGTGGACACTGGTAAATGATTGTTCCTTCAAGGGGACGCTGCCTGGGCTCTCACTTGGACAAGGACATCAGAGAAGGAAAAAAAAAATCAGTTGTGTGCATTAGTTGGAGGCTTAGGAGAAGTGGCTTTTATGGTGACTTCAGTGAGAATAGGAGCAATTCCAGCTCGTTCCCAGCACGGGATTTCACCACAGGAGCAGCCAGGGAGGGCTGTGGGGCTGAGGGTGGGAGGTGCTGTACAGATATTTTCCTGATTGAAGCAGCATTTCCTGCTCCCTCCTGACTGAGTGTGGTTTTAGCACCACTGATGGAGCCACGCTGGATGTTCTGTGGGCAGAGAGGGGCGGGGGAGCAGGGTTTGGTGCCCTTTGGTGCTGCCAGGCTGCCCATCCTCCTCTGCTGGCTCTGGGCACGCTGGGGACACACGAGGATCCTCTGAGGAGCAGTGCCTGCAGAGCTGCTTGGCTTTATTCC
Organism: Corvus moneduloides; assembly: GCF_009650955.1. Taxonomy (NCBI): domain Eukaryota; kingdom Metazoa; phylum Chordata; class Aves; order Passeriformes; family Corvidae; genus Corvus; species Corvus moneduloides. Next base: position 4,728,846 of record NC_045498.1, read on the forward strand.
TTTCTAGAGGTTCAAGAAGCCCAGAGGTTCCCCTGGAAATTGTCTCCTCAGCCCATGTGGGCTCTGTGGAAAGCCTGAGAACAAACTCAGTGACAATTTCATGCCCTCGTGCACAGGCACTTCTCTTTTAAAGCCCTGTAAGTAGAAAATACCAGTTGTGTTGGAATAAATGCTGCAGGGCAGTGTTGTTTCGGGTAACACTTAATTCCTGTGGCTCCTTGGGGACAGCAGCTCTTCCTTACAGGTAAAGGACATGTTCGTGTTGCCCTGAATTAAAAGCAACATCTGCAAAGTGAGATCCTCTTAGCACAGGGACTGTGAGCAGAATCCACGATGCCAAAAGCTCCGTTCAGATCCACTCTGGGTAATAAAAAGCCCAGGCTGCATTCACAAATCCCTGAGTGATGGTATGGGCTGATCAGGGGAAGATAAATCAGCAGGTTCTGCTCTTGTTAAAGCTGGTCTGGGCATTTCCTGGATTTTTCTGAGCGCACGGATGTTTCAGCAGGCCACTCTAATTAAACTGCCAAATTAATTAATAAAAACAATGACACTTTTACTCAGCACAGTAAAAACCGAATCCTTACGGATCCTGGAAGCTTTTATTGATAATAAACAGGAGCAATTGTCCTTCCAGCTTGTCCAGACACTGGGTTTTATGCCGAGGGCTGGTCAGTGCTGCTGTGCTGACATTAGAACTTTAAATCATGGGCTGGCAACTCTGTGAGCTCTGCCAATAACTGGAAATTTTGCTTCAATAAAGTTCTCAGGCAGAGCCCGTCAGCTCTCATCAGTCAGAGCTCAGTGTGTGTGAAATAATATTTAGGTTTGCTAAATGAGAGCCAGAGAGAAGAGGAGGGAAGTTCTCTTGCTGTCTCTGGGGGCTGCTGATGAGTTTAAGGAGGAATTGCTGGGGCTGGGTGCTCACAGAAACTTAAATGGTGCCCCCCAAATTTGGATTTGTTCTGTGGGTGCCTTTTCATTCCGTGTGAGGAGAGAAAACACCCTGAACTAAGTCATATTTACAGGTATTTCTTAAAGGGTCAGAGAGCTTTGTAGCGCAGGTGATCCTTTGCCCTCCTGGCAGAAAGTCTGGCTGCTGTATGTGGGATAAACCTCGGAGTGTGTTGTAAGAAGCTTTAAATTCTCTTTTTTACTGTTTATCTCGTGCTGCTCCTGCCCTTGGGAACCCTTGAGCACTCTTGATCCTGAAGGATACTGAGTTCCTTCAGTTCCTGCTGCTCCCGTGGTTTGTAAAGCTCTGGGTTTGGGGCAGCTCAGGGATTGCTCCTGGATTCCTGGCCTTGGTAATGGCAGGCAGGAGTCCAGTATGGGATTTGTTGAGGGTTTGGGATTAACGAAAACCAGTAATAAACAGGCTTTTATAATAAAATCAGGTGTCATTTAGCCCTAAGTCCATGAGGGAAGCAGGTGGGAGGACAAGACACGAGGGCTGGGAGTTTTTGGATTTGTCCAGTTCCGTTTTGTTCTCTTCACTCTGATCTGGGTCCGTGTCCTGGGCAGTTCCTGCAGGGCAGCTCCCACATCCTGTCACGCAGTGATTCCTTGGCTCTGGGCTTGGGTGTTTACCTCAGGGGGGAGGTGGGAACCATCCCACTCTTTGCTGTGCTGCATTTGGGATCTGTCCCCACATAAAACCCTCATCCTTGGCCTTGTGCTGGCAGGGATGGCTGGGTGAGGGTGGGGAGGATTCCTAGAAACTCCCAGCCTTATCCACTGTCCAACTGCAGAGCCAGCACTCCGGAGGCACCACATTAAAGGGCTTTAATTAGTTGCTAACATCCATTTTTTGCCTGGTAGTGCAGTTTGTAGAACGCTTCGGTCACTTGCTGATATTTCTACTCCAGGGTTCTCAAAAACATTTTAAGCATCAGTGAACAAAGCCTTGGGCTCACTCAGCACCCCAAAATCTCTCTCCCATGGTGCGGATGGGGTGGGTTCTGCTCCAGCATCCCAAGGCTGCGTTTGGGAGCGCCCCAGGGCAGGCGTTGGTGACCAGGCTGTGAAGCAGGGAGGGGTTTGGGACAGGACCAGTGAGGAACCACAGGAGCGGAGAGCTGCAGGAGCAGTCCCTGCAGTGGTCAGGGAGAAGGTGGGGAAAGCCCAGGATTTGCTGCTCTCAGGCTGCCCTGGTGTCCAAGTCCTGCAGCTCTGAGCTCCTTCCCCAGGAGCGTGGTGGGATCTGCCCCGCTCCTGGTTTTTTGTAGGGCAGCAGTGCTGAGCGTGACCTCGCTGTGGGGTTTTCTTGGGCAGTGCTGAGTGTGACCTCGCTGTGGGGTTTTCTTGGGCAGTGCTGAGTGTGACCTCGCTGTGGGGTTTTCTTGGGCAGTGCTGAGTGTGACCTTGCTGTGGGGTTTCCCAGGGTACCAGTGCCGAGTGTGACCTCGCTGTGGGGTTTTTTCCAGGCTGACAGGATTCCAGCTGCCTGCTCCCATTGTCAGCACCGGCCTCGTGCTGTCCCTGTGGCTCGTCAGCGACTACGCCGTGAGTGCCCAAGGCTTCCAGGCCAGCTACGAGGGTGAGTCCAGGAGGGGCTGGAATTGCACCTGAATTTGGCTGGGGGGTGGGAAATGAGCTGTACCAGGATTTAGACATCTGTGCCTTGTTGTTGTGTAATTTAATCTGTTTTTTCAGTATTTAAATTGCTGGTTCCTTCCAGCGTGGTTTTGTTTTTCGTCTCAGCCATCCTTTAAACTGCACTCTGAGTGAATGTCTGGGAAGGGTGGGTGATGTGGGGGTGACAGTGGGATTTCCAGGAGCCACGTAGGCACCAGGATATTTGAATTACTGCACTTTTTTTTTACATTCTCTTTGCCCATTTGTTATTTTGCTTTTCCCTGCCCCTGCCTCCTCAAGTCCTGAACTCAACCCCGTGTTTGCTGCCATAAACGATGCCTGGTGGTTGTGGGGTGAAGGGTTGTGTGTGAAGGCTCCAAACCCTCAGATGCTCTGGGCCCATGGAAGCCTCGGATATCTGGGAAAAGCTGTTTTCTGGTGGAAGTCAGGTCATGATGTTCCGTGCTGCTGCTGGGGGAATGACAAATTAACCGTGTTAAAATTCAACTTACGCCGCTGTTGATTACTGAACCTAAAATGCTGTTCAGCTCCCCATAAATGTTTTTTTTTTGGAGTCCTTAAAATTATCATTAAGGCTGAGAACTTCTTGGTAATGAGTCCAGCCGGCCAATTAGCCCGGACATTCAGCCAAGGAAATGCCTTCACTGACACGATGGTGGAGCCTCTCAGCATTTCCTGCTCTCAACAATTAAATTCTGTTCAAAACCCTCTAATTTCTGATGAAAACCTCTGCTCTGCCTCGAGGCACCGAGGCACTGGGATGGTTTTGTCTGTGCTGGAGCTCACAGGGGCTCAGTGGGGGCAGCAGTGGGGGCAGAGCTGGTCCCAGGATCGTCCCACTCATCCCCATAAGGCCGTGGAGCAGCTCTGGGTGTTCCCAGGGGTGGTGCTCCCTGGGGAGGCTGTGGGGGACAGGTGAGGATTTTGGGACGGGTGAGGATGTCAGGATAGGTGAGGGTTTGGGGTCAGGTGAGGGTTTGGGGTCAGGTGAGGATTTTGGGAGAGGTGAGGCTGTCAGGACAGGTGAGGATGTCAGGACACGTGAGCTCAGCACCTGTTGGGAGGAAAGACAAATCCATTTGCAAAACCTCTGCTTTTTCCCCCCGAATTATTGCAATTTTCTTCAGATCTGCCCATTTGCAAACCCTCTGCTGGAACATCTGCCAGCCTCTGTGTGAGACCACGTCACTCCCAAATCCTGGGACAGAGGACACGCAGCTGCTTTTGCACTTTCTTGACATTTCGAGTTCATTTTTTGGCATTTACACACAGCTCCTTGTACACTTTGTAATGGTTTTTTATTACCTCGATGCCGCAGGAAATCTTGTACAAAGGCTCGCACCAGGGCTGCCCTTTAGTCACACGCGTTTGAAATGATCTGGAGTTTATTTGACTGGTGATTAGGAGGCTTTCAAGGCTGTAACTGAGGGGGAAAATAAATGTATTTAAAACTTAACCTGAGCCAGAGTGACAGAGAGAGCGTTTGGGTAAATCAGAGCTCTATTTTGAGGGCGGGAGAGGGGTTCGCTTGCTCCAAGTGCCGCTCTAAACCTTCCCCAAAGCAAAACATTCGCGGTTTGGGTGTTAAGTGAGGCTGAAGGAGGTGATAAATGTGGTTTGGATGCACGGGCCGGGCTGCTGCTGGAATGCTGCTTCAGTTCCTCGGGAATCTGTGACTCCGGGAAGAGCCTGTGACGGGATAATTCCCGTTGAAAGGAAGAACAATGCATCAGAGTCCTGCAGTAAATGGCTCCGTTCTGATCCGCTATCAAAGGCCGCTCATTGTTCTCCTCCTCGCTCGGAGCAATCGTTGGGAAATGCACCAAAAGAAACAGAATTTTAAAATCGGAACGAAAGCTCTCAGGAACTTTTTGAAAAAGAGGACAGGAAGAAAGTGCAGTTGGAGGCATCAGAGTGGCACAAAAACATTGTGCTCACGGTAGTGTCTGCTCTGCCCTGACCCTCTGGGAAACGCGTCAGCTGAGGCTGGTGTTACCTCGGTGAACATTCTCCTGTCTGCACGAAGAGATCCCTGATGCCTTGAGCTGGCCACCTAAAAACAGAGGCTGGACAAGAATAAGAGAATAAAAGGAGGTGTTTATTGCAAGGGCCTTCAAAGGGGCACCCTGGGCAGTCCAAAGGCTCCAGCCAAGATGGACCCCGGGTCATGGGTTCTTCACCCTTTTATCAGTTTGGTCCATTTGCATATCAGGGTTAATTCTCAATTATAACTTCAGTTCATGATGTAATTACCCCAAGTTTGCCCCCCCTTTAGTTTACACATTTTGGGGCCTGGGACAATCTGGGTGTCCTTGGAGAGCAAACCTGGAGAGGTTTGTTATGTGTGACCAGTGTGAGAGAGCAGCAGCTGACAGGGCCCACGGAACTTCAGAGTTACACACCGGGCAGTGCAGGATTTGAAAACCAGAAAAGTTAAAACCTAAGGCATCAGCCTCAGCAGCAGGGTCTGGATGGGGACACAGCCACGTCCTGAGCATTCCTGGTGTGTTTGCTGGGCGTTCCCGGTGTCCCAGCACACACAGCTCAGCTGGACATGGCTCTGGAACAAGGACAGGCTGGGCAGGGCTGGAGAGCTGTGAAAGGACATTGTCACTGCGGGAATCCCAGGCTGAAATACCCCTCCAGGATCAGCGAGTCCAAGCTGAGCCATCCCTACCTTGTCCCCAGCCCAGAGCACGGAGTGCCACGTCTGGGCCTTCCTTGGACACCTCCAGGGATGGGCACTCCAAACCTCCCTGGGCAGCTCTGACGCCTGACCATCCCTGCCATGAGGAAATTCCTGCTGCTGCCCACCCTGAGCCTCCCCTGGCCCAGCCTGAGGCCATTTCCTCCTCCTGTCCCTGTTCCCTGGGAGCAGAGCCCGACCCCCCCCCCGGCTGCCCCCTCCTGTCAGGAATTGTAGGGACAACGTGGAGCCCCTGGAAGAGCAGAAGGGCAGAATGAGCTCCAGGATGAGCTCCTGAGCTTCCCTGGAAGAGCTCCAGGAAGAGCAATCAGGAGTTGCTGTGTGGCTTGAAAATCTGGGAATGCACCCCCCGGCTGCCCCCTCCTGTGGGGACACCATGGAGCTCCTGGAAGGGCAGAACGAGCTCCTGACACTGCCGAGCTGCTGCTCCAGCCCCAGGTGCCAGAGGTGCAGTGAGATTTGAGGAATAACAGCTCCAGCACTGCCGCTCTTCCTCCTCGACCTCGTGGGTTTGGGACTTCACTCCATTCCTGTGCTGGAGGATCTCCCTTAACCCTCTTTTCCTCCTTGTGTGACCTGCTCATGTCTCCTCCTTTCCCTGCTGGCTCGTTCCTGCCTGCTCTCCCTGCCTGCCTCTCCTGCTCCCCATCTCCTGCTGCCTGCTGGCGTTTCCCTCCAGGTGCCAGATCCCAGCGCAGAGCTGGGCAAAAGGCAGGGATTTGGTGCTCATTCCCCTGCAGGCTGGGAAAAGGCAAAGGTTGGTGCTCCCCTGGCCCAGCCCAGCCACCTCTGAGGTGCAGAGCTCTGCCAGGGCTGCAGAGCTTTGGGGTGAGGGCACCGGAGGTTTGGTGGCTCTCCCCAGATGTGGCACAGCTGGTTCTGCACCTCACCCTGCTGAGTTCGCAGCTTCCAAGTGGCCCAGCAGGCTCAGGGTGTTCCTTGTTTGGGAATTCCTGTTCCTAGGTGCACTCTGAGCTGCTGTGGGGCTTGAAAATCCAGGAAGGGGCCCCCCAAAATCCCATCTGGGGAGAGGAGACAGGCTTAGATCAGCACAAATCACTGGATTTAGTGGCTGGTCTGGAAAAAGAAACGAAGGCAACCATGGCAGGAGCACTGGGAGTGAAAATGGTCATCTTTTTCTCAGGGAATTGGGAGAACAGAGAGAATTTCATTTCCATTTCAATAAAATACTTTGATCTGAAGGAAATTTTATTACTTAGGAGCTTCTAGGGAGCGCAGGCAGTTCAGGGAGCTCCATTTCAGCACGTCTCATTTAGAAAATATTGAAATTAAGTGCTTTCATGCTTTCAGCATCCCTAAATTTGTTTTCTTTCCCCATTAACTGTCCCTTGAATTCAACATGATTTCCTAATTAGCCCCGTTCACCCTCAGACTGGGGGATTTTTCCTTCTTTTCTCACTAAAGGATTCTTCTCCCAAGCCCAACCCAGCTGTGGAGTCCTGAATTTCCTTTCAGCTGCAGAATTTTGGAGACAGCTATAAATAATCCCAGTTAAATTTGACTGGGACGTGAATCCTGACAGCCTCATCTGGTGAAAAATCTTCCTAAAAATGTCGAAATGCCCATTTCTTGCTGGCCCTGGAAGATGAGTGAGGCTGGGCTGCAAAGGGAATGAATTCCTTTCCCTGCTGCCTCACACCTGAGGAATTCACTCAAAAGAAATTGGGCAAGTCTGGGACAATGAGAGGAAAAGTGAAACAAATTGCACAGAAATAATAAATAAAGCAGGGGATGGAGGGCAGGGAGTTTATTTGCTCACTAATGAGGGGATAAAAGAAGATTAAATTATTAAATTAAATTCAGTTGTTATTAAATCATCACCTCTGGATGCTGAGTTAGACCCAGAGGGTGACAAATAAAAAGGGAGTTAAAGAAAAATAAAATCACAGAATTGTTTGGGTTGGAAAAGATTTCCCAAATCTGACCTTGGACCAGTCCCCACCTTGTGAAGCAGAGCAGGGGTTGATTTTCATTTCTATCCTTGTCAGGACACAGTTTATAAATCTGTCTGTAGAAGAGGGATATAAAGAGATATATTAAAAAGGGATAGAAATATTTTATATATATATATAAAAATATAGGGGAAAAAATATTTTAAAGGGGTACAAAGGCATATAAATAACTACAAATATGGAAAAATAAACAAATTATATTTTAAATATAAATATTAAAAAGTTTATTATATATAAAAATATGCTATAAAATATATTTTAAAATAGAAAATTTATATCAAAATATAAAATATTTTTAAAAGAATAAAGAATAAGAAATAATAATAATAAAAATAAAATAATAAATAAATTATATAATAAATAAAAAATAAAAATATAATAAAACAAGATGATATAATGAAATAATAAAATGTAGTGAAATAATAAAAATTATATAATAAGAAATAATAAACATATAACGAATATTAAATATAAAAATAAAAAATCTATAATTAAATATATATTTATAAAAATATAAATATACAGATTATAAATATAAATATTTAAATATATTATGGTTTAATTGGAACTTGATATAAAATACACCTGTATTGAAGTCAAATATAAAAGAAGAGGGCTCTGTAAAAGCAGAGGGGCCCAATAATGTCAGACACAATTGTTTTAGGAATACTCAACTATGGAACTTAGAATTTTAATTTTAGGGTGGGATTTTTTGTGGTGGGTCTGGATTTTTTTTCCCCAAAAGCAAAGTTCATTCCAAAGCCCCTGGAGGGACCCAGGGCCCTTTTTTAAAGGGATACAAAAGGGTGTAAATGCCTCTAAATATAAACCAATAAGTGAATATTTCAAATAAATACAAATATAAAACACACATCTATTTAAGGAAAATATAAAAGAAGAGGGGTATAATAATTTTGGATGCTATTTCGTTAGGAATCCTTATTTTTGTAACTCAAAGTTTGAATTTCAAGGTGGGATTTTTTTTTGGTGGTCTGGATTTTTTCCCCTCCCCAAAAGCCAAGTTCATTCCAGGGCCCTTTTTGTAAGTGGTGCAATAAATATCAACATAAACCATGGAGTAAATACTTCAAACAGAAATATGGATATAAAACACACATCTAGTTAAGTGAAATAGAAAAGCAGAGGGATGCAGTCAAATGCTATTTTTTTAGCAATCCTCATCTATGTAGCTTCAAGTTTGAATTTCAAGGTGGGATTTTTTGGGGTGGCCTGGATTTTTTCCCCCTGAAAGCCAAATTCAGTGGGAATTCCTGGAGGGAGCCAGGGCCCCGTTTTAAAGGGATACAAAGGGATGTAAATCCATACCAATATACAGGAATAAATGACTATTTTAAATCTGTATAAACTGCACATATTGGAGTAAACTGTAGGAGAAGAGGGCTCCATAAATGTTCTTTTAGCAACCCTCCTCTTGGTAACTTTGACTTTTAATTTTGGGGTAGGGGTTTTTTTTTAGGGTCTTGATCCCCACCCAAAAAGGAGAATTCAGTGGGAATTCTTGGAAAAAGGAGAATTCAGTGGGAATTCTTGGAAAAAGGAGAATTCAGTGGGAATTCCTGGATGGAGCCAGGGCCCTGTTTTAAAGGGATACAAAGGGATGTAAATCCATACCAATATACAGCAATAAATGACTATTTTAAATCTATATAAACATAAACTGCACATATTGGAGTAATGTAGAAGAGGGCTCTGGGCTCGATAAAAGTAAAGAAATGCAATGTTCTTTTAGCAACCCTCCTCTTTGTAACTTCGACTTTTAATTTTAGGGTAGGGGGGCTTTTTAGGGTCTTGATCCGCCCCCAAAAAGGAGAATTCAGTGGGAATTCCTGGAGGAAAAAGGAGAATTCAGTGGGAATTCCTGGAGGGAGCCAGGGCCCTGTGGATCCCTGAGGAATTCCCGGGGGTGAAGCTTTTCCTTCCAAGACATCGCCTTTGATTGCAGCTGCACCAAATTGGCTCAGCAAACACGCGGGGCTGCTTGAAAAGGAACAATTAGGGCTGCACGAGCACTGCTCATTTGAGGGAATTAGAGGCGTTTCAATCCCGAGGGAAACAGCCCCGAGGAAACGGAGCTGCTTGGGATAAATACTCGGCTCTTTCTCAGGCACAGGCGGCTCGTTCTTCACAGGCTCTTTCGCAGAGTTGTGCAAACAGACGGAGAAAAGACAATTAAACGCTGCTTTCAGTCGCTCCGGGAGCGTTCCTGGCTCTGGGATTTGGTGGGATGCTGCTGCACTTCTCCCTTTTCCCAGCTGGTGTTTGGCTTTGCGGCCGCAGGGGCTCCGTTGATGGATCAGTTCAGAGTTCTTGTTGGCTTTGGACGCTCGATAATGAAGATTTTTCTCTACAAGTGGCCCGAGTGAGCTGCTGGGTTGGATGGACCGGCCCTGGCCTTGGAGGAGGAAAACCCAAACCAAATAAAGCCAAAATAAACTGAAACCCACAAAGCGAACGAATTAAAAACCCACAAACCCAAATAAGCTAAAAGCCACAAAACCAGTCAAAACCCCATAAATCCAAAGAAACTAAAACCCACAAACCCAAATAAACGAAAAACTACAAACCCTAATAAACTAAAAAGCAGAGACCCGAACAAAACCCCACAAACCCAAATAAACTAAGAACCACAAAACCTAACAAATTAAACACCCACAAACCCAAATAAACTAAAAACCACAAAACCTAACAAATTAAACACCCACAAACCCAAATAAGCTAAAAGCCACAAAACCAGGCAAAACCCATAAATCCAAATAAACTAAAAACCCACAAACCCAAATAAGCTCAAAACCACTAAACCAGACAAAACCCATAAATCCAAATAAACTAAAACCCACAAACCCAAATAAACGAAAAACTACAAACCCTAATAAACTAAAAAGCAGAGACCCAAACAAAACCCCACAAACCCAAATAAACTAAAAACCACAAAACCAAACAAATTAAACACCCACAAACCCATATAAGCTAAAAACCACAAAACCAGGCAAAACCCCATAAATCCAAATAAACTAAAAACCCACAAGCCTAATAAACTAAAACCCACAAATCCAAACAAAAACTCACAAACCAAAATAAACTAAAAGCCAGAAACCCAAACAAACTAAAATCCACAAAACCAAACAAATTAAAAACCCCAAACCAACCAAACAAAAGACACAAACCCAACCAAATTAAAACCCACAAACCCAAAACAAATGAAATCCCCACAAACCCAAACAAAAAGGCCACAAACAACCAAACTAAAGAACACCCAAAGCCAGCTGACCAAAAATCCCAGAAAACCAAACTAAAACCCCAGAAACCCAAATAAACTGGAAACCACGAACCCACACAAACTAAAAAAACCCCAAACCAAACTAAAAAACCGCAAACCCAACCAGCCCGAAACTCCATAAAACCAAAGCAAACTAAAAACCCACAAGCCCAAATAAACTCAAAACCACGAGACCAACCAAAAACCCCACAAACCCAAGTAAACTAAAAACCCCAAAGCAAACAAACTAAAACCCCACAAACCCAGACTAAAACCCCACAAACCCAAACTAAAACCCCACAAAACGAAACAAACTAAAACCCCAAAAACCAAACTAAAATCCCACAAACCCAAACAAACTAAAACCCCACAAAACCAAACTAAACCCCCACAAACCCAAACTAAACCCCACAAAACCAAACTAAACCCCCACAAAACCAATCAAAAAGCCCCAAACCCAAACTAAAACCCCACAAAACCAAACTAAAACCCCACAAACCCAAACTAAACCCCACAAATCCAAACAAAAACCCCACAAAACCAAACTAAAACCCCACAAAACCAAACAAAACCCCCAAACTCAAACTAAAACCCCACAAAACCAAACTAAAACCCCACAAAACCAAACTAAAACCCCACAAAACCAAACAAAACCCCCAAACTCAAACTAAAACCCCACAAAACCAAACAAAACCCCCACAAACCCAAACTAAACCCCACAAACCCAACCATAAGAACAGCCAAAAGCCCCACAAAGCCAAACAAACAGAGAAAGGGGATTCTCCAGGACCTCGGGCAGTGTGGGGTTTTTTGGGGAGGTCTCTGCCGTGGGGGGAAGGAGGGATCCCACTTTTCCAAGCCCACTGGGAGCACTGGGAAGTGTTCCAAACCTCCTCCTGCTGCTCCTTTTCCCGGGAAGTTGGCGTTGCTTGCTTTGTCTCGCGGTGGATCTTTGCAGGAGGGGGTGTGGTGTGGGATGCAGGGTGTGGGTAGCAGGACTGGCCCTGTGTTCCCTGCCCCGGCAGGGCTCGGGATTAGGGGCTTTTTGGGATCTCTTTGGACCCAGCCCATCCTGGGGTTCCGATTTCTGGGATTCTGGGGTTCTTTAGTAACTCTTTTACTCCGCTCTGCTCAGTGTTGGGCACCAGAAGCTTCCAAAGGATTGGGCAATTCCTTCCAGGACTTTCTTGGTTTAACAGGCACCATTTTTAACTCCCGTTCCCTCCGTGTTTTCCATCCTCTCCTCATCCGCTGTGCTCCATGTTCTGGCTCTGTGGTGTTCCCTGGGCCTCCCAGTTTGAGTCCCAGCCATGACCTGGGAAAGATTCCTTTGGTCTCCCTGGGGCTCATCCCTCCCTCCTCCTCCTCCTGCATCCCACAAACTGAGCTGGGTCGTGCTTGGAAAGGAGATTCCCCAGGTTGGGAGAGGAGGTTCCCCAGGTTCGGAGAGGAGATCCCTTGGGTTTGGAGAGGAAATTCCCCAGGTTGGGAGAGGAGATTCCCCAGGTTTGGAGAGGAGATTCCCCAGGTTCAGAGAGGAGATCCCTCAGGTTTGGAGATTCCCCAGGTTTGGAGAGGAGGTTCCCCAGGTTCGGAGAGGAGATCCCTCAGGTTTGGAGAGGAGGTTCCCCAGGTTCGGAGAGGAGATCCCTTGGGTTTGGAGAGGAAATTCCCCAGGTTGGGAGAGGAGATTCCCCAGGTTTGGAGAGGAGATTCCCCAGGTTTGGAGAGGAGATTCCCCAGGTTTGGAGATTCCCCAGGTTTGGAGAGGAGATTCCCCAGGTTCAGAGAGGAGATTCCCCAGGTTTGGAGATTCCCCAGGTTTGGAGAGGAGATTCCCCAGGTTTGGAGATTCCCCAGGTTTGGAGAGGAAATCCCTCAGGTTTGGAGAGGAGATTCCCCAGGTTTGGAGAGGAGATCCCTCAGGTTCGGAGAGGAGATTCTCCAGGTCTGGGAAGGAGATTCTCCAGGTTTGGAAAGGAAATTCCAGCCCTTTGGTGCTGGTGGAGGGAAGGTTTTTGGTGAGGGATCAGCGAATCCAGTGGCATCCCACAGCTCCTTTCAAAAGGACAAAGAGAATTCCTGGTGGGATGCAGAGTCTCATGGAAATCAGGGCGGGTTTGCTGTGGATATTGAGGGGTGTGTTCCAAATTTTGAAGTGTAAATGAGGTGCTAAATGCAAAATGAGCTCGGAATATTCATGGCAGCTTCCCATTTGGAATCCTGGAATGGTTTGGGTGGGAAGGGACCTCAAAGCTCATTCCAACTCCCTGCCGTGGGCAGGGACACCTTCCACGATCCCAGCTTGCTCCAACCTGGGCTTGGACACTGCCAGGGATCCAGGGGCAGCCACAGCTTCTCTGGGAATTCCATCCCAGCTCCTCCCCACCCTCACAGGGAGGAATTTCTTCCCAATATCCAACCAGAACCTTCCCTCCTCCAGCTCAATGTTACCAGCTTTCAGCAATTTTATTGCTTTCAAATTCCTCCTGAGTTTGAGAGGCTGCTCGTGGGCTGGGGCAGTGTCAGGTGGAACTCTCTGCCATCCTGTGCTGGTTGGAAAGTGGGGAAGTGATTCCTAAATATCCACTCTGGATCTTCCCTATCCCTATTCCTGAGCAGAGAGCTGTGCTCAAGCTGTTCATTAAAAACACAAAGTTTGTAGCCCTTCACAGCCTGTGGTGATAAAGCCACGGAGAAGAACAGCGTGGCAGGCTGTCAGATCCTGGATTTTGGGCTGTGCCAGCACAGGGCCTTTAATTTCCTTCTTTTCTGCAAGGAATCAGTCCCTGGGTTCCATGGGAAACCAGGAGAGCAGGGCAGGATTGTCGATACCCTTGAGTGACGGGGTTGTTGCACACAGGGCAGTGTCTGCAGGAGATGGATAATTGCATTTCAAGCACAGCCCTGCATTGATTCTGTCCCCAATTAAATGTTTTCCACCTCATGTCAAAAATTGGGCTGCCAACGGGTTTGCCCTTGAACAGGTTTTTCGTGGCTGCTCTTGGGAATTCTTTCCGGAGCCGTGTCCCTGTTTGCCGTCAGCCACTTGCAGCCTGCAGCTCCTGTTCCATTTCCTGTGCTGTGCATTGGAAAAGAGGGATTTGGCACAAATGGTCCCTGTTGGTGACGTGTGTGGAGTGGTGGATGGGAATCTGGAGGGAGAAATAGCGCCTGGATGGTGAAAATCCCTCACCTGGGCTTTCTATCCCAAATTAACCTGAATTCCTGCCAGTGCTTCGGGTCTGTGCCAGCACTGGGAGAACTGGTGTCAGCCAGTGAATAAATACCTTGGTTTGGGTCAAAAAGACCCAAAAAAATCCTCCTTCAGCATCTCAACAGGAGCTGTTGTTTCATGGACAACTTCCAGGGCACAGAAAGCCACCCGAGAAGTCCAAAGTTGGCTTTTAAATCCTGTTTTGCTGTTTATTTCCACTTCCCTCTGGAACAAAAAGGACAGAACAGAGCTGGAATTGTTCTCCTGGTCACAAGCACATTCCAGCCAGTGCCATTCCAGCCTCGGAAGGGGAATGAATGGCAAATTGGCGTGGCACGGGTGACTCAGTGATTTTTGCCAGCCTTGGCAGGAGCTGTGCGAGTGCTGCTCCCTCGGATGCGGATCGTGTCCAACAAATTTGGGATGCAGAACCCAGCAGACGAGCCAGGTGCATGCCCCTTGCCGTGCTGATGAGCTCGGGGCTGCAGCAGGTGCTCCTTCAGGCACTCATCAACCAAAAATCTTGATGAGAGGGTGAAGAAATAAATGGAATTGTAGCTGTGCTGGCTGCTGGATTTCCCTGGGAATTTGGGAATCTTGTTCATGAACCGACACTTCCTTAAGTGGGAAAAGGCTCCTGGGGCAGAAATCGGGGGTGGGGCTGTTTGCTGAGTTCGGTTCTGGATCCAGGAGCTCTCCATGAGTTCCCAAGGTCAAATATTCGTGGGGTTCATGCAGGAGCTGCAGCTGAGTGATCTTAAAAGCTCCATTTCCTTGGATTTTCCTGCCTGTGCCTCTCCTGTGGCCTGGGGTGACCCTCAGCTGGTGTAAACCAGGTGATTCCAAAGGATCTTCTTGGTGTAGTCACTTCATTCCAGAGCTTTCCGCAAGGTGGGAAGCTCACGTGCATTTTGGGGAGGATCCAGTGGATTTCCTGGGATACAGGATGGACCATGGGATGGCTGAGCTGGAGCTCCTCGTGGCCAGGAGCTCGAGGTGCTGGTCCTGGAGTGGGATGTTTGGAGCTGTGGCAGCCCGGAATCCCTGCCCTGGGAATGCCAGAGCTGCTCACTGTGGGATTCCTGTCCTGGACACCGGGGTTTGGTGGCTGTGGCTGTGCTGCTCCGACTCCTGGGTGTTCCCGTTGTTCCAACAAGGGCAGAGGGAAAACTTCCACTGAAATCCGTGTGGTTTTGGGATATCCTTCCTCCTTTTCCCCTCCTGACCCAGCCGAGCAGAGCCACGTTCCAGGGGCAGATGCTTTTCTCTCCATCAGGATTCCAGACTGCCCCAACTCCCTGGGGAAGGAAGAGTCAAACCTTCCCGTTCTTTCTCCCTCTTAGCCACACAAAAGATTTTTATTACTTCAACGAGCTCCCAGCCAATCTCTCTTAATATCGCACTAATTGATTTGAAGGCTTGGAAGCAGCAGAGCTAATTAGCATTTGCTGACTCAGCCCCAAGCCCCCCTCGCCTCCCGGCAGAGGATGGAGCAGATATTGACCCACGTTTGCTGCAGCCCTAAATGAAGTCGAGGGAATATTAAGTGTCTCCTATTGGCGTCGGATTTGCATATGCAAATGAGCCCAATCAGCGCTGGAGAGCGGCAGTGCTAATGCTCTGCAAATAGCAGCCTCTATTAAAGCATTTAAGCAAACTCAAGTGACACTCGCTGGGCTCCAGCACTCGGAGGTGCCACTCCAGGGTGAGGGAGGAGAGGCAAAAAGCAGTGCAGGAACCACTGAGGGATCTGTGGAGCTTTAATCTGGCCCACTTTGGTGCTTTAATTTGGCCCATTCTGGTGCTTTAATCTGGCCCATTCTGGTGGCATTTGGCAGTGGAGGGCTCGTTGTCCTTGAATCGGTGAGTTATAAAATATCCCAGATTGGGAGAGACCCGCAAAAATCAAAGTGCAGCTCCTGGACACCCCAAAAATCCCACCCTGTGCTTGAGAGCGTTGTCCAAGCCCTTCTTGGACAACACTTGCCAAACGTGGGGGTTCTGGATGTGGCTGGACAGGGAGAGGAGTTGGACAATCCCTCACTGCTGTCCCAGGGATGTTCCCTCTGGGCCCTGCATCCTTTTATTTCCTGCTGATGTCCTGGTTAACATCTTTTTCCATGTTATGGCTGCGTGGTGTTACCCTGCCAGGGATGAATAGACCCTGAGAGAAGGCAGCTTCAGTTGCGTCCCTTCTTGGGGACAAAACAACAAATTTTAGGGCAGGAAGTGGGAGCAGCTCAAACAAGGATACAGGAAGTGGCTCCAGGGCTGGCTGTGGCCCCTTGGAAGGGCCGTTCTCCAGAGGGGTGGGACGGTGATGCAGATCAGGGACCGGGATCCAGGGGGGATCACTGAGCACAAACCTTCAACAGGGAAATAAAAGCTCAGGATTCAGATTTTTAAAGCCCGCAATTCAGGTTTCCAAAGCCCACAATTCACATTTTCAGACCCAACAGGATTTCAGTTGATTTGGAAGACAAAGTGACCCAAACCCCCCCTTACCCCTGGCTGTGATTAGAAGACAAACCAGGGAATTCTAACCATGAACAGGAACTCTGGAATTCTGAGCATTAATTCTCCCAACCTCGATCCTCTGGGGAGACACAACTGGGAAACCAACACACGGAGATTAAAAAAAAAATTAAACAAATAACAAATTCAGATTGCCAAAGCCCACAGTTCAGATTTTTAAAGCCCACGATTCAGATTTTTAAAGCCCACAATTCAGATTCACAAAGCCTGGAATTCAGATTTTCAAAGCCCAGAGTTCAGATTGCCAAAGCCCACAGTTCAGGTTTCCAAAGCCCACAGTTCAGATTTCCAAAGCCCCCAGTTGAGATTTTTACACCCAACAGGATTTCAGTTGATTTGGAAGACAAAATGACCCAAACCAAGGAATTCTAACCATGAACAGGAGCTCTGGAATTTTTGAGGATTAATTCTCCCAACGTCGATCCTCTGGGGAGACACAACTGGGAAACCAGCACAGGGATCCACATCCAGCCCATCGCGCTCTGTGAGGCTGCTCTACTAAAACCCCTCATTTCCATCCCGCCTTGCCCCTTTTTCTTGCCTTCTGTGGATAATGGAGAGCCATTTCTGTTCCATCAAGGAGTCTCTTTGAGTCGTTGGATGCCTCTGGGCTGGTGTCAAGTGTGCATTTCCAGCAGAAGTCCTCACTAGCGAGTTGGGCACAAATTGCAGCCCCAGTGCCAAGGCAGTTTGGTTGAAAGGCTGCTCTGTCCTTCAGAGCCACTCCAGCAGGGACAGGAGCTCTGAGGAGGAAGGTGGATGCTGAGAATGATGTCTCACCTCTGGAAAAATTTCTTGTGGCTCTTAAAGCAGCTGTTTTTATTTGTTTTAATTTTTTTTTAAACTCTGTGTGTTGGTTTCCCAGTTGTGTCTCCCCAGAGGATCAAGGTTGGGAGAATTAATGCTCAAAAATTCCAGAGTTCCCGTTCATGGTTGGAATTCCCTGGTTTGGGTCACTTTGTTATCCAAATTAACTGAAATCCTGTTGGGTCTGAAAATCTGAACTGGGGGCTTTGGAAACCTGAATATCTGGGCTTTGAAAATGTGAACTGGGGACTTTGGAAATCTGAATTGGGGACTTTAAAAATCTGAATTCTGGGTTTTGGCAATCTGAACTGTGGGCTTTGGCAATCTGAATTCTGGCCTTGAAAAACCTGAATTGGGGACATTGGAAACCTGAATTGTGGGCTCTTATTTCCCTGTTGAAGGTTTGTGCTCAGTGATCCCCCCTGGATCCCGGTCCCTGATCTGCATCACCGTCCCATCCCTCTGGAGAACGGCCCTTCCAAGGGGCCACAGCCAGCCCTGGAGCCACTTCCTGTATCCTTGATGTCCCTGTGCTTCTCTCCCTGGTCACATTCCCAGAGCTTGCAGTGTTTAATTCCCTTCCTGTGATGTTTTTCTTCGCTCTCAGGCTGTTGAGCACAGCTCCGTGCCCCTGGCAGGGGAGGCAGCTGCTCAGAACCACAGCTTTGGTTATTTTGGCCTTGTGACACAAGCAGAGCTCTGAGTACCAGTTCAGCCCTGCAGGAATCCACCAGCCTGGAAAACATTCCCTGTGCCATAGCATTCCTAAATTTAGAGGTTGCTGTGTAATGATTGTAAAATTTCCCAGCTTGTGTGTGAAGAAAGGATCACTGGAGAGATCTGGTGTTGCACCAGCTGGGATTTCTGCAGGAATTCCCATCGTCTTCAGTTCCTCTGTGGTCCATGGAATGTTCTTCCTGGAATGTGTGTTTGAGTGTCCACACCTTGACTTAGGGACACAAATGGTCCTGGGGTGGGATGTTTATTTCAGTGTCTCTCTCCCGACTTAGGGACACAAAGGAGCCTTCCATCCCATACACAGATCTCAGAGGGGGTTGGGTGAGTGGCCTGCTGAAAGCACAGACTGGACCCAGCAATCTGGGTGGGAAAAATCGGTTTTAAGCTCCAGCTGGGAAGAGGCTGGTTGGATTTGATGTAGGCAGGGGAATTTCTGTGGGAAAGCAGCAGTGGTTTGACCAGCATTGCTTTTAGGGGATTGCTGTGAACTGGATTTATCCTTTGTGGCTTTGAGGCCTGGGAGTAAAAAGCAGCGACAGGAACCTTCCTTGAGTGAGGGACAGAAAACCCATCCCACAAAGTCCTCCAAGATGTGCTGATTGGGATCTGAGCTCTCAATCCACCCAAATCTACCTGGCCTGGCTGGTAATTCCTTCCCGTTTTCTTCACCTGATGGAATTTCTTCCCAGTTTGGGGATTAAAATGTCATTTAGACAAGCAGACCCTGGTTATGAGTAAATAAATTAACTCCCAAGGTTTGCTGGGAGTGTTCCAGCTGCAGCTTCAGCTTGGAATTGCTGGGATTTCTGGGAAGAAGGGGACTGGGAGGATCCCCAGCTCCTGTCCAGCTGACCACGGCACTGGTCAGTGGGAGGAATTCCGTGCTGGAGAATTCAGAGGTGTTTCCTGTCCCTGTCCCTGTAGGAATTCCATGCTGGAGCAGACTGAGGTGTTTCCTCTCCCTGTCCCTGCTGGAATTCCATGCTGGAGCAGACAGAGGTGTTTCCTCTCCCTCTCCCTGTCCCTGTAGGAATTCCATGCTGGAGCAGACAGAGGTGTTTCCTCTCCCTCTCCCTGTCCCTGCAGGGATTCCATTCTGGAGCAGACAGAGGTGTTTCCTCTCCCTCTCCCTGTCCCTGTAGGAATTCCATGCTGGAGCAGACAGAGGTGTTTCCTCTCCCTCTCCCTGTCCCTGTAGGAATTCCATGCTGGAGCAGACAGAGGTGTTTCCTCTCCCTCTCTCTGGGTGTTCACAGCCTGAAGCAGAAAGGAGATCAGGGCTCCAGCAGCTCCACTCCTCCTCTGGCACTGAGCAGGAATAGGGGATCCATATTCTTGTCCTTATCTCCTCTTATCCCCTTCTCCACATCACTTTTTTGGTCTCTCCATCCCTGGAGAGCCCTGGCAGTGCTGTCCTGTCGCCGAGGAGCAGGGCAGGGCTCTCCTGCTGTCCAGTTACTCCTTGGGAAGCAGGGAAGGAGTTGGGAGATGTGGAAAAGCTCGGTTGGTGTCACTGTCCCACACAGGGCACCCCCAGCAGAGCCTCAAGAAGAAAAGGCTCCTTCCCCTCTTCCTGTGCCTGCTGCTTTGGGGTTTGCTCAGCTCCAGAGGATCTGTCTTAATTCAAATTAAATGAGTATTTAATTAACGTTATCTCCGCTTCCAGAGGGGCACACGGTGCTGATTTGCCTCCCTGATTCCCTGCACCTCACCTTGAGTGGGATTTTGGTGGGGAAAGCAGCGGGATCAGCCACTGGGAATGCAGCAGGAAAAAAGCCCCTCTGCTGCCAGAATGTCCCTTTGTGTGTCCACCTGGAGTTGGTCATTTGAAAACCACTGGAGGGATGATCCCTGTGGGTTTCCAGCTCAGGATATTCCGTGATTCTCTGGAAGTCACGCCTGTGGACACAACTTCATTCTTTCCTCATTATCTTATTCTTCTTACTCTTGATTCTCTTATTCTTCAGTATCTTCTGCTTCTTATTCTTTATTTATTCCCTGGGATTTCCAGAGCTGGAATTCTGTTACTGAGCCCCCAAACCACCATGAAGCCCAGACTGATGTGCCCAGCCCTGACACAGCTGCAGACTTTGAAGGATTCTGGGCAGTTATTTTGGGGTTTTGCCTCAAAAAGCTGCTCTCAGTCCCTGTTTTTCTCCCCCCAGCAGATCTGATGGAGCTCTTGGCCTCTGCCACACCAGATTTTCTGATTTTTGGCTCAAACCAAGGTGTTTTGGGCTGTATAAAAACTGAGAAGAATTTCTGTGAGGAGGGGACATCAGCAGGCCCAATTTGCTGTTAAAATTCTGATTATTTTGGGCTGAAATGCCTGGGGATGAACCAGCACCATCCCAGTCCTGTTTTTTTATCAGATGCTGCTTCCAGCAGCTCCTCAGGTGGAGAAGGTCATGGTGGCCCTGGGATGTTCCCTGTGAACCCTCTCGTGTTGTTGGAGAGGAAAAACAGAGATTATCCGAGCACTGAAGGACTCAGTGATTTATTATTATTATTATTATTATTACTACTAATAATAATATTTTCCTTGACAAATGCCTTGACAAAGGCATTTTTTGCTGTAGGTGCTGGTAAAAAAACGGTGTAAAAGAACAGGAAATCCAACAATACCAAATAAATTGAGAAGCTGAACTAAACACGCTGTAATTACTCGGTTATTTCATCTTCCAGGCAGGTGCTGAGGGATAATTTCACTCCAAAAGTGAAAAACTCACCCAAATCAGTAAAATCTCATGTAAACACCGTTCCCTCCCCAGTTTTGTGCAGAAAACTGCAACAGGTCCCAATTTGTTCCTGCAAATTGGCTTTTCCACATTCCCCTTTGTGCTGGGAATGTTTAATCCCTAATGATCGCCTCCTAATTCGGAATTTTTTTGACTGCGAGAACTTTAATTACTTAAGAGTGCTTAATTAGCAGATGTGGAGGGCTGATATGAGCGATGCCCACTCGAAAGGGATGAAAGCAAACCTCTCCTGAAAGGGAATTTGAAGCATCCTGAACCTCCCAGCAGCAAATCCGTGGCCATCAGCTCTCAGGAAAAAGGAGGATTTTAGGAAGTATTTTGTATTTTCTGGGCAGCAAACGTCGTTGTTCATCATTATTGCATCTCCAGCTGGTCAAGAGGGATGGTTTCAGTTTGATTTGCCCATTTAATGTCCTGTATAAACTTCATTATGAGAGAAATAATTGAGTTTGGGAGAGTGGAGCACACGACCTTTAATTTATGCAAGAGATGGGGACCCGAATGTGTTTCTTAAGGCGTTAATTTCCTGTAAGTGGAAATTTTTATTGGCTCTGCCAGAAAATTCCTCCTGTCGGGTTTTAGATTTGGCTTGCAGAGGATGTGAGGAGTGGAATTCCACGCTGATCGTTTCCCAAGGCAGGATTTTGTGTACGTTTAATAGGGATTAAGGAAAGATGATTGGTGTCCTGTGGGTTTTACATGAACCCAACAATTCCCAACAAAAACCCCTCAGCCAAGGCCGCTGGGGAAGGTGAATTTTTGCTTTTCCGGCTCAAATTGTGCTGCCAGCCTGAGGTGTGACAGGCAGGGAGATAAGATCCCTCCTCTGCTGTGGAAAAAACGAAGAAAACAAGGAAAAAACCCAAAATATCCCCCCAAGCAACGAGCAAAACCCAGGGAAAAGCTTCTCCTGAGGATTTGAGCTTTTCCCCGCTTGTCCAACAGCTCCATCCATCCCTGGACACACAAACTCACCTGGCTTTGTGTTCCTGGGGAAAAAGGAAGGGAAAATAAAGTGGATCCACCTGCACAGGAGCCCTGGAAAATCCCCCAGGGAATTCCTGGAGCGTCCTCGTGCTGTGCCCAGTCTGGGTCAGTCCCACCCGGTGGAGAGAAACAATCTGAGAGATGTTTTTTTAATATATTTAGCAAATATATTGATATATTTATCATATTTAAAATAATACATAAATATATAAACTACAGATATCAACATATTAAATAGATATTAACAGATTATATTAATATGTAGTAATATATTAATATAATAGTAATAGATGAAATAAATATACCAATATAATAAATATTTAACTACATATATGAACATATTAAATACATATAACAATATATAAAATAAACATGCCAATATAATAAATACATTATCTACATATAAGAACATTTAAATATACATTAAATAGTAAATAAACATACCAATATAATAAATATATTAGCTACATATATCAGCATATTAACTACATATATTAATATATTAAATCAGTATACCAATATAATAAATACATTAATTATGTATATCAACATACTAAACACATATATTAATATTTTAAATAAATATACCAGTATAAGAAATAAATATATTTACTACATATATGAACATTTAAATATGCATCTAGTAAATAAACATACCAATATAATAAATATATTAATGACATGTATCAATATATTAATGACATGTATCAATATATTAATGACATGTATCAATATATTAAACACATATATAAATATATTAAATAAATATACCAATATAATAAATAAGTATATTAACTACATATATTAGCATTCAAATATGTATTAATATATTAAATAAGTATACCAGTATAATAAATAAATAAATCTATTAACTACATAGAGCAACATATTAAATACAACTATTAATATATTAAAAATATAGCAATATATTAAATAAATATATTCCATATTCTGCATGATAATTACGGGTTTATATAGAATATATTATATTCATCAATAGATTTACCGTACTTATCTGCAGCCATCGAGCTGCAGAAGGGCTGATAACATCAACGCTCTGCTTCCTGAGAGGTCACTCCTTGCTTTGATCAGCTCCCAGATGGAATTTTCTCCAGGCTGGGAGAGAGTCCCTTGATCATTCCTGTGATTTGCATGGAAATGATAACCAGTTCCTTGATAAAAGGATAACAGCCTGTGCCCCCCGGGCTGTGCTGTGCTCTGTGCTGGGCCTTCCCTCGGGAATTCCACAGGGATCCCACCCCACAGGGACAGATCCCACCCCAAAGGGACAGATCCATTCCACAGGGACAGATCCACCCCACAGGGACGGGTCCCACCCCAAAGGGACAGATCCATTCCACAGGGACAGGTCCCACCCCACAGGGACAGATCCACCCCACAGGGACAGATCCCACCCCAAAGGGACAGATCCCACCCCAAAGGGACAGATCCCACCCCAAAGGAACAGACTCCATCCCACAGGGACGGATCCCATCCCACAGGGACAGATCCATTCCACAGGGACAGATCCACCCCACAGGGACAGATCCCACCCCACAGGGACAGATCCCACCCCAAAGGGACAGATCCATTCCACAGGGACAGATCCCACCCCACAGGGACAGATCCCGCCCCAAAGGGACGGATCCCACCCCACAGGGACAGATCCACCCCACAGGGACGGATCCCACCCCAAAGGGACAGATCCATTCCACAGGGACAGATCCCACCCCACAGGGACAGATCCCACCCCAAAGGAACAGACTCCATTCTGCAGGGACAGATCCCACCCCACAGGGACAGATCCACCCCACAGGGACAGATCCATCCCACAGGGACAGATCCCACCCCACAGGGACAGATCCCACCCCAAAGGGACGGATCCCACCCCACAGGGACAGATCCCACCCCACAGGGACAGATCCCATCCCACAGGGACAGATCCATCCCACAGGGACAGGTCCCACCCCACAGGGACAGATCCCACCCCACAGGGACAGATCCCACCCCAAAGGGACGGATCCCACCCCACAGGGACAGATCCACCCCACAGGGACGGATCCCACCCCAAAGGGACAGATCCATTCCACAGGGACAGGTCCCACCCCACAGGGACAGATCCCACCCCACAGGGACAGATCCCACCCCAAAGGAACAGACTCCATTCTGCAGGGACAGATCCCACCCCACAGGGACAGATCCACCCCACAGGGACAGATCCATCCCACAGGGACAGATCCCACCCCACAGGGACAGATCCCACCCCAAAGGGACGGATCCCACCCCACAGGGACAGATCCCACCCCACAGGGACAGATCCCATCCCACAGGGACAGATCCATTCCATAGGGACAGATCCCACCCCACAGGGACAGATCCATTCCATAGGGACAGATCCCACCCCCAGGGACAGATCCCACCCCAAAGGAACAGACTCCATTCTGCAGGGACAGATCCCACCCCAAAGGGACAGATCCCACCCCACAGGGACAGATCCATTCCACAGGGACAGATCCCACCCCAAAGGAACAGACTCCATCCCACAGGGACGGATCCCATCCCACAGGGACAGATCCATTCCGCAGGGACAGATCCCACCCCACAGGGACAGATCCCACCCCACAGGGACGGATCCACCCCACAGGGACAGATCCCACCCCACAGGGACAGATCCCACCCCACAGGGACGGATCCACCCCACAGGGACAGATCCATTCCGCAGGGACAGATCCCACCCCACAGGGATGGATCCACCCCACAGGGACAGATCCCACCCCACAGGGACCGATCCACCCCACAGGGACAGATCCCACCCCACAGGGACCGATCCACCCCACAGGGACCGATCCACCCCACAGGGACAGATCCCACCCCACAGGGACAGATCCATCCCACAGGGACGGATCCCACCCCACAGGGACAGATCCACCCCACAGGGACAGATCCCACCCCACAGGGACAGATCCATCCCACAGGGACGGATCCCACCCCACAGGGACAGATCCACCCCACAGGGACAGATCCACCCCACAGGGACAGATCCCACCCCACAGGGATGGATCCATTCCACAGGGACAGATCCACCCCACAGGGACAGATCCACCCCACAGGGACAGATCCCACCCCACAGGGACAGATCCACCCCACAGGGACGGATCCATTCCACAGGGACAGATCCACCCCACAGGGACAGATCCACCCCACAGGGACGGATCCATTCCACAGGGACAGATCCACCCCACAGGGACAGATCCCACCCCACAGGGATGGATCCCACCCCACAGGGACAGATCCCACCCCACAGGGATGGATCCCACCCCACAGGACAGATCCCACTGGAGGCTGGAGCAGAGCAGTTGGGCTGAGGCCTCTCTTTCCCTGCAGCCCAGGCTCCCAAAATCCCCATCACTCCAAGGATTAACTCTGGTTCTGTACAATCTGTGCTGCTTTGAATTCCCATTTTTCCAGGCTGGGAACTTCCCATTTTTCCTCCTGGCTGCAGAGCTGTTTGTAGGGAGAGGTGTGGAATCCCTGAGGAGATGCCCTGAACGCCTCTCTTCATTTCCAGTCCTGGTTTTTTCCCCCTGCCCATTTCTGCCTCATCATCCAACCAATTCCAAGTCCAAACCAGCTCCATGCACAACTTGGAATCACAGAAAAAGCTGGAAAACACCTCCAGGATCACCAAGTCCGTGATTGCCACTAAACCCTGTCCCAAGTACCACATCCATGTGGGATTTTCACACTTCCCGGGATGGGGACTGCCCTGGGCAGCCCTCAAATATTCCCCATATATATATTTAGGAATATTTATTTCCCTACATTCCCTAATCTAAACCTCCCTTTGAGGTCATTCTTTTCATCCTGTCCCTTGTTCCCGACCCCCACCTGGCTCCACCCTTTTTCCAGGTAGTTTTAGAGAGCAATTAAATCCCTCCTGAGCCTCCTTTTCTCTCCCAGCTCCCTCTGTTGCTCCAGCCCTTTCCCTGGATATGCTCCAAAGGGTGACTTGTGCTAAAACCACTCCAGGAATTCACAATTTTAGCTGCAGAAATGTTTTACAGGATTCCTGTAAATCCAGGTGTTTCTCCTCTGCTGGATCAGACTTCCCCATCCAGGTATTTGTGTGTTGGGAAGGGCTGGATCCCAACCAATCCCATGAAATGCCGGGAGTGCATTTTAGCCTGAGGGAGAAATATGAGCTCATCCATTCCAAATAGCTCCTGGTGCCAAAAAAGGGATAAAAATGCACATTTCTGCCTGGGAATCGTGGCCTCCATCGCTGGGAATGAGCAGTGGAGAATGGAGGGTGGGGAATTTGGCAGCTCCGGTGTTATTCCATAAACAGGCGGCCTGGCATGGCTGGATATTTTCAGCTTTGCACAAAAGCTGAGGGAAAAGAAAGAGGGTGGGTAAAAAAAGCATGGGAAAATGGGTTCCAAGTAACCCATTCAGAGCCCAAAAGTGATTCCGGAGCAGTTTTCCCTCTTGATTTCTCTCTGATGGTTTTTAGGAAGAATCAGTCCTTAAACCACTTATTTGTTACCATGGAGCATCTGAGATTTCACTGGAATTCTTGTCTGCAGGGTCCCTAACTTCCCTCTGGGCTCTGTTGGAGCTGGCTGTGTGGGAATTTGATCTCCTTGTTTGTGGAACACGTGAATTCCATGATGGTTTTGCCCTGGCCTTGTGGAGGAAGCAGATTTGCAGGAATTCTTTCTTTCCTCTCATTTTCCTCCCCATTTTTACTTCGTTCTGAGCAGAGTTGGTGGTTTTTCCATGGCTGAGTGTCCCACCTGTGCAAATCCATATCCATTTATCCCCTGGATGTGGGAACATCTCCTGCTTCAGCCTCTTCCCAACCCCTCCATCCCTTTCAGAGTTGGTTTTGCTGCTGGAATTTTTTTTCCCCAGTGCTGTGTCATTGGATTCCATGAATTTTCCCCTCCTGCAGACTTAATCCCTTTAGTGCTCCTGCTTTGTAGGGCTTGGCTGGAGCTCAGGAATGTCTGAGATGGGCATTGGAGCCATCCTGGATTTAATGGAACCTGGAATTTGGCATGGAGCGAGTTCTCCTTTCATATTACAAATGACATAAACCCCGCTCAGCGTGAGGGAAACAAACAGGATTTGAAGCACAGGAGTCTCCAAAATCCTAATGGAACTGACAGAGAGGTGATTCCAAAATTATCCAGAGAAATGGGAGCACTTTGTTCCATAGGCTGTGTCAGAAATGGTTGGATCTGTGTTTTTTCAGAGTGTCCTGGACAGCGACCCAGGTCCCAGACTGTCCTGGAATTCATATTCCAGACATTTTGTTCTATATTTATAAATATTTAGAGATCTGATGCTCTAAAGGAAACCAGAGGAATCTTTTTTTCCACTTAAAATGCCTTGGAATAATGAATATTGTTTTTATTAATGCAACCTCTCATCCTATAAAATTAAAGCAGGAGCAGAGAATGGGAGGTAAAATCCATCCATTCCCTACGATAATCCCATTAATTGTTTTATTGGAATTCCCAACTGAGTCCTGATGTTTTTATCCTAAACCATCTCTCAGCATCTGCTCCTGTTGTTTCAATAATGGGATTTTGTGTCCTCATGAGCTGGTGGCCTCAGGTGGCTGCTAAGGAAGGAATTCAGTGGGAAAAAAAACCTTCCTGGGAGTCAAATTCCTTGTTCCACGTGTGTAATTCTGCATGAGCGGATCCTCAGCGGGCCAAAGCAGCTGGAATGTGGATATTTTACAGGAAAATCCATGTTCTGCTGCGAGGGCAGTGGAGCAGAGCACAACAAAGCCCCGGAGCAAAAGCTGTGTGAGCAGCAATCGGAGCCCCGGAATTCTCCCTGGAAATTCCTTCCAGTACTGGAAGCCGAGTGGCTGGGATGAGAGGAGGGATAGCCTGGGTTTTTTTTGGGGAGAAATCAAATGGGAATGGAAAATTTTGGGAGCTTGGAGAAGTGTCAGGCTGGTGTGTTGAGCCCGTCCAGGTTGTGCAGCCACTGACACCCTGATTTTTATGGAATACTGGGCTCTGCAGGCCCTGAAATCCTGACTTCTATGGAATTCTGGGCTCTGCAGGCCCTGTAATCCTGATTTTTATGGAATACTGGGCTCTGCAGGCCCTGAAATCCTGACTTCTGTGGAATTCTGGGTTGTGCAGGCCCTGTAATCCTGATTTTTATGGAATACTGGGCTCTGCAGGCCCTGAAATCCTGATTTTTATGGAATTCTGGGTTGTGCAGGCCCTGAAATCCTGACTTCTATGGAATTCTGGGCTCTGCAGGCCCTGAAATCCCGATTTTTATGGAATTCTGGCCTGTGCAGCCCTGACTCCCTGATTTTTATGGCATTCCTGGGTCTGCATTCACTGACACCGCTATTTTTAAGGAATTCTGGGCCTGCAACCCCAACATCCCAGTTTTTATGGGATTCCTGAGCCTGCAGCCTGACACCCTGATTTTTATGGACTTCTGGGCTCTGCAGCTCCTGACACACCTCTTTTTATGGAATTCTGGCCTGTGCAGCCCTGACTCCCTGATTTTTATAGCATTTTTGGGCCTGCAGCCCCTAACACCCCCATTTTTATGCAATTCTGAGCCTGCAGCTCCTGACAACCCCAATTTTTTGTGGAATTCTGGGCTCTACAGCCTCTAACAGCCCGATTTTTATGGCATTCCTGGGCCTGCATTCACTGACACCGCTATTTTTATGGAATTCTGGGCCTGCAACCACAACATCCCAGTTTTTATGGCATTTCTGGGCCTGCAGCCTGACACCCAGATTTTTATGGAGTTCTGGGTTCTGCAGCTCTTGACATCCCTATTTTTACGGAATTCTGGATTCTGCAGCCCCTGAAATCCCTACTTTTAAGGAATTCTGGGTTCTGCAGCCCCAGACTCCCTGATTTTTGTGGCGTTTCTGCCACAAGCAAAGGCTCCCTTACCAGAAATCCCCTGAGAACTGACACTGAACAGGCTCCCAGCCTGGATGAGCTGGGACTGCCTTCCCAAAAACCAGGGCTCAGGAGGGAGCCCCAGCTTTGCCCTCAGTGGGAATTGCCTGGTGGAGTTGGGAAGGGCAACAGCAGCTTCTCTGTGGTGGTCTGATGTGTGATGCTCGTTTCCCTCTGGCTGTGATTTCAGTGAAGCCCTGATTTTACTGATCTCAGTCAAACCTGATTCCAGTCAAGCCTGGTTTCAGTAAAACCTGATTTTAGTAAAACCTGATTCCAGTCAAACCTGGTTTCAGTCAAACCTGGTTTCAGTAAAACCTGATATTAGTAAAACCTGATTCCAGTCAAACCTGGTTTCAGTACAACCTGGTTTCAATAAAACCTGATTTCGGTCAAACCTGATTTCAGCAAAACCTGATACCAGTAAGATCTGATTTTAATAAAAACCAGATTTCAGTCAAACCTGGTTTCAATAAAACCTGATTCCAGCAAAACCTGGTTTCAATAAAACCTGATTCCAGCAAAACCTGATTTCAATAAAACCTGATTTTAGTAAAACCTGATTCCAGTCAAACCTGCTTTCAGTCAAACCTCCCAGCACTCCCAGGAGCAGGTGGGTGGATGTCTTCAAACACCACAGAAGTGTTTCCAGTTTCTCTCCTGCGAGGGATAGGAGCAGCTCAGTGCCTTCCCTGTGATCCCAGCTGGGAGGAGTTTCTCATTCCCAGACATTTCCAAGATGCTGGAGCTGTCCAGGACAAAGCTTCAGTGGACAAAAGGCTTTGGAGCTGTTGTAGTGGAGGCCCCAGGAGCTTTGCAGCGGGGGGAGTTCATTAGGGAGAGGCTCCTTGTGTAACTCCCTCCCTCCTTTGTGGCATGCCTGGAACTTTCATCAGGTAAATCACGTCCTGGAAGTGTTCCACGATGGCAGGAGCTGGGAGGGAGAGATCTCCCTGATCCTGGGTGTGTGGCTGCTGAGCCCGGCCGTTGCTTTGTGCTCTGTGAGGATGGGAAGGTTTAATCTGCCTCCCAAGCAGCCTTTTCTCTGCTCCTGCTCTGATCTTTCCTCGCCTCAGCCCCGCTGGCTGTGCTGCTTTGGAATGGATTTAATAGCTCAGTTGTTTGGACATGATTAAAAATGGAATGAATGGAGAGAAGCAGTGAGAGGACGAGCAGCTCATGAAAGGGTTTGGGCTAAAAATACCTGGTTTGGCTCGGTATCACAGAACCATGGAATGTCCTGAGGTGGAAGGGATGAAGGATGATCCAGTGCAGCCCCTGGCCCTGCACAGACACCCCCAAATCCAACCCTGGGCATCCCTGGCAGCATTGTCCAAACACTCCTGGAGCTCTGGCAGCCTTGGGAAGGTTCCCATTCCCTGGGGAGCCTGGGCAGTGCCCAGCACCCTCTGGGGGAAGAACCTTTCCTTAAATCCAACCCAACCCCCTTGTCCCAGCTCCAGCTGTTTGCTGGCTCCTGTCCCTGTCACAGGGAGCAGAGATCAGAGCTGCCTCTCGGACTCTTCTTTGCCTTCCTCTCATTTCCCCTCTGATGCAGAACTCCACAAACAGAGATTTCAC
Source organism: Corvus moneduloides (assembly GCF_009650955.1). NCBI lineage: Eukaryota > Metazoa > Chordata > Aves > Passeriformes > Corvidae > Corvus > Corvus moneduloides. The sequence goes on from NC_045498.1 coordinate 4,758,984, forward strand.
TCTTTGCACATTGAATCCCACCTCACAGAGGAGCTGTGGAAATCTTCACCTCTGAAGGGGCTGAACTTCCCCCCAAGCTGTGCCTTGGGGGGGTCAGAGTGGTTTGATCACAATTTGGTGGGGGTTTAACAGCGAGAGTTCAAGGCATGAGCAGATGGGCTGAAGTTGGGGATTGTCCTGCTCTGCGGTGGGCGGGTGCTCTGGAATAAACAGGTTTTGTTCCTTCTCCTTCCTCTCGGCAGCTGGAACATCAGCAGTGGGAACATCTGCACAGAGGGTGCAGGGCTGTGGCTGCTCCTCCTGCTCTCCCAAAATTGAAGTAGGGTTTGCATCTCTTTTGCCCTTAGAGAGGGCAGATTTGTGTTGCTTACCAACAGAGTAATTAAAGTACCAGCTAAAATCGGGAGTGGATTTGGAAAAATGGAATAGAAGTGGGAATGGGAATTATTTTGAGCTGTTTCTGTTGGATTCTCAGTGAAATTCACCTTTTTTTTTCTCCGTGTTGGAACTGAACGTGGTAATTTTGTGTTATATTTACGCCCCTTTGAGATGGTTTTGCTCAGAGTAGTTTGATCCAAGTCAAACCTTCAGCTTTCAGCTCAGGGATGGGAAATTTAAGCAGTGGTTTTGTCCCAGAGTGGAATAAGATTCAGGCCACTTGTGAGACCTTGAGGTATCTGGGGTTTTTGGGTTCAGTCCAGCTCTTTCTCTTCCCACTTGCTCTGTGTCCTTCAAAGCAGATCCGTGTCCTGTTTCCATGACAATGTTTGTACAGTAGATGCCTTGGAGTATGGATATATAGATTTTTCCATTGTAACATCTCCCTGCATAAATTCCTGGAGTATTTAAGGTCTCCTTGAGTTTGGAACATCTATTCCAGATTAGTGTTCCGGGGTAGACACCCAGCTTTGGAGCGAAGCTTCCTAGTGCTGTGTCCAGGGAGAGAGGAGGGAACGAGGTGATTTTTCCCGTTTTGCTGCCGAGTAAAAGGGGAGGATGGGAGCACTCTGTGTGTGGTTGGTGTCTCTCCAGGTTTCCCTGCGTTCCTGATTCTGTTTCCTTCAAGAAGAGGGGTTTTGGGAGAGCACTGCCAGCGCTCAGGTCTTCCATCCTGGAAAGGTTCCTGGCAGCCTCTCTGGCTGCGCAGGTGGGGGTTGGGCATTTCCCCCTCCCTCCCAAACCCTTCTGGCAGAGCAGAGGGCTCAGAAGGGGCTGCTGGTGATGGGAAGTGGCAGGCAGGAGGCAAACGTCCCTGCAGGGGGATTGGGAATCGTCCAGAGCGCCTCGGCCGCGTCCTGACTGAGGGAGGCGTGAGTGGCACCGTGAGGTGACGCCTGTGTGCTCTGAGCCCCGCGCTCGGCAGTGACAGCGCTGCCACCTCTGCCCGGGCTTCGGGATGTGCAGCCTCTCCCCCGGGCTTCGGGATGTGCTGCCCGTGGCCCGGGCTTCGGGATGTGCGGCCTCTCCCCCGGGCTTCGGGATGTGCGGCCTCTCCCCCGGGCTTTGGGATGTGCGGCCTCTCCCCCGGGCTTTGGGATGTGCCACCTCTGCCCAGGGTTTGGGATGCTCCTTCGGGTGAGGAGTGTGCCCTCAGAGCAGAGCTCGCAGCCTCGTGTGGCTGTTCCCGCACTGCCTCTGGAGCTGGGAGCAGGGGACGTTCTGTTCCAGGGACAGAGGGGTGCAGGAGCTGTCCCTCAGAGCAGGATTCCCACTGCATCAGAGCATCTCTGCCTGATGGATCTTCAAAATCCCATTGGTTCTGTGGGATCTCTTGGAAGCTTCCCTTCTGCTGCAGATATGTCCACTCTGAACACTTAAATGCCAGGATTTTTGGCTTTTCCTTGTTTGATTAGTCCTGTGGCTGTTTTCCTCTCTCCCCTTCCCTGCCTGCCTCAGTCTTAGCTTGTATAATTACCCTTTTACTCTCCATTAAATAGGTTGGGATTATCGAAGAGAAGACAGGGCAGGTCTGAGCCCCAGCATCCACCATCCACCTTTGAGCCACAGAAATCAGAGTAAGGTTCCTGAAATCAGGATAAATTCTCATCCCTGAGTAGATTCAGGCACTGGGGAGATCCCACGTGGGGCTAAAAGAGGTGAGCCCTTCTCAAATGCTGCCTGTGCGAGCATGGCTGAGCCCTGGGCGTGTTTTTATGACATAATTGGATCACTTGAGCTGTGTTTGCAGTGAAGGGGATGAAATTACCATCTGGAGGTTTGGGGTTTGTTGGTTTGTTTTTTTTTTTGGATCAGTTATGACCACAAATTAATAATGAGTCTGTAGAGCTGGAAGCAGGTGATGACCAAAATTGCTGTGGCAGCTCTGTGGGCTGTTCGTGGCACCATCCTTGGGATGGTTTTGGTTCCTGGCTGTTGATGTGAGGCTGTGCCAACTCAGCCTGCTTTGGCTTTTGCTATAAGCTGGTGTCATGTTTTGATATCAGTGGTGGAATATTTCATTTTTCCCTCTTCCCAAGGGCAGTTCCCACAAGCTCTGTGCTCTCACTCACTGGTTCATGTCCTGCTCTGGGAGGTTGATGTCCTGGGAAGTTTTGCCTACAAAATACTGGCGGTTTTGGGTAGCCAGGCTTCCCAAAGAAGGAACAGAGGAAGAGAAGCTGCGAGAGAAGTTGATAAATGAGAAGGGATAAATTCTGAAGGCAATTGGAAAATGAAAACAAACAAGTTTATCCCTGTTTATTTGTGGGTGTGAGCCAGGCCTTATGGAGTCTGAGAGGAACTGAAGCAAGTGGAAGCTGTGAATTCCAGGGGTTCGTGGCCCCGGCTCTGAGGAAGTGGATTATTCATGGTTTCACCTTGGTGGAGCTGAGCTGACTCAGTCTCTTCCCTTGGGAAGAGGGAGAGCAGGAATGTGCTGTGAGATCCCCACCTGCCCTTCCAGATGCTCCTGGGAGCTGGGAGTGAGGGGTGGGAGAGGGAAAACTGAGCTGTGTGATGCTGGTGCCTGTGGGGACACCCAGGTGACACCTGGAGCACCACTGTGTCCCCAGCCCTGCCCTTGCACCTCTGCCCATTCCAGAGGAGGGAGCTGGAAGGACCAGGAATGCTGAGTTGTGGTGGCTGCCCTTCCTCTGCTGTGCAATATTTATTAAAACAGATGTAGCTGGCTGCAACTCCCGTTCCTGGGTGAGGAGCCAACCGCCAGAGGAGATCAATGAGCAGGCGAACAATGTGGCCTCTAAAGTTGGAAGTGGCTTTTTTCCCCCAGAACAAAGCGTGTTCCGCACCCAGGGCCGCTCTCCAGCGAGGAGCAGAGCAGACCAACACTGGCACCCAGTGTCTGCACGGGATCAGTTCGGATTTGGGATCTCGGACATCTCTTCACGCTGAACCTGGGCTTTCAGGCGTGTTGTGCAGGATGGAGTGAGGGCCCTGATGTGCCCTGGCAGCTCGGCTCCCCGGGGCTGCAGCCGCGATTCTGCTCTGCTTTGGTGCCTGCTCTGCTCTCGTGGTGCTGATAACCCGGCTCTGCTGCTGCTCTGAGCTGCCGGGAGATGCCGGTTTCCCATGGAATGCTGAAACCTGGCCTCAGGGAGGGAGAGAGGGAATGTGAAACCAGCCTCCTCCCTGGGGAAAGGTTTTCGAGTCACTCTGCAGCTGCTAAACGCCAGTTCAGTGGAGCCTTTAAACACAGGCTTAAAGCCGTTCCTGCTCAGCAAAACACTTCACCACCCGCTTTAAATGAAGCCGTGTTCAAGTGTTGAGGCACTGGGAAGCAGCGGGGCTGGAGCGTGTTCAGGGAGATAAACACATCCCTGATGAGGATCCTGCTGCATCCCAGGCTGGGGTGGTGGCTGAGGAGCTCGGGCTCTGGAGCATGAGCATCGCCAGGGGGAGGTTGTTCTGGAGGGGCAGCAAAGGATTCCTGTAGCCAAATTTCCATATTTCCCACAGGGGCACAGAGTGAGTGCTCAGACGGGGGAAAGTTCTCAGACTGCCAGAGAGGAGGGTTGGGTTAGAGATGAGGAGAAGTTCCTCCTTGTGAGGGCTGGGATGGAATTCCCAGAGAAGCTGCGGCTGCCCCTGGACCCTGGAAGTGTCCAAGGCCAGGTTGGAGCAACCTGGAAGAGTGGAAAGTGTCCCTACCCGTGGCAGGGGTGGAATGAGATGAATTTTAAGTTCCCTCCCAACCCAAACCATTCCATGATCCTGTGATTTGTATCTGCATCCCAGCCAGGCTTTCTCTGCTGTGCTCAGCAAGTGCTGGCATTTATTCGGAAGCCCCAGCTGCTGAGGATGCTGCCACATCCCGCACACACGTGGGATCATCTGTTCCCGAATTTCCCCTGATCTCACGGCTCTCACATCTTGTGCTATGCCTGCAGCGTGATGATTTAATCAAATCCAAGCTCATCCTCTCCCAGCCTCTGGGATATCCTTGGAAGTTGCTCTGAAGTTGCCGTAGCACATTCCAGAAAGGGAAATTGAAAATTGGAACTGAGTTTCCAAAAGAAAAATCCCCAGAACTACTCCCACAAACAAGATGGATGAGGAACCATTTGGGTAGCTATTATCCAAAAGTAACTTTCTGGCTGGTTTTTAGTGAACAGAGAAATATTGGAGGGGGGAAAAAATAGTTTCCATTTAGCTTTATCTCTGGCTGTACTGGAAACAAATCACGGCACAAAAAAAGAGGGATAAAACGAAAAGGAAACGATCCCATTTATTTCCTTTGCTGTAGCACACTCTGGACAGTTCTTGTGAAGATTAAAACTCGTCTGAACTAAAGCAGATTGCACTAACACACTGCTGAAAGATCTCAGACAGTCCTGGAGGATCCCTGGGGTGCTTGGCCCAGAAGTTATGGATGCAGAGTGAGAGGAAATGGGCTGGGGTGGATCTCTCCTCCCCTCTCCGTGTTCTCCTCTTCCATTCACTTAATTTTTGAATTGTGATGGAAATCTTAGGGATATTCTCCTTAAAAAAATCCATTTTTTCCCCTTAAATTCCTAGGATCCAGCGCAGGCTGGCTCATTAAGAGACTATCCCCCTGCCCTGCCTCTGCTGTTGATTCCTGTGGCTATCTTGACTTCCCACCCTGCCAAAGATCCAGGAGAGGCAGGAAAATGCAAAGAAGGGTTAAAGAAGTTTTTCCAAAATGCAAGTGGGGATTAATTTGGAGCCGTGGGTGCAGCGCTGGCTGAGCCAAGCGCTCGAGGTCAGTGATTTTTTTACTTTGCCTGCTCCGTGCGGCGTCGTTCTGTGGGATTTATAAATTATTGCTGCTGCGAGTGCCTGCTCTGGCAGGGCCTGCCTCGCCTTCCTTTCCCTTTTATTGGGGTTGAAAATGAGCTGGGAATGCAGAGATGCAACGTGCAGCCTCGTGTCATAAAAGTTGCGCTCTTTGATAAGATTTCAAGGTTAGAACAATGATAGCGTGGAAATCTCTGTCGTAAACCAGCCTGGGTAATTCAAGCCATAAAAAAGCTGCTTTTAGCTATGTAAAGAGGGTGATAGAGTGGAGCTGCATGCCCTGAACCCCGGCTCGCTTCATATTCCAACAATATCAACAGAGAAGATGGAGCTGGAGGTTAATTGGAATAGGAAACAGGGAAGGTTTCTCCTCGAGGGGGGGTGAGGATGGATTTGGGTTTCGTTTGGAAATCCCTGGGATAGGTCAAGGAGTTGAAATCTTTGGATGTGGTGAGCAAGGAGAAGAGCAGCTCTTTATTTTTAATTTTCTTCCCTTTTCTTTCCCTGCTGACAGTGAGAGCTCTGGGGGCTCGGGAGAGGCTGATGAAATTAGGCCGAATGCGTTGTGATGGTGGGACTGTGGCCAAGGATGCGTTGAGTCACATCTAATGACTTAAAAACTCCTAATTAATTTCGAATGAACTGGAACAAGGAGGCACAGCTTGACGAGCACCAGGTTGTGAAAGCTCCTGATGTTGAAAACTCGCACTGGAGCGATCCTGGGGCGAGGAAAGTTGGGAGCGGAAAGAAATGGATGCGGGAACTAGAGGTGGAGGGGATGAAGCTTGTGGTGCAGATCTGCAGTTCTGGGAGCTCTGTGGCAGCTCACAGTTCAACAGAGCAGGGAGAAAGGGAGGGGGAAAATGAAAATCAGTGGGTGGGATGGGGCTGCTGGTGCAGGGCAGCACTTCTGGGAGCTCTGCAGCAGCTCCTGGGAATGGGTGGTGGAGATGCCTCAAATCTCTGGTTTCCATTTCCAGTTTGTTCAGTTCATTTTCAGGAGACACCCTGTGAAATCTGGGAGTCAAGTCTGCTCTGCTCCTCACAGATCTGGCTGCAGAAGAGAAAGGGATAAAAGTGTGGGTGAAGGAGGATCCTGGATGGTGCTTCCAGGGGCAGATCTCAGGATCACAGAGGGGTTTGGGTTGGAAGGGACCTTAAACTCGTCTCATTCCACCCCCAGGGACAGGGCAGGGGCACCTCCCACTGGAATGGAGGGTGAGACACAAATCCCAGGAACACGTGAGGTTCCAGAGGATGGGACTGAAGGGGCCCAAACTGAAAGGGGAGAGAGAAGTTAAAAAGCAGAGATGTGGAGCAGGAGGAAGTTCACTGGAGCAGAGGTCACTCTTGTGCCCTCCAGGTTCCTTTTTGCTGGAGGAGTGGCCTTGAGGGATGACCGAAAGCTGCAGGAAGTGGGAGAGCTCCAGGTCCTGGTGGGTTTATCCCTGACTGTTTTCCATGCCCCGGCACGTGACGGTTTCTTGCTGAGAAGGTGCCATTGTGCATCAGGCCATTGCCTCACATCACCTCTGTGACAGCCATGGTGATGCCTTGAGGGGCCTCCCAGAAACAGAGCCTGGACAGGAGTAAGGGAATAAAGGCAGGGATTTGTTTGAAAGGCCTTCAGAGGTACCCTGGGGAGCCAGAGGCCACTGCCGAGATGGGCCCCAAGGTGGACGGCAGGGCACGAGTTCTTCACACTTTTATAGGTTTGGTTCATTTGCACAGCAGGGTGAATTCTCCAATTAAAGCTTCAGTTAATGAGGTCATTCCCCTCAGCTTGCCCCTCTTTAGAGGCTTTTGGTTGACACTTTTTGGGCCTAGGATGGTCTGGGTGTCCCTGGAGAGCAGGCCCGGAGAGGCTTTGTTATGAACAGGCCACAAGAAACTTCAGAGTTACTCACTGGGCAGTGCAGGATTTGGAAAATAGAAAAGTTAAAACCTAAGGCATCAGTGGTTCCCCTCGCCAGAGGTTCTGCTCTGCTTCTGAGCTGGCCTTTAACACCCCCAGGGTGGCTCCTCTGCTGGGTCACCTTGGCAGGGAGGTGTCCTGGGCACAGCCAGCCCTGGGACAGTGACATTGGAGGTGCCACTGCAGCGGGATAATCCCATTTCCTTTCCTCCCTCGTACAATCAGATAAGGCTTTGGCAGCTGTTCAGACCCAGACAAATGAAATAAACTGCTCTGAATTCATCGTGGGAAGAAACAGACTCAGCTCCAAAATGAGTAGCAGGACCTTCCCTTCATGTGCACAGGTCTGCTCCGTGGCTGTGTTCATTTCCATACAATCACTGGGAAATACTCTCCTGATTGCCAGGAACAAAGCTTTGATAGGGAAGGGGAGAAGAATCCCTGCTCCTAATCTCCAGTGGAACTGGTAAATGGGGAAGACAAAGCTCTAATAACATTATTCTGGCGACATCTGAGGTAAATAATCCGGGTCTATTAATCCCTGCAGCAGTCAGGGCTCTGGCTGGTGGAGGCAGCCAAGGATGAGCAATAATATAATGTAATATTATCTGTGCTCAGGGGTGTTGGAGCAGAATCCCAAATCCATGGAAGCAGTGGCTGCAGCAGCTCAGGGAGTCACTCAGCAGGGATCCAAAGGCCTGGGGACAGTCAGGGGTTCAAGGACGTTTCCAGAACCTCGGACCCCTCACAATCTGCTGTGGGATTGTCAGGAAGGACAGAGCTGGGGAAGGTCCTGAGGGGGCTGGGGGGCTCAGCCTGGAGGAAAAGAGGGGCTCAGGGGGGACCTTGGGCCTCTCCACACTCCCTGTGAGGAGGTGCCAGTCACTTCTCCAGGGGCTAAGGGAAGGAAATGGCCTCAAGGGCAGCTTTGGGTTTGATATTAGGAAAGATTTCCTCACTGGAAGGGTTGTTCAGCCCTGGAAGAGGCTTGGGAGTGGAGTCACCAGCCCTGGAAGCACTGGAAAAAGTGTGGATGTGGCATTGAGGACTGGGTTCGGTGGTGACCATGGTGGGGGTGGGCTGAGGGGTGGAACTGGGGACCTTGGAGACCTTTTCCAGCCCAAACGAGGCTGGGATTCTGTGCAGCTCCGAGGCCGTGTCCTTGCACTCTGCTCCTCCCCGTTCCAGGGGAATGGAGATTTCAGCAAGTTGTGGCTGGGGCTGACCACGGGGATCCCAGAAGGGTTTGGGTGGGAAGGGACCTTAAAACTGATCCCATGCCACCCCTGCCATGGTAGGGACACCTTCCCCTATCCCAGGGTGCTCCCAGTCCCGTCCAACCTGGCCTTGGACACTCAGGGATGGGAAATCGGAGATTCCCTGGGCACAGGTTCTGCACCTCGAGTGAATCCTCCCCTGGGCAGCTCAGCCCAGCTCTGGATGTAACCCCAACCCCTCTGGAATCATTTCCATCTCTCCATGAGCAGGAATTTGAAGATCATCTTGTCTCCTGGACACTGGTGATTTAAAAACCCTGATCCATGTTCCTGCAGCGACCCAGGGCAGTGGGGGGTTAATGCTGCTCCCTCCAAAATCTGCTGTGCTTGCCCTCCTGGAACCAGATCTGGAATGTGCAGGCAGCCCAGTGAAGCAGAATTTTAATCTCAGATCCTGTTTTTCATCTCTGATTTTAAGATCCCATGCAGGTCAGGGCTGTCTGATTCTTCACAGTTCATTAAGCAGAGAGCAGCTCGTGGTGGAGATTGACTTTTAAAAATGATGGATTTTTATTTATAGCGGAGTTCTACTCATTAATTTTAAAGGATGGAAGCATAAAAGCAGGAATGGGTTCATTTAAAAAAAAAAAGTGACATTGGTAATTTAATTAAATTGGGGGTTTGAGTATCATTACAGAAAATGAAACATTAGTTCTGGGCTGCTTTTCCACCCGTTTGGGTTTGACAGCATTCCCTGCTCCCAGAACCTGCCTGGGCAGGGATATTTCCAGCTGGAAGCAGCTGCTGAACTTCCCAGCTCCAGGGGCTTTGTGGGAGGATGTAAATAATGGGTTTGGGGGAAGAAACAATATCAGGAGTTTGGATCTGCCCCTGTCACTGTGCAGGGAGGGGCTGGGGGTGGCTGGAGCCCGGGGCTGGGCTTGGGGACACGCAGGTGTGTGACCAAAGATCAGAGCCACGGCAGGAAAACCAGAATCTGGGCTTGGGGACACTCAGGGGTGAGCAGAGCTCACAGGCACAGCAGGAAAACCCCAAAAACTGGGCTTGGGGACACTCAGGGGTGAGCAGAGCTCGCAGGCACAGCAGAAAACCCCAAAATCTGGGCTTGGGGACACTCAGGGGTGAGCAGAGCTCACAGGCACAGCAGGAAAACCCCAAAATCTGGGCTTGGGGACACTCAGGGGTGAGCAGAGCTCACAGGCACAGCAGGAAAACCCCAAAATCTGGGCTTGGGGACACTCAGAGGTGAGCAGAGCTCACAGGCACAGCAGAAACTCCCCAAAAACTGGGCTTAGGGACACTCAGGGGTGACCAGAGCTCACAGGCACAGCAGAAAACCCCAAAATCTGGGCTTGGGGACACTCAGGGGTGAGCAGAGCTCACAGGCACAGCAGGAAAACCCCAAAATCTGGGCTTGGGGACACTCAGGGGTGAGCAGAGCTCGCAGGCACAGCAGAAAACCCCAAAATCTGGGCTTGGGGACACTCAGGGGTGGCCAGAGCTCACAGGCACAGCAGGAAAACCCCAAAATCTGGGCTTGGGGACACTCAGAGGTGGCCAGAGCTCACAGGCACAGCAGGAAAACCCCAAAATCTGGGCTTGGGGACACTCAGGGGTGACCAGAGCTCACAGGCACAGCAGGAAAACCCCAAAATCTGGGCTTGGGGACACTCAGGGGTGACCAGAGCTCACAGGCACAGCAGAAACTCCCCAAAATCTGGGCTTGGGGACACTCAGAGGTGAGCAGAGCTCACAGGCACAGCAGGAAAACCCCAAAATCTGGGCTTTGAGATGTGCAGGTTTGTGATTAGAGCTCAGAGGGACAGCAGAAAAACCCCGAAACTGAGCTTGGGGACACTGTGTAACCAGAGCTGAGAGTCCCAGCAGAAAAGCCCCAAAACTGGGCTTGGGGACACTCAGGTGTGTGACCAGAGCTCAGAGTCACAGTATAGAAACCCCAAGAACTAGGTTTGGGACACTCTGTGTGACCAGAGCTCTCAGGGACAGCTGAAAAAAACCCAGACTGGGTTTGGGACACTCAGGTGCAGCCAGAGCTCAGTGTCACAGCCTAAAAACCCCAAAACGTGGGCTTGGGGACACTCAGGTGTGACCACAGCTGGCTTTGGGACACTGTGTGTGACCAAAGCTCATAGGAACAGTAGAAAACCCCCTGAAAATCCCCAGACCTGGGCTTGGGGACGCTCAGGTGTGACCAGAGCTCAGAGTCACAGCCTAAAAACCCCAAAACCTGATTGAAGCAGCTCAGCAGTGGATCTGAACATGCCATTGGAACAAATCCCATTCCAGGTGGTGTTTAAGGTGGAAATGGGTTCACCACAAGCCCAGCTGGTCACTCTGGGTGCAGGGAACTGCTCTGGTGTCCTTTTGGGATTAATCCTTCATTCCCCTCCTGCCAGGGATGCAGAGACAGACCAGGAGCATTCCCCTCCCCATCCCAAAGCGCTGCCCATGGCAGGATTGGGGATTTATGTCCCGTTTCCCCAGCTGCCCCAGCCCTGGCTGGGATTTTTCCCTCTCCATGTGTGCCAGGGCATCGTTTCCCTTTTAATCTCGCCCTTTCCCTTGGCAGGGCTGCAGAGCAGAGCTCCCTCTGCTCCTACAAATTCATCTGCTCCCTTCACACCCTGACAAACTCATTTCCAGGGCTCGGCCGTCCCTGAGCTGGGAACGGGGCCCGTCCCTGCTCTCCCAGCCCTAATGAAAAGGAACCAGAAGAGGAGATGCTGCACAAGGGCCTGATTTCAATTTGATTAAGTCGTTTTTAGGCCTGCTTGTCTTTTCCCTGGGTTTTATATCGGCCTCTAAAACCCTGATTGGAGTCGATCTCTTCTGGAGTGGCTCGTGGAAAGCTGTGGGGTTTATTTAAATTCCCTGGAACTGCTGTGCACAGGCACTGCCTGAGGATTTATTGGCATTTCAGCTGCAGCTTTCCCATCTTAGATTGGAGTATCCCACATTTTCCCTGATTTTGTTGGGCTCTGTTTTGCCTTAAGTGGAGCTGGCTCCAGCTGTGTTTCAGTCTGGTTTGATGCAAAATCTGGATTAAACATTGGGAATTATAAATCTTGGTGAACTGAAACATTGGGGTTTTTTTGCCAGGCAGGCAGTTTCGCTGGGTTTGGGGTGGTTTTAAGGTGTAAAACAGCCCTGCTTGTACTGCAGGGACTGCTGAAAAACGTCATCTCTGGCTTTAATCAAATGAAGCTGAATATGGAATACAATCAAGTTATATCAAAGTGGGGGAGAGAGGTTTAGTAATTAGGAGGAAATTCGTCCCTGTGAGGCTGGGAAGGGGTTGGGATGGCATTCCCAGAGAAGCTGTGGCTGCCCCATCCCTGGAAGTGTCCAAGGCCAGGCTGGACGGGCCTTGGAGCAACCTGGGGCAGTGGAAGGTGGAATGGGATGATCCTTAAGTTCCTTCCTGTGGTTTAGAAATTGCTCAGACTGGTGAGAAAGGAGAGCATCTTGTTGACTCAGCAGCTTGGGGAGGGATTTTTCCTCCTTTATGTGGATATTTGATAAAAATGATATTTAAATGCTGACTCCAGGGGGCCTGACGGGTTCTGCTACAACACTGGGTAAGTTTTGAGGTTGCTCAAGTCGATTCTTCTGTTTTAAATGACGATGATTCCATTTCAGGTGAGGATTTACCTCAGCCCTGTGCCAATTCCCTGTCCCTAACCTGCCCCCCTCTCCTTTGCAGCCCTGCCCAGCCACACGTGCGGGAACCCGGGGCGGCTGCGGAACGGGATCCAGCAAGGGACCACCTTCAGCATCGGGGACAGGGTGAGGTTCAGCTGCAACCCCGGCTTCTTCCTGGAGGGCCACGCGCTGCTCACCTGCCAGGCCAGCTCGGGCAACGGGGCCTCCTGGGATTTCCCCCTCCCCGTCTGCAGAGGTAACGAGATCCCCCTCGAAACGGGGTTTAAGGAGCTGGTTGGGGTGGGGAGGGACTTTGTGGGGCTTGGTTTAAAGGGGTTGGAGGGTAAACGTGGTGGGGTTGATGCGGTTTGGATTGGGGTTAATCCTTTTTAATGGGTTCCTCAAGGCTGCCGGGGTTTGGGGGATGAGGGGAGGGTGGAAAGGGCTTGGAGTGTTGGGAATGCTGCAGGGCTGCTTTAGCTGCAGTTTCTTGGGTTGAAGTGGGGAAAAAGACCAACTTTACAAGTGACAGGACAAGAGGGAATGGCTTTAAACTGAGAGAGAGTAGGTTTAGATTAAATATTAGGACGAGATTCCTCCCTGTGAGAGGGCTGGGATGGATTTCCTGGAGAAGCTGGGGCTGCTCCTGGATCCCTGCAAGTGTCCCAAGGCCAGGCTGGAGCAACCTGGCACAGTGGAAGGCGTCCCTGCCCATGGAATGGGGTGAAATGAGATGATCCTTGAGTTCCTTCCCAACCCAAACCATTCCATGATCCCATGGTTATCCAGAGGATCCCCTGCCCATGGCCTGCAGGATTTCCAGCTCAAACACTGCAAGATGGGACTGGATTTTCTGCTTGCCAGTGTCAGATTCCCTCTCCTGTGGCACATCCCAGGGTGACTGGTGCTCTGCTGTAAGAAGAGTGGATCCATGCAGGGCTGGGACGTGCCCTGGGCTGGGGACGCTGCAGGGGAGGTAAAAGCTGCCCTAGGATTGAAAACAATTCCCAACTCCCTGCCAGTTTAGGGGCAGGGAAACTTCAAATTCCTTTATCAGTACAGAGAGTGCCTTGCTAATTCTGGTCCCACGAGGGCTGGAGAGTCTGTAAATACACAAATGTCTGTGTTGTCCTACCAGAAACATTCGCTGCTGCTCTTGAAGCCTCTGCCCCTTGATTCCTTGTGTACTTCAGCAGAGCATCTCCCATTGATTCTTTTTATTGACTCTCCCTGTGCAGTCAATCAGCACCTCTGAGCTGGGCCGTGAAGCTGGAGCTTAAAGTGAGCAAAAATTGTTTGCTTGGGATGTTTTTAATGCTCCCTCAGATATGTTACACGGTGAAGGATGCCTGTTGTACCTCTCAGCGACGGTTTTTTGGGGCACTTTGCTGCTGTTTCGGGGCCAGGAGCATTCAGGGGGTGTGAGGAGGGGCTCAGAGTGACTTGAGAGAGGGCTGCTTATCACTGGTGTTTTTTAAAGATCAGTTGTGGTGCTTTTCTCTGCTTATCCTTCAAATCAGGACTGGCTTTGTCACTTTTATAATACTTCTGGTTTTTTAATTTTATTTTTTGAGTTTCACTGGAGGTGAAAATACTCAGAGAATCGAGGGCTGAAGGATCATTGATTCCAGCTCCTGGCCCTGCACAAACATCCAAAATCCCCCCTGGAGAGTGTTGTCCAAAGCTCTGGCACCTTTGGGAATGTGCCCATTCCCTGGGGAGCCTGGTCAGTGCTCCAGCACCCTCTGGGGAAAGAGCCTTTCCCCAAATTCATCCCAGTATTCCCTCAGGAGGAGCTGCAGCCTCTCTGAGCTCTGCCCTCAGTCTCTTCTGCTCCAGCTGAACACCCCAAGTGCCCTCAGCTGCCCCTGCTGCCCCTTCACCATTCATGTGCCTCCTCTGGACGCTCTAAAAGCTGAAATTCCACCTTGGGAACGGGCAAAGCAGCACCTTGTCAGGAGAAACAGGAATTCCCTGCATGGATAGAGCAGTTCCTGTGCCCTGACAGCATTTCCCTGCTGGCACCTGAGGGAGGCAGAGGCCTCTCCTTGCCCAGCTCCGTTCAGCGTTTGTGGAGGACACCGCAGGGAGGGAGGGAGGGATCAATGCCCATCCCAGCTGCTGCTGGAGCCGAGGGTTGGCATCATTTCCACTTCTGAGATCCCCTCTCCTGCTGGAGTAAAAGCCCAGTTCTGCATTTCCATCCTGAACTGCCAAACCCTCTGCTTTCAACGCTGCCCTTCCAGTCTGGAGTCCAGCACAGGGGCTGGAGGCTCCTGAGCTGCTCCAGGAAGGAGGAAAATCCAGGGAATGGCTCCGAGGGCAGCACAAAATGTGCTTTTCAGCTGCTCTGGTGGACTGTGCCTGCAGCTTCCTGAAGGCAGCCGCTTCTTTTTTGATGGATTTGGTCCTGATCCTTCAAGACTTCTCCTTGGAAGTTGCACTTGAAGTGTTTTTTGGAAGGCAGGGAGCAGAAACATTCCCCTGGAACACTCAAATCTTGTTCCAGGAGAGCAGAAAGCAGCAAAGCCAGGCTGTGGGAGGTGGGTTTGAAGCCCTGCTGTGCTTCCAGCAGCATCAGTGGGCTCCCAGGAGCGTCCCAGTCATGCTTGGCTGACAAACTGGGGACACACGTTTCACCTGGAGCAAGGGGCAGAAGGATTTGCATCCTATCAAACAGGTTTTCCCCTTCTTCTGCAGGGAAGAGGATGATTCCAAAGCTCTTGCCTGAAGGAGGATAAATATATTTAATACATTTAGCTTTCCCTGAGAGCAACGAGATCTTTGTGGCCTGTGTGGATTGCGGTGAATCCTGTTAAAATTGGCTTGTTGGCCATGGTCACTGGGAAGTTTTTAAATGTCTTTGTAGGTGTTACTTCATTTTCTAATGGAAGTTGGAGATGGGATCCTGATAAATTGGGAAGAAAAGTTCTCTCAGGCTGAGCAGGTTAAAACCTGGGGAGCTTTCTTGGGAGCAGACCTGTCCCGTGTCTCTTTAAAGGACAGTGTTTGGCTGGAGATCTTCCCTTCCCTCTCCCCTCCTCTCCAGGATAACAGAGAGGAGTTGGAGGATTCCACCCCTGATCCAGGGTTTCCTTGTGCTTTTTCCTGCCTGCCTTTCCCCTGCTCTGTGACATTCTTGTCCCTGGATTGGCAGCTTTGCCTCTGCTCTGCTCTTGATGCATTGAAAGAATCGACGAGAAATTCATGGTGGGAAAGAGGAGGAATCCAAGGGTGTTTGGGAGGGTTTGCTGGGACAGGAGGATATTGGAATGCTGGGCTCGCCTTCATCATTCCTCCTGCACAGGAATTGTCTGCATTCCCCACTCAGGGTAATTCTCTGGAATCACAAACCTGGCAATGACAAAGTTTTCTTGTAAAGGACGAGCGCAAACCCAGCGGGAAGGGAAAGGAGCAGAGAATTCCAGCAGGATCAGGAGTGGCTCAGTGGGATGTGTGTGCAGAGTTGCACCTCACCAGCAGTCTGGGAAGCACAGCTGGATCAGGATGGATCCTTTCAGCCAGGATCCATCAGTTCAGGCTCCTTGTGCTGGGTTTGGTCCCTGCTGGCCTGGCAGGGGGGCTGGGAGTGCTGGGATCTCCCCCGGGATGCCACCTGCGCCGGTGTGGAGCAGAACAGCACCTGGGACAGGGGGTTGGCTGTGGAATTTGGGAGTTTGCCTCTGGAACTGGAAGTCCTGACTAGCTGTGAAGCCTGGACTAAGCTGAGGTTTATCCCATCCCTAGAAAAATCCCATCCTATGTCAGAAATCCCTGGAGCGCTCTCCTCGTTGCATCCCGTGTGTTTTACACGCTTCCTGCCCAATTCTTCTGCTCTCAGGAGTGAAGTGAGGCCAAGTTCTGAGCCTAAACGGGGCTGAGGCTGAGCCCCACAAGCTGAGCTGTATTTTTGTCCTGGCAGTTGGAATGCTGGGGGCAGAATTCCCAGCAGGCTCGGGGTGCTGCCTCCTGTGAGCAGCCCTCGCCTGTGCCAGTGAGCCTCCAACCACGCAAAGCCTTTGGAGCACTGGAAAACGATGCCAAAACATCCCAATCTGTTGGGAAAACACGCAGGGAGAAGTCTTTTCCTGGATTTTTTTGTGACTTGAAGCAGAACTGGTGGGTTTATGGTTCTGGTGGGCGGCGGAGTCAAAACTCAGCAAAGCCAGAGGAAAAGTTGGGAACGTTTGTGGAGCTCCATTTTGGGCATATCAGATCTGCAGCATCTCATTAAAAGTGCTCTGCCTTACCACAACTCCAGCAGCTGCAGAGGCTGGGCCGTGCCCAGAATAATTGGAGGGCTGCTCAGGAAGGTTTTGGAAGATTGTGGGATGTGTTTGAGCAATAACAGCCTCTCCAAGCAGAGGGAGTGTGTGTTTAGAGGGGGATGGGAAGGGAATGTGTTCCCCACGAAGTACCTTGTGCAGTGAAAGAATTGTCAAGGAATTGAAACTAAGAACTGCCCTCTTAATAATGAATATAATGGTAATAAAAAAGCCAAACCACGGTGCCCTTGGCTGGCTCCTCAGCTCCTGTGAGTGTGCATAAAAGCAGAGGAGTCCCTTGTTTAAGAATTCTAATGTAGCACTGAATCAAAATTCTTCAGCCTGTTCTCCACCCCCTCCTGTTCCTTCCAGTCTCAGGGGGTGGTTTGGAGTTTTCCATGGACCTTTGGAGGTCCCATTGGTTGTCTCGTGCAAGATACATCCAAATTTGAAGGAAATTTTGGGGCCTAAGTGAGAGATCTTCCAGCCTGAATTTATTTGGGATTTGAACACAAATCCTCAGTGTCTGGGAGTAACTTTAATTCACTTTAGTGCAGCAGATAGGATCATGGAATGGTCTGGGTTGGGAGGGAGCTTAAGGATCATCTCATCCCATGGGCAGGGACATCTTCCACTATCCCAGGTTGCTCCAAGGATCCTCCAGCCTGGCCTGGGACACTTGCAGGGATGGGGCAGCCACAGCTTCCCTGGGAAACAAGTGACTGTGACAGGGAGCAGAGCACTGAGCCGGGATGTTGGTGGCCTTTTCCAGCCCTCATTTGGGTGGCTGGAATGGCCCAGGAATTTCCATGGCTGCTTTTTAATGGTATTTTTTGCTCTTGCTGTGAGCTCTGTGATTCCCAGTGTGCGCCAGCCCTGGCTGGGCACAGAATGCCAGCACGGTGCGCATTGGAAGTGACCTTAAAGATACCTCATCCCATGGGCAGGGACACCTCCCACTACCCCAGGCTGCTCCAAACCCCGTCCAGCCTGGCCTTGGGCACTTCCAGGGCTGGGGGAAGCGCTGGCAAAGGGCCTGATCCGTGCTGGGAGGTGCCAGCTCGGTGCCAGCGGTGCCCGGTGGCGTTTCCATCCCTCCCGGGAGCGTGTCCCTCCAGATGGCCGTGGGGGAGGGAGGCTGGCACACACCTGGCTCAGGCTTTGTGTTCCAGGTTTCATTAGTCAGAGGTGCGAGGTGCAGCTCTGCTCTGGAGCTGCTGCTGGCACAGGGCACTGACTCTGCCAAGGGCTGGGGGCTGAGGATGCTCCGGAGCAGCCCCGTGGAGGGGTCCTGCCCTTGCCATCCGTGCCCTGCTGTGCCCAGCACATGTTCCCAGCTGGGGGGAGTCTCAGGAAGGGCTGTTTGAAAGGATGGTTTGTGGTGGAAGGAAGAGTTTGTCATGTAAAGCCCCGAGCTCCTCGACTGGAGCATCTGGAATGCTGCTCCAGCGCTCCTGGTGAAGTTCCCAGGCCTTGCTCAGCCACGTTCCCAATAAAAGCTGGGAGCTGCCCCCCGAGCAGGAATTCATTCCTGCTTTCCTCCACCTCCCTGCCATTCCTTTTAGATCCTCCTTTTATTGCTCTGCCAGCAGCTCCTGCTCAGGAAATCCAGGGAAGCACCTGTGGGAAGCAGGAGATGCAGCCCAGGAACTGTGGCTGCTGGGTTGCTGAACGAGGGGTTAAGTTTCCAGCACTCTGATTTTGGCAGCCACAATCATTTCCTTAGGAAATCTCAGCCAGCACAGACATGTGAGGCGGGAGTGTGGGATGCTTCACTCCCTTTTCCATCAGGTTTCTGTTAAATGTGGTGTTTTTACTCCCGAGTCCCGTTGTTCCAATCCTTGGGAATGTTTCTGTGGCTCAGGAAGGTGCTGGGATCTGTGTGAGCTGGGAATCAACCTTTCCTTGCTGTGATGGGAGAGTGTTCACATGTCTGAACCCCCTCTCAGCCACTGATTTCCTGGGATTTTCCTCCCCCTTGCTGGGCATGGATGGGAGGAAAGTTCCGGGAAAAACCTCAGAGGATTCTAATCAGGAAGAGGGGACATCAGCAGGAATTTCCTCATGGAAAGGGTGGTCAGGCATTGGAATGGTGGAGTCACATCCCTGGAGGTGTCCAGGGAAGGCCTGGACGTGGCACTCAGTGCTCTGGGCTGGGGACAAGGTGGGGATCTGGGATGGACTTGGTGATCTTGGAGGGCTTTTCCAGCCTCACTCCTCCTGGGGTTCTGTGATGGAACAGGAAACTTGGGCAAGAACAAGTGAGGAAATCGTGTCTGACAGGGAGCTGTGCTGGGAACGAGCTCCTCAGGAGAGGTGGGAGCAGCTCTGGTACTGGGGGTGTTTAAAATCAAGCCAGGAGCCCCTTCCTGGCTGATCCTGATGGATTTTGCATCCCTCAACATCTTCATCCTTAGGAGTGGGCAGTGAACCCCTCCTGACCAAAGCAGGGGGGTTTGGCTCTGAATTTGGGCTCCATCTCCGGGCAGTTCAGGGCTCACCCCTCGCGTTGTGTTGCAGCTGACGACGCCTGCGGAGGGACCCTGCGGGGCCAGAGCGGGATCATCTCCAGCCCCCACTTCCCCCTGGAGTATGGCAACAATGCAGACTGCACCTGGACCATCCTGGCTGAGCCTGGAGACACCATTGCCCTGGTTTTCATGGATTTTCAGCTGGAGGATGGCTACGACGTTCTGGAAGTTGCTGGGACAGAGGGATCCTCGCTCTGGTAGGTTCCCGCTGGCATTAATTCCTTGTAGGACGCTTGGGGTGGTGCTCGTGGTCTGTGTGGACAGAGCCAAACTTCTCAGGGTGGTCAGAGTGAACAGTTTGTGCCTGGAAGACAGGAAATTCCCAGTTATTCCCAGTGGCTTCCTTCTGAAACTTGGGATTTGCTTGGTGAGCTCTGCAGTGAGCACTGGCTGCTTTAAATCCTGTTCTGTGCAGTGAGAGAGAGTCCGTGGTGTGGCTGGGGGGGAGAAGAAAGAAAGAATTAAAAATAACCCCAAACAAAATCACCTCTGAGAACTCCTCAAGCCCTGCCACGCTCAAGCCTTGGTTTTGCTGAATTTTCTGGTTATTGCTAAACCCATTGCTGGTGAGGAACTTCTGGAAATGTTTCACCAGATCCACTCGTCCCTGGGACAGGAGACGGAACTCCAACCCCCCTCTCATCCCAGGGGCTGCCTGGGAAATGCTCTCTGAAATACTGCTTTTGTTTGGGATAAGGGCCAATATTTCCAGTATTGAGGAGCTGCCCCAGTGCTCTGAAGGGAGGAGAATAAGGAACTGCAGAGGGAATTTGATGTGTTCCTGATAGCAAAGGACAGGGTGAAACTGCCCTCGGCTGCACATGGTTGAAAGTCCTGGCTGGCAGCAAGTGGAAGGTCCTGGGTGTTGGTTTTAAACCCAACTTCCCTCTGCAAGGGAAGAATGAAGTGTTTGCAATAATCAGGTGTTGCGTGGGATGATCAGCAGCGAGTTAAATCGTGATGATTTGTGAGGATCCCATCGCAAATCCCATTTATTGGTGTGATTTATCCTCGCTGGCAACTCTGGGGGAACGGGACTGGAGCGTTTAGGATGTATTGATGGGAGGGAAGTTGCCATTTACCACATACCAATTGTTTACCATTCCCTGGCCCCCTTGGAAAATTAGATGTTGCTGTTTGATGAAAAAAAGCCCTGCCTGGTTTTATTAGAATTCATTAATATTTTAGGGCACTGCTGGTTTGTGCTGCAGTGAGGATCACTGAGCTGTGCTGGCTGGGAAGATGGATGGAGCTGGTTAAGAAACATTATTCAGCCTGGAGGTGTTGCCAGAGCAGAGCTGTGTCTTGTCATATCAAAAATAAAACAAAGCCTGGCAGAGGGAACCTGCTGGGGAAAAAAAAGTAAAATAAAATTAATAAACTCCTCATAAATACAGCAGGGAAAAAACTTTAAAAATGCCAATTGTAGGGAGTGAAAGCCTGGCTTCAAGCTGGGCCTGTAGTGCGCACACAATCCTTAAAAACTGAGGTTAAAGCTGGGTTTAAGGGCGCCGAGTTTTACGGGTGTCACTTTGGGGGATTGTTGGAGGGAATAAGGATGGATTCGCATCCCTGCTCCCCCTCCAGGTGTGCTGCATCCCTGACTCTCCCCTTCCTCCCAGCTCAGCCCTTGTTGGGATCCCCTGGCAGCCCCCTCAGTGAGCCCAGCACGGGCCCCAGCAGCAGGAATTCCCCCCTGGGAGAAGCTGCTCCTGCTTTTTGGGGTGCATTCCTGAATTCCACATCCACAGGAGCCAGCCACACCCCCCAGCCCGTTCCAGGGCACCTCACTGAGCATTCCTGAAGGGAACTTTGCAGTCCCACCAGTGGGATTGCAAAGAAGTCCTGTTTGGAATTTCATCTCTCGGAGCTGGCCCGGTAATTAAATTCAGATGAGTCAGTTCTCAATAATTTTTGCCCGTAGGGGGAAAAAAACCTGGTGCTCCTACCTCGTCTTCACCCATGCTGGTGTGATTCAGCAGGAAAACGGAGCTCAAACCCCTTTTTCCCCTTCTGCCTGTGAAAAAACTGGTTTTAATTATTGGTAGTAGGGCAGAGGGACTTGCAGCCAATTCTCTGGGAGTCTCTCGCAGCTGAATATTTCGTTTTCCGAGCATTCTGAGTGGTTTTAGTCACGGCCAGGGCTGGGCACAAATAAACAAAATTCAATTTCATCAGGAGGATAATTCCTGTGAGTTTCCAAGCTATGGAATGGGATCTAATGATGGTATTTATGAGCCCATTAACTCAGCACTTCAAGTAACGTTGACTTGACCTGCTCTTAGAAAAACCTGCGTTACCGTTCACCCTCCCGGCTTTAAAAATGGATTTTTTTGGGGTTTTATTTATGAGCCAGCTTGCTTTAAGTGCCTTCACATTGATCCCACGGCCTGGAGAATCCTGAGCTGGGTTTCCTTTGCTCCCCAGCCTGTTGGATGTGAATCCTGCAGGAAGAATTCCAAGGGAAAGGGCACTGCAGGGCTGTGCCAGGCAGAGCAGCAGGGGCGGAGGAGCTGTTTGAGGCAGATTAATAAAATCACACATTTACAGCTCTCTCAGCTGCTCCCACGGCTCTGTCGGGGGACCTTGGGCCCAGATTGCCTTGACAGGTGAGGAATAAAATCCTGCTGAGCAGGGAGCAGGAGGGGGAGGGAGCAGGCTGGGATGAGCCTGGCGGAGCGGGAAGGGCGAGCTGGGGTCTCCAGGCTGGGAGGTGAGATGGGAAGCACGGCAGGAGCTGCCCTGTTCTCCTTTGGCCCATCCAGGTGTCATCCTGCCCTGTGCTCAGGGTGTGGAATGCACCTGCTCCAGGGGGAAAAAGATGATCTTTGGGGTCCCTTCCAGCCCTGACCACTCTGGGATTCTGGCATTCTCTGGTATCCTCACCCCCAGACTTCTTCGTGTCTCCCTTGGGGTTCTCTTCCCTTTGCGTTGTCCCTGAGAGATCTGGCAGGATTAATGCAATTCCTCCCTCTAAACCCAGGGAAAAGAGGAAAATCCCGCAGAGCAGCTCGAGTCCTTCCAGGGCCTGATGGTGTGCTTTGTGTCAGGATCTGCTGGAGCTGGGAGTTCCCGGTGCTGAGGCTGTCGGGAATTGCTGCTGATGGTCCCTGGCTTGTGGCACCTGCTCAGAGCCTCACACCCCAAAACCTGTCAGGCTGAGCACCCAAACACCCCAAAATGGGTCTGACGTGTGCAGCCCCCAGGCTGGCCCTGGGGACCCTGCTGGCAGAGGTGTCCCAGCCTCGTGTGCCCTTCCAAGGCTCCCCAGCCTGGGGAGATTGGGCCTCATCCCAAATCCTGGCCTGGGCTCCTGCTGCTCCTGTGGGAGTGCTCAGAGGGGCTCTGGGGTGGCTGAGGGGACAGCGTGGGACAGCAGGAACTGGGCTCCTGCAGCTCAGCACTGGTGGCTGCACTCCTGTCACACCTGTACCCTGTCACACCTGTACCCTGTCACACCTGTACCCGTGTCACACCTGTACCCATTTCACACCTGTACCCGTGTCACACCTGTACCCTGTCACACCTGTACCCCTGTCACACCTGTACCCGTGTCACACCTGTACCCTGTCACACCTGTACCCCTGTCACACCTGTACCCGTGTCACACCTGTACCCTGTCACACCTGTACCCATTTCACACCTGTACCCGTGTCACACCTGTACCCTGTCACACCTGTACCCCTGTCACACCTGTACCCTGTCACACCTGTACCCATTTCACACCTGTACCCGTGTCACACCTGTACCCTGTCACACCTGTACCCTGTCACACCTGTACCCATTTCACACCTGTACCCCTGTCACACCTGTACCCTGTCACACCTGTACCCTGTCACACCTGTACCCATTTCACACCTGTACCCTGTCACACCTGTACCCATGTCACACCTGTACCCTGTCACACCTGTACCCTGTCACACCTGTACCCATGTCACACCTGTACCCCTGTCACACCTGTACCCTGTCACACCTGTACCCATTTCACACCTGTACCCCTGTCACACCTGTACCCTGTCACACCTGTACCCCTGTCACACCTGTACCCGTGTCACACCCGTACCCTGTCACACCTGTACCCATTTCACACCTGTACCCTGTCACACCTGTACCCATGTCACACCTGTACCCTGTCACACCTGTACCCCTGTCACACCTGTACCCCTGTCACACCTGTACCCATTTCACACCTGTACCCCTGTCACACCTGTACCCGTGTCACACCTGTACCCATTTCACACCTGTACCCCTGTCACACCTGTACCCCTGTCACACCTGTACCCATTTCACACCTGTACCCCTGTCACACCTGTACCCGTGTCACACCTGTACCCTGTCACACCTGTACCCCTGTCACACCTGTACCCATTTCACACCTGTACCCCTGTCACACCTGTACCCTGTCACACCTGTACCCATTTCACACCTGTACCCCTGTCACACCTGTACCCATGTCACACCTGTACCCATTTCACACCTGTACCCCTGTCACACCTGTACCCTGTCACACCTGTACCCATTTCACACCTGTACCCATTTCACACCTGTACCCCTGTCACACCTGTACCCATGTCACACCTGTACCCATTTCACACCTGTACCCCTGTCACACCTGTACCCATGTCACACCTGTACCCCTGTCACACCTGTACCCTGTCACACCTGTACCCGTGTCACACCTGTACCCGTGTCACACCTGTATCTCCTGCCACCCCTCTGTCACCCCTGTACTCCTCTGTAACCCTGTGTCACACCTATACCCTCTGTCACCTGTCACCCCTGTACCTCTGTCACCCCTGTGCCCTCTGTCACTCCTGTGTCACACCTCTACTCCCTGTCACACCTCTGTCACCCCTGTACCTTCTGCTGCCTGTCACACCTGGACCCTTCTGTCACCCCTGTGCCACCCTGTGCCACCCCTGTGCCACCCCTGTGTTACCCCTCCACCATCCCCGTGTCCCCTCCAGGCTCAGGGAAGGCCGGGATGTGCTGGGCAGCCCTGGCTGAGCTCTGAGCTCTCCTCGGAGTAACTCCATGGTAAAAGTTTGCTCTGCCTGGGCAGGGACAGACCCACATTGCCCTGGCTGGGTTTATTGGCTGCATTTTAACAAATGAAACCACAGAAATCTGTCTGTCTGTCCCATCTGTCTGTCCTGTCCTGTCTGTCATTTGGTTGGATCTCATAGAGCTCATCTGGGATCTGGGTCTAAACTTAGGCACAGAATAAATCACCGAGCTGCTGCTGCTGCTGCCAGAGGAGGTGTGGGAATGATTCATAATCCAGTTTATATCCAGGATTTGGCTGAGCCCCGGTGTCTGTGGGGATAACTCCGGGGTCCAGCGCAGCAGGGACAGGCAGGACAGGGGAAAGGTGGCAACTTGTGCAGAGCAGAGCTCCTCTGGAGCAGGGAATTTCAGCGTGGTGGAAGTTCAAGAAGGCAGCCCAGGGTTTGCCACACAAAGTTTAGGTTGTGCTGTTGATGCCATGAAGATTTTTTTGCCTTTTCTTTTATACCCCTGTTAATACCTTTCTGCAACTTCTGTATTCTCAGTGCTTTTTGCCTACATTCTTGGACTTGTTTGTCAAGCTGAGAGACTCAACATTTTAGAAGCTTCATAGCCGGGGATCAGTGTGCCCCAGAGCCCAAGGTCCTCTCCAGAACACATTCTGTAAACTCAGATAGAGCCATCCAGGGGAAGGCTCCTTGGGGAGGGGGAGCTCACTCGAGCCTCTCCTTGGGGAATCTTTGATAGATCTGCTAATTAGTAACACTATAATGAGATACTGGATCTTTTGGGGGTGCACTGTGGGGTGCATTTCGGTGCATATGACCTGGACGTGTGCACCTGAGGATCCTTAAAATAAATCCCAAGGTAAAATCCCTTTTCCCCTTCTAACCGTGTTTGACTCTTAATTTAAGACCAGGAAAAGGCATCACTGTGGGGTTGGACCAGGAGGGAGTGACAGGAAGGTGCTGCCACCACCTTTTCCCCCAGAACGAGAGCTGGCAATTCCAGGGCTGTTTGTTCCGCCAGTGGAACCCTCTGGAAACCCCAGCTCCTGCTGAATGAATCGGTTCCATGGGATAAAACCCCCCAGTCCCTTGCTGGCCTGACTCTGACAGAGGTTGCCTGGGCTGTTCTGGGGTTTCAGGAGATGTTTCTGGTTCTCAGATGGGAGGTTTACTTTTAGGAGGAAGATGGTTTCTTTAATAACGAGGCTTTCTAGCTCTTTTATATCCCTGTTGTGTTTTGTGTGGGTGGGAGGGACTGGGATTTTCGCTGGGAATTGTGCTGCTGTTGCTGCTTTATCCTGGTGTCGTGGGCTTCAGATCACAGAACGCTGCGAGCCTTTTTGGGTTTATTTTGGGAGAGTTGCATCAGCTGTCACATTGCCCCAAGTGCCTCCCACTCCTTGAGCCTTCCCTTGTCATTCCCCCCTGGGAACCAGTTTCTCCTCCTTGATTCTCTGCTGATAATCCCGTGCTCAGGGAATGCGGTGGGAGAAGCAGGGCTGCAAGTGAGGAACGGCCGAATCCACGGAGTTTATTCCTGGCTGAGTTCAGTTCCTCCCCCTCAGTGCCTCGTCTTCATTTTGCCTCTCCAGCCTTGGCGCTGCATTTTCCTCCCTTGCACAAAAGCTTCTCTACTCTATTTTTTCATTTAATTGGTGCAGAATTCCTTTTGGCTTTGTCCTGCGATTCCCTGGAAAAGGAACCTGCCCCAGCACGTGCATGGGAATTATTTTGCACATTTCCAGCACAGCTGTGCCAGATGTGAGGGCATCTCGGGCCCCTCACTGTGCTCCAGATGTTGGGCATCTCCCATGCACCAGGTGAGCCTGGGAGAACCGAGGACCTTGGAATTCCAGGTTCCTCTGGTTGATTTTATTTTCCTTTCTGGAGCTGAGCTGGGAAACCTCTTGGAGCCATCAGCCCTTTCTGGAGGGACATTTCTGAAATTCTCTCATTTCCTGAGACCCCTTGGGGCCATCAGCCCTTTCTGCAGGAGCTCTCCTGATGTTCTCTCTAGTTTTCCTGTTCCTGAGACCCTCTGAAGCCACGAGGGGCATTTCTGAACTACTCTCTTGTTTTCCTGTTCCTGAAAGCCCTTGGGGCCATCAGCCCTTCCTGGAGCAGCATTCCTGAAATTCTCTCATTCCCACTTTCTGTCCTTTCCCTGTCCCTGCAGAGAGCTGAGTTTGGGGAAGGTTTTTGAAGGCATCATCAGCATTTCGGCAGCTCCTCTCAACTCCCTTTTCTCATCACCACGTGCAGCTGACCCTCCCCTCCCCACCACCTGAATCAGTCTCGGAAGTGGCTCCCAATAGTCATTAAAGCTCTGGGATGCTCCAGGATCCCCTCTGGATGCCGCTCATCCCGTCCCTCTGGCCAGCCCCACTCTGTTCCCGTGCCTTGTGCTCTCAGAGCTGCGCGTTCAGGGGTCACAGCTTCACGTGGTGGTGCCTGGTGAGAAACTCCTCAGTGTGGGCTCCTAATGAACCAACCTCTTTTCTTCATATCAAAGCAGCTTCTGATCCTGCCGTGGCGGCCCCGCAGCTTTCAGCTCCCAGTTTTCATCTCGGAGCTGCCTGTGAAGTCCATGGAAAGGCTCTGGCTCCGGAGGGTCTGTGAGCCAGGATTGTGTGGTTTGGAATCTGCTTTTGGGGCTGCCCCTGCTGCTGCTCCCTGTGCAGCTTCCTGGGATAACCCTGCAGGATCCTGCAGACTTTTCCCAGCACCCCAGCGTGGGTGGGAGCCAAGGAGGGTCCCTCTCTGTCCCCGCGGTGCCTCCCCAGCAGCTGCTGTTCCTCGCAGGGATTCTGAAAAGCAGATTGCTTCCAGTGATTCTCATCTCACACTTGCCACTCTCGGGCGGAATTTGTCCCGGCTGTAATTACTTTTATTTGCAAGCTGACAAGAATTATCCTGCCCTGGGCGTGCACGAGGCTGGAGCTGGGAAGGGTTTTGTGTGTCTTGAAAGAGCTTCTTTCATCACCAGTTAAAACCCAGAAAAATGGGAAAGTTTCCTTTCCCTCTGCAGTGATTTGAGCTTCCCCATTGCAGGAACTCCTGGATCCTTTATCTGGAATATTCAGATGTTTTTCTTTTTCCATAGGACTGGGAAACGTGGATGAAGTGGCTTTTGAAATCCCTATTTAAATGTCAGTTACGTCTTCTTTGGGGTCTGGAAAATCAACTTCCTTATTTAATTCCGTCGTTCTTCTTCCCAAAGCGTTTATGTGCTTTTAATTGGAAACTAATCCCACAAAGGCTTCAAAGCCCTAAAACTTTGCTTTAGTAGGGAATAGTCTTCCTGCCAAATCCCCTTCTCTCTTGGAAGGTGTCTTCCCTGCGGAGAACATTCTGGAGAAGGTGGAACCAGAGCAGTTTCCAGTTCTGGGAGCAGTGGAGG
Organism: Corvus moneduloides; assembly: GCF_009650955.1. Classification (NCBI taxonomy): domain Eukaryota; kingdom Metazoa; phylum Chordata; class Aves; order Passeriformes; family Corvidae; genus Corvus; species Corvus moneduloides. The sequence goes on from NC_045498.1 coordinate 4,786,225, forward strand.
TCCTGTGGTGGGGAATTTCCAGCCTTTGGAATTCCTGCCCTCCAGGCCTTCTTGAATATGGATTTTCTGTGTGGAGAGCAGGAATTTGTAGGTCAGGGGGCTGTTTCTGCCTGCTGGAGCTCTGGATTCCGGGAGGCAGAGCTGATGGCTTCCCAAGGGAATTCCAGCCATCCCTGAGCATCCTTGGTGCTGTTGGGAAGTTCAGGGATTGGGAATGCTTTGGACAGAGAAGTTCCTGCAGGGTGGTGCTGCCACAGTGTCCCAGAGCTCCCAGCAGTGGAGAAATAACTGGGAAGTGCTGGAAGGAAGGGTAAGATGGGATGTGGAGGTGTTCCATAGTTTTTTTATATGTTCCTGGGGGAAGGGGAAGGTTTCAGCTCCTTCCCGAAGTCGTGGCTGATCCTGGAGCCAGCAGAACCCACTTTTCCCTGCCATTCTTTCTCCTGGGAAGTATCTGCTTCCCAAATCCTGCCCTGGAACATGGCAGGGAGAGAGAAACTCCTGGGACAGGGGACCCCTGAGCTCTCCCCATCGTGTTCCAATCAAACAGGATCAGATCCCATTCCCACTCTCCCTCCAGTTTTACTTTTCCAGGCATTCATATGATGATTCCGTTTGCTGCACAGTGGAAAACTGTTAATGAATATTCAGACTGGCAAGAAGATGCTTTTAGGCTGAACATGACCCTGATAATGGTTTAATTGCCCTTTTTATCCCAATTTGTCTTTGCTTTGTTGTTCGGTCACCTCAGGGGCAAAGATCCCCATGGAAAGGCCACTGCTGTGTGCTCCTGCATCCCAAGGGGATGAGGTGCTGGCAGGGAAAAAACATCCCTGAAGGTCATTAATTCTTAATTTCTTCCTGTGCTTGTCCTGCAAAGACATTGGAAGAGTAAAAAATCGAGGTTTTTGCAGGAACCCTCAATAGGTGTAATCTGAAGAGAGGTTTTTTGAGGCTGAGTCTGACACGCCTGGCTGGAAGCTGAGAAAAATACTGGAACCTCCTTCGGGATGTGACCCAAAAGACAGACTGTAAAGCAGTGAATAACACCCGGATTTGGCAGGGCAAGGAGGCTCGAAGTGAGAGCAGGGGATGTTTCGGGTTGTTGTAAAAAGTTGGAAATCTGGGATGCTCTTTAAAACACCTGTCACAGTGGAACACTGATTCTCCCAGCTAAAGCAAGCATTTGGACACATGTTGGTGGGAAAGATCAGTGCCTTCCCTCCGAGGTGTTCAGGAGCTGTCTCTGCCTTCCCGCTGCGTTTCCCGCGTTCAGACACCAATTCCTGTCATTTTCGGGAGGCTGCGGCGCCGTTCGCTGCGGCTGTGCCTGTGTGGGGAGGTCTCCCTTCGCACTGGGATCCAGCTCGCTCAGGGAGCTGCGTTTTGGTGTCAGGATGTGTCTGCCAGAGCTGATAACAGTCGTGTTCTACAGCGCTCCTTATCAGCAGCTTCAAAGGGAGCAGCGCAGACACCTCGGCTGCTTTCAAAGGCCTCTCCCTGCTGGGCTTTCTCCAGGCCCCACTCTGGGATGTTTTTCCTCCTATTTACAAGTTGTTCCAAGGATGGAATCGCTTCGTTTTCAGATGTCGGCTGCCTCACAAAATCTGGTTTAAATGCTCTTTGCCTGCTGGGTTTCCCTGGCTGGGTTCGCTGCTCCCCGGATCCCAGCGTGTGCCCCTTCCCTGGGCTCGCTTTCCCTCGCTCCCTGGAGGTGGGAACCACCCCTGATGGATCCATTGCGTGCTGAATTCATCCCTCTGCTGTTAAAATGATGTTTTGGGGGGGTGTCTGGGCCTCAGGGGAGGAAAATGTCAGCGTTTCGAAGAGCAGGGAAACACTGACGTGTGTTGGAGCGGTTCATCTTGATAGGGCAGAGGAAGCAAAGTGTGGCATGGAAAAACTTCTGAGGTTTAGAATTGGAATTGTGTTTTCAGAGCTGGTGTTTGTTACTCCTGTGGTGTTTTCAGAGCTGGTGTTTGTTACTCCTGTGGTGTTTTCAGAGCTGGTATTTGTTAACCCTGGTGAGTTTTCACTGCAGTCTGTTGTATTTGTATAAATACCTGGGATCTCTGTGTCTTGACACATCTGGAGTACAAACCCGTATCTATCTATTTATTATTTAGCCAAACTTCTCCGTTTTCCAGCTCTAGTCCAGGCCTGGGGGCCTCTTGGCCTTGAGTCCCTGCCCTGCAGTTCATGTGGCAGAAAATGACCCCTGTTCTGTTGTTTGCTTTGCTGCTGCTGCTTTAAAAGCTAAAGGTGCCCTGGCAGGGATCAGTGGGATGATCAGGGAAGTGCAGGGTCTGTTTTCTGTTCTGGATCCGTGAGCTGTTCACGGGGGAGCTGCTGGATTCCTGAAGGGAGAGGGAATTGCCCAACAGCACTTGGGGATTGTTTAATGCAGCCTCACCCGAGCAGGGTCAGATCTGAGGGGTGAAACCCCAGCTGAGCATCCTTGGGGATGATTTGCCTTTCAAGGGCTTGCTGTTTCCTTAAGGAATTAGTCCAAAACCTGAGAATGAGCTGTCAGGCAGGAATGGGAGGGATTTCTGTGATAATCATGAATTCCACAAGCTTCAAAATCCAGTGTTTTCCTGCCTGCCCTGGGAGCTGCCACCGCTGCTGGCTCCTGGCATGGGATGGTTTTGTCTCCCAGACTGAAATCTGGTCCCATCAGCTGTTAAACACAGGCACTTAAGCCGAGGATCTGAGCTCAGATCAGGCTGCCCAAAGCCCAGATGGAGGCAGCTCCTGGGGCTGGATCCAGGGAATTGCTGAGTTTTGTTCCTTGGCACAGTTCTGTTCTGTCCTGGCAGGTCGGGATCTCTTTAGCTCCTGCTGGGCCTGGCTCTGACACTCTTGGCTGTTTTTCAGCAGGGATTGGTTGATTTTTGCCTCCCAGGGACCTTTCTTGTGGCTGGATTTGGGAGTGGGGATCAGGAAAATGCCTGGGGCATCAGTAAATATTGGAGGATTAGGAATAAACAAAATGCTGTTGACAATTCATGTCCAAGGCCTGCTTTCCTGGCTGGAATTCCTACAGAATCGTGGAGTGGTTTGGGTTGGAAGGGACCTTAAAGCTCATCCAGTTCCACCCCCTGCCAAGGGCAGGGACACCTTCCACTGTCCCAGGCTGCTCCAAGCCCCATCCAGCCTGGCCTTGGGCACTGCCAGGGATCCAGGGACGGCCCCAGCTGCTCTGGGCACCCTGTGCCAGGGCCTCCCCACCCTCCCAGGCAGGTTTTCCTTCCCAATATTCCTTCCCGAGTCCATTTCTCCATCTGTAAAAGAGCAGTGACACCTGAATCTGTAAAGTTCTGGAGTACCAGGAGGGTTTGGGTTGGAAGGGAGCTCCAAGCCCATCCATTCCCATCCCATCCAACCCTTCCACTGTCCCAGGGTGCTCCAAGCCCCATCCAGCCTGGCCTGGGACACTTCCAGGGATGGAACATCCACAGCTTCTCTGGGAAATCCAATAAACTGTTATAAAACCTGAAAACTCCATCAGCCCTTTCCATGCTTTTAAAGCAGTTCTGTTCCTTTGATAATTCCCAGTTGGAGCACAGGGGGAATTCCCATCTCTTCCTGCTCTCCTTTATTCTTTTGTCTTTCTCCCACTCTTTCCAAATTAATTTTATAATCATCCTTTAAATGATGGAGCAGCTGAAATTAGCTCTTTTAGCTGGAATTACCTGCATTAAAGATCTCCCTTAAAAAAGAAAGGCATAAAGGTAATTAATAGCTTCAATTATTATAATGGGGCTTAGCTTGTGCTTTTCTCTTAGAAAAACCTGGTTTTGATACGTCAGCTGTTCTTAAAAGGGGAAAAAAATATCAGAAGTGCTTCAGGCTGGAAGTTGGCACGAAGGAATTTGGAAATCAGGTTGTTCCATGTGTAATGTGAGAGAATAAATTCCTCCCATTGATCCTGGAGCAGTGCCCTGTGCTCCCAACAGCCCAGTGGGAAGGGCAGTGTTCAGAGAGGATTCGGGTTTTTTTGCCCGTTTTTTTGCTTTGTGTGAGTTTAAAAACCAAAGGATATTTGTTCAAAGCCACCCTGGAATTTCTGGAGCCTGGAAGTGAATCAAAGGCAAGGGGAAACGAGAGGGACATCTTGAAAGAGGTTTCAAAGCTGCTCTGTGGTGGCTGAGGGGGAGGCTGGGATGGCAGAGCTGATTCGGGGCCGTGGGGCAGGACCCAGGCGATGGAACAGGGAGCTCCCCTCAGCCCCGGCACTCGGGCTCCTGCCCCAGGGAGGGTCCCAGGCTGGGATGGGCAGGAGGGACCTGGGGATGCCCAGGGCTCCCTGCTGCTCCTTTGGATTTGCTTCTGCTGCTGCTGGGCTGGTGGGTGCTGTGCCCAGCTGGGTGCTGTGCCCAGGTGGATCCCGTATCCAGGTGGGTGCTGTGCCTTGGTGGGTGCTGTGCCCAGCTGGGCGCTGTGCCCAGGTGGATCTCGTATCCAGGTGGGTGCTGTCCCCAGGTAGATGCTGGCCCAGGTGGGTGCTGGAGCAGGTAAAGCCTGTGCCCAGTGTGTTCTGTGCCCAGGTGTGTCCTGTGCTCAGGTGGGTGCTGTGCCCAGGTGTGTTCTGTGCCCAGCTGGGTGCTGTGTTCTGCACCCAGGTGTGTTCTGTGCCCAGGTGTGTTCTGTGCCCAGCTGGGTGCTGTGTCCTGTGCCCAGGTGTGTTCTGTGCCCAGGTGTGTTCTGTGCCCAGCTGGGTGCTGTGTCCTGTGCCCAGGTGTGTTCTGTGCCCAGGTGTGTTCTGTGCCCAGCTGGGTGCTGTGTTCTGCACCCAGGTGTGTTCTGTGCCCAGGTATGTTCTGTGCCCAGCTGGGTGCTGTGTCCTGTGCCCAGGTGTGTTCTGTGCCCAGGTGTGTTCTGTGCCTAGCTGGGTGCTGTGTCCTGTGCCCAGGTGTGTTCTGTGCCCAGGTATGTTCTGTGCCCAGCTGGGTGCTGTGTCCTGTGCCCAGGTGTGTTCTGTGCCCAGGTGTGTTCTGTGCCCAGCTGGGTGCTGTGTCCTGTGCCCAGGTGTGTTCTGTGCCCAGGTGTGTTCTGTGCCCAGCTGGGTGCTGTGTTCTGCACCCAGGTGTGTTCTGTGCCCAGGTGTGTTCTGTGCCCAGCTGGGTGCTGTGTTCTGCACCCAGGTGTGTTCTGTGCCCAGGTGTGTCCTGTGCTCAGGTGGGTGCTGTGTCCTGTGCCCAGGTGTGTTCTGTGCCCAGGTGTGTTCTGTGCCCAGCTGGGTGCTGTGTTCTGCACCCAGCTGTGTCCTGTGCCCAGCTGGGTGCTGTGTTCTGCACCCAGGTGTGTTCTGTGCCCAGGTATGTTCTGTGCCCAGCTGGGTGCTGTGTCCTGTGCCCAGGTGTGTTCTGTGCCCAGGTGTGTTCTGTGCCCAGCTGGGTGCTGTGTCCTGTGCCCAGGTGTGTTCTGTGCCCAGGTGTGTTCTGTGCCCAGCTGGGTGCTGTGTCCTGTGCCCAGGTGTGTTCTGTGCCCAGGTGTGTTCTGTGCCCAGCTGGGTGCTGTGTTCTGTGCATGGTGGGTGCTGTGTTCTGCACCCAGCTGTGTTCTGTGCCCAGCTGGGTGCCCACACCTGCTGTTGGTGCTGCCAGTTTTGCTGTCCCAGTGCAAACTGGGACGTTCCCAGTGAAATCTCCCTGGCTTTGCCTTTTCCTGGTTGCGAGCAGTGCCAGAAGTGCCTGGATCCCTGTTCCAGCTCAACCCCGGGATTTGGGGAGCCCCCCTGATTCCTTGGGGTGAGCTGTGCTTGGGAAGTGGCTCCTGATTCCAGGGAATCGCCCTGGACTGGGCAGCTCTCTCTGGTTGATGTGCACAGGCCGAGGGAAGCTCAGGAAAAATCTGCTGCTCTTTTTAAACTCGGCTACTTCACCCTCTGATTTGAGCCTCATCTCCAGCTTAAGAGAGGAAAAGCTCCTGAGTCTGATGGCTGCACTTGATCATCCTAAAAGTCTTTTCCAACCTTGCCAATTCCATGATCTGCGTTGCCACATTCCCTCAGAAAACCCTTTTCAAAGCAGAAATTGAAGCAGGAGGGGCTGTGCTCAGCATCTGCCCCCCCAGAAACTCAAAGCAGAACAATCTCAGTGATTGGCGTTCAGAACATTCTGTCATTGATTATTTTTTCTCTCCGGCTTTTAAGGAACTATAGATTTTTCAGCCTGAAATTAATATATTGGAATTTCTGTGGGCAGAATAAAACCCTCATTAAATTTTGTAACGTATCAAACAGCTTGCAATTAAAATTCATTTTGAGGCAAGTTAGCAGAAGTTTTGTTAATGTTTAGCATCTTTATGGGTGTCATTCTTTGGAAATTTGGACTAATTGAGTCCAAAGGGACAAACTCTCGGATCCTGCATTTGCTGTGCATGCCAGGCCTTGCTTCGCTTTTGGCATTTTTCCCCTTCCTTTATGCAAGTCCTGATTTTAGCAAGTTGCCAGGAAAGTAACTTATTTTGGTTTTTTTCTGCCAAATTGCCGAGAATCCATCTTCCTAAATCTCGGAAAGACTGCAGCAAATCTTTGGGAAAGACAAGCAAGGCTCCACTGACTCCAAGGTGTTCGTTGCTGTGAAATATGGGAGATTCCAAATTGAGTTTTTTAGGTTTTCCTTCTAAAAATGTCATTCAGAACAAGCTGCTCTGGGCATGTAAAAGCCTTGGCTGGGCTCGTGGTTGTATCCTGAAGTTGGGAGGTTTCCTTGACTGGAGGATAAACCAGCCTGAAACATTTGGAATGTGAATTTTCGTGTTTCTTACCCCCCTTAAATATTTCCCCTGCGATCCCAAAGCAGTTCACAGGGAGCAGTAAAAGCAGTGGGAATTATTTCCCTGTGGAATCCGAGACCAGAACCTGACCTGGCAGAGCTCTAAAATTCCTCTGGATGAGGAGAGGTCAGAGTTTGCAGAGTTGGTGCTTTGAAGACTCTTCCCAGCAAAGCCGGATTGAATTTATCCCAAATTTATCCAATCCAGGGAAAAAAATCTGGAGCGGGCCTGCACTCCTCAAACACCATCAGCAACATCCTGCTTGGAATTTGCTCTTAAGGGCACTTCATTGATTGAAGGGGGAGAGAGTTCATCTGGACTGTGGATAATTCTGGGAATTTCCTGCTGGATTTGGCTGCTCTGAGGCTGCTCCAGGCATTGATTTCAAGGCAGCAGCACAAATAAAGCTGTCACTGCACAGGGCTGGAGCTGAGGGGTCTCTGAGCAGTGGGGTCCTGCACAGGAGGGGCTCAGATCCTCCCAGAACACGTGGAATTCCAGAGAATTCCAGGAGGTCCTGCACAGGAGGTGCTCAGATCCTCCCAGAACACGTGGAATTCCAGAGAATTCCAGGAGGTCCTGCACAGGAGGGGCTCAGATCCTCCCAGAACACGTGGAATTCCAGAGAATTCCAGGAGGTCCTGCACAGGAGGTGCTCAGATGCTTCTTGAACATGTGGAATTCCAGAGAATTCCAGGAGGTCCTGCACAGGAGGTGCTCAGATCCTCTAGAACATGTGGAATTCCAGAGAATTCCAGGAGGTCCTGCACAGGAGGGGCTCAGATCCTTCTTGAACATGGGGAATTCCAGAGAATTCCAGGAGGTCCTGCACAGGAGGGGCTCAGATCCTCTAGAACACGGGGAATTCCAGAGAATTCCAGGAGGTCCTGCACAGGAGGGGCTCAGATCCTCTAGAACACAGGGAATTCCAGAGAATTCCAGGAGGTCCTGCACAGGAGGGGCTCAGATCCTCTAGAACACCTGGAATTCCAGAGAATTCCAGGAGGTCCTGCACAGGAGGGGCTCAGATCCCGTAGAACACGGGGAATTCCAGAGAATTCCAGAGAATTCCAGGAGGTCCTGCACAGGAGGGGCTCAGATCCTCTAGAACACAGGGAATTCCAGAGAATTCCAGGAGGTCCTGCACAGGAGGGGCTCAGATCCTCTAGAACACCTGGAATTCCAGAGAATTCCGGGAGATCCTGCACAGGAGGGGCTCAGATCCTCTAGAACACAGGGAATTCCAGAGAATTCCAGAGAATTCCAGGAGGTCCTGCACAGGAGGGGCTCAGATCCTCTAGAACAACTGGAATTCCAGAGAATTCCAGGAGGTCCTGCACAGGAGGGGCTCAGATCCTCTAGAACAACTGGAATTCCAGAGAATTCCGGGAGATCCTGCACAGGAGGGGCTCAGATCCTCTAGAACACAGGGAATTCCAGAGAATTCCAGAGAATTCCAGGAGGTCCTGCACAGGAGGGGCTCAGATCCTCTAGAACAACTGGAATTCCAGAGAATTCCAGGAGATCCTGCACAGGAGGGGCTCAGATCCTATAGAACAACTGGAATTCCAGAGAATTCCAGGAGGTCCTGCACAGGAGGGGCTCAGATCCTCTAGAACACAGGGAATTCCAGAGAATTCCAGAGAATTCCAGGAGGTCCTGCACAGGAGGTGCTCAGATCCTCCCAGAACACGGGGAATTCCAGAGAATTCCAGAGAATTCCAGGAGGTCCTGCACAGGAGGGGCTCAGATCCTCTAGAACATGTGGAATTCCAGAGAACTCCAGGAGGTCCTGCACAGGAGGGGCTCAGATCCTTCTTGAACACGGGGAATTCCAGAGAATTCCAGGAGGTCCTGCACAGGAGGTGCTCAGATCCTCTAGAACACAGGGAATTCCAGAGAATTCCAGGAGGTCCTGCACAGGAGGGGCTCAGATCCTCTAGAACACGTGGAATTCCAGAGAATTCCAGGAGGTCCTGCACAGGAGGGGCTCAGATCCTCTAGAACAACTGGAATTCCAGAGAATTCCGGGAGATCCTGCACAGGAGGGGCTCAGATCCTCTAGAACACAGGGAATTCCAGAGAATTCCAGAGAATTCCAGGAGGTCCTGCACAGGAGGGGCTCAGATCCTCCCAGAACACGTGGAATTCCAGAGAATTCCAGGAGGTCCTGCACAGGAGGTGCTCAGATGCTTCTTGAACATGTGGAATTCCAGAGAATTCCAGGAGGTCCTGCACAGGAGGTGCTCAGATGCTTCTTGAACATGTGGAATTCCAGAGAACTCCAGGAGGTCCTGCACAGGAGGGGCTCAGATCCTTCTTGAACACGTGGAATTCCAGAGAATTCCAGGAGGTCCTGCACAGGAGGTGCTCAGATCCTCTAGAACACCTGGAATTCCAGAGAATTCCAGGAGGTCCTGCACAGGAGGGGCTCAGATCCTCTAGAACACGTGGAATTCCAGAGAATTCCGGGAGATCCTGCACAGGAGGGGCTCAGATCCTCTAGAACACAGGGAATTCCAGAGAATTCCAGAGAATTCCAGGAGGTCCTGCACAGGAGAGGCTCAGATCCTCTAGAACAACTGGAATTCCAGAGAATTCCAGGAGATCCTGCACAGGAGGGGCTCAGATCCTCTAGAACAACTGGAATTCCAGAGAATTCCAGGAGGTCCTGCACAGGAGGGGCTCAGATCCTCTAGAACACAGGGAATTCCAGAGAATTCCGGAGAATTCCAGGAGGTCCTGCACAGGAGGGGCTCAGATCCCGTAGAACACGGGGAATTCCAGAGAATTCCAGAGAATTCCAGGAGGTCCTGCACAGGAGGTGCTCAGATCCTCCCAGAACACGGGGAATTCCAGAGAATTCCAGAGAATTCCAGGAGGTCCTGCACAGGAGGGGCTCAGATCCTTCTTGAACACGTGGAATTCCAGAGAATTCCAGGAGGTCCTGCACAGGAGGTGCTCAGATCCTCTAGAACACCTGGAATTCCAGAGAATTCCAGGAGGTCCTGCACAGGAGGGGCTCAGATCCTCTAGAACACGTGGAATTCCAGAGAATTCCGGGAGATCCTGCACAGGAGGGGCTCAGATCCTCTAGAACACAGGGAATTCCAGAGAATTCCAGAGAATTCCAGGAGGTCCTGCACAGGAGAGGCTCAGATCCTCTAGAACAACTGGAATTCCAGAGAATTCCAGGAGATCCTGCACAGGAGGGGCTCAGATCCTCTAGAACAACTGGAATTCCAGAGAATTCCAGGAGGTCCTGCACAGGAGGGGCTCAGATCCTCTAGAACACAGGGAATTCCAGAGAATTCCGGAGAATTCCAGGAGGTCCTGCACAGGAGGGGCTCAGATCCCGTAGAACACGGGGAATTCCAGAGAATTCCAGAGAATTCCAGGAGGTCCTGCACAGGAGGTGCTCAGATCCTCCCAGAACACGGGGAATTCCAGAGAATTCCAGAGAATTCCAGGAGGTCCTGCACAGGAGGGGCTCAGATCCTCTAGAACACGGGGAATTCCAGAGAATTCCAGGAGGTCCTGCACAGGAGGGGCTCAGATCCTCCCAGAACACGTGGAATTCCAGAGAATTCCAGGAGGTCCTGCACAGGAGGGGCTCAGATCCTCCCAGAACACGTGGAATTCCAGAGAATTCCAGGAGGTCCTGCACAGGAGGTGCTCAGATGCTTCTTGAACATGTGGAATTCCAGAGAATTCCAGGAGGTCCTGCACAGGAGGGGCTCAGATCCTTCTTGAACACGGGGAATTCCAGAGAATTCCAGGAGGTCCTGCACAGGAGGTGCTCAGATCCTCTAGAACACAGGGAATTCCAGAGAATTCCAGAGAATTCCAGGAGGTCCTGCACAGGAGGGGCTCAGATCCTCTAGAACACGTGGAATTCCAGAGAATTCCAGGAGGTCCTGCACAGGAGGGGCTCAGATCCTCTAGAACAACTGGAATTCCAGAGAATTCCGGGAGATCCTGCACAGGAGGGGCTCAGATCCCGTAGAACACGGGGAATTCCAGAGAATTCCAGAGAATTCCAGGAGGTCCTGCACAGGAGGGGCTCAGATCCTCCCAGAACACAGGGAATTCCAGAGAATTCCAGAGAATTCCAGGAGGTCCTGCACAGGAGGGGCTCAGATCCTCCCAGAACACAGGGAATTCCAGAGAATTCCAGAGAATTCCAGGAGGTCCTGCACAGGAGGGGCTCAGATCCTCCCAGAACACGTGGAATTCCAGAGAATTCCAGGAGGTCCTGCACAGGAGGGGCTCAGATCCTCTAGAACACAGGGAATTCCAGAGAATTCCAGAGAATTCCAGGAGGTCCTGCACAGGAGGGGCTCAGATCCTCCCAGAACACGGGGAATTCCAGAGAATTCCAGAGAATTCCAGGAGGTCCTGCACAGGAGGGGCTCAGATCCTCCCAGAACACAGGGAATTCCAGAGAATTCCAGAGAATTCCAGGAGGTCCTGCACAGGAGGTGCTCAGATCCTCCCAGAACACGGGGAATTCCAGAGAATTCCAGAGAATTCCAGGAGGTCCTGCACAGGAGGGGCTCAGATCCTCCCAGAACACGTGGAATTCCAGAGAATTCCAGGAGGTCCTGCACAGGAGGGGCTCAGATCCTCCCAGAACACGGGGAATTCCAGAGAATTCCAGGAGGTCCTGCACAGGAGGGGCTCAGATCCTCTAGAACACGGGGAATTCCAGAGAATTCCAGGAGGTCCTGCACAGGAGGGGCTCAGATCCTTCTTGAACACGTGGAATTCCAGAGAATTCCAGGAGGTCCTGCACAGGAGGGGCTCAGATCCCGTAGAACACGGAGAATTCCAGAGAATTCCAGAGAATTCCAGGAGGTCCTGCACAGGAGGGGCTCAGATCCTCTAGAACAACTGGAATTCCAGAGAATTCCAGGAGGTCCTGCACAGGAGGGGCTCAGATCCTCCCAGAACACGTGGAATTCCAGAGAATTCCAGGAGGTCCTGCACAGGAGGTGCTCAGATCCTCTAGAACACGGGGAATTCCAGAGAATTCCAGGCTGGCTGCAGCTGGTTGTGTCCTGCCACGTGACGCTGCTGGCACATCTGGCCTGCTCCATGACCTCAGGGCTCTGCCAGCTCCATGGAATCCCTCCTCCCCCGGGGCAGGATGTGGTGTTTCCCTCTGAACTGGATAAACTTTCCCCTTTTCCAGCCTCCCTCAGGGTGGGAATGTGCCCGTGAGGTCCCTCAGCTGCTGCCAGAGGTTTGTGCAGGGCTCTGTCCCATCTCCCACCTCATTAATGCAGGATCATCACTGGCCCTGTGTTGTGAAGGTGGATTTTCTTTTTCCCAACAGAAAGCGGACTCCCTGTCTGCTGCCTTTCCCAGAATTCTGCTTCCTTTCAGACTGGAGAACGTTCCAGGATTTTTAATCTGCTCAGACCCTGGGAAATAGGGAATGATAGGCGAGTGGGCAGTGCCCCAACTCCCATCAGCTGAGGGGACTGAGGGCAGGAGGTGCACGTTGATCTCCGAGGAGCTGGGGGAGGAGGAGAAGCTCGGAGCAGCAAAGGGCAGACGGAAAGCAGCTGTAGAAAGCAGGAAATAACAAAGCAGAACCCCCTCAAGAGTTCCTGCAGCTGGAAAGACTTCACCTCGTGTTACGGTCATCCACAGAGGCTTCTTAAAAAGGACGTTTTGCCCTTGTGCAGTTCTCCCTCGGATCTCTGCGCTCACTGGGGTGTCGAGGGCTCCTCATCTTCCCAAGAAAGCCATGGAGCACCGGGGCCTGGAGTGGCCCCAGCCCTGCTCAGCTCGGGTTGTGATGCTCAGGCCTGCCCAGCCCTCCCAGAGCTTTGGTCACCCAGCGAGGAAGGATCGATGTGATTTTTGTGTCTGGGAGGCAGGGCTGGGTCTCACTCAGCACCGGGATTAAGGCAGGCAGGGAGCTCTGCTGTGATTCCTCAAGGATCGGGGTCACCCCTGGCCCTGTAAGCCTTGCTGGGACTGAGTGGGGTGAGTGTTCTTCTCTTCACACGCTCCCAGGCACAGGGTGGGGTTGTTGGGGTGTCTGTGCAGGCCAGGAGTTGGACATTGATGATCCAGGATATTCCAGGATACTTGGGATATTCCATGATTCCATCGTGGTGTTTGTGTGTGTGTGTGCCCATCTTCACCCTCCTGGTGCAGCCCATAACGTGGATCATCCGAATAAATTCATCCCCAGTTTGAAGAGGGCAGCTTGGCCATCCCCATCTCAGTCACATCCAACTTGATCAGCAGCCACTGGGACTGTGCAGCTGATGGGGACGGGGTAGAAAATGAACTTTGTCAAATCAAACAATTTCTTAACCATCATCAGTCCCATCTTACCTGGGGGCTGGGGTCTCCTTTGAGGTAATCTGATGATGGTTTTATTTTTCACGTAGAAAAGAAATGAATATTTTTTTGACCCTAGGATGGTTTGGGTTGGAATGGGTCTTAAAGATCATGTGATTCCAACCCCAGACATAACGTGGATGTTCTTAATTTGGGGTGTTTGACACATTCTGGGGTGTTTCACACATTCCTGGGGTATTTGACACCCTCCCCGTGAAAACCGCAGCTCCCATCTCTGCCTGATGGAACTGGAATGTTGTGGCTTTAAGTGAAACGAGGAAGTTCCCAAGCAAACCCGCACTTGATCAATGTAAAGGATGAATCCTGGGAAAGCCAAAACTGGGTCTGTCAAGCTGCTGCTCCAATTGCACTTCTGAGAGCTCAGCTGCTGCTTTTTGGGGGGGAGAACTAAAAGGAACAGATGGGTTTGGAGTTGGGTGGGGGTGGCGCACGCTGGAAGACCCGTTCCATTATCTGCCCTCAAACTGGGACTGGGGATTCCCCCTCCCCAAGGACTGCAGGGCAGGGGGCATCATCTGTGCTGCTCCCGGGAATGGGAGAGCCTGGAAAACTGCGTTGGGAGCGTCGTGTGCCGGCTGCGGGGATGAGTTCGTTCCTGCGGTGAGCTGTGATGTAAATCAGAGCTAACAAGGGGGGCAGGCTGTGCTGCCTCTCCCCGAGCTGTGCAGATGGGATGAGCTCTGAGATGCTCAATCTGTGCCTTCCTGCCTGCAAGATGGGCTTCAAAGAGCCGAGCTGTTGTTCCCCTCGCCGTGGTCCTGGTGGCTCTCAGCGCCTTGTGCTGCCGTGGCTTTTTGGTGCCATTAAAATCAAGCTGTGAACAAAAGCAGGTTATTGATTCTTGAAACCGGGAGGATCCTTTGGCAGGCAGTTAATGAGCAGAGAACTCTTCCAGCCTCTGATTTTTCGAAGGGTGTTGAAGTTGTAACATCTCAGTTAATGTGTGACAAGGAGCCTGCAAAGCCTCCCAGTCATCCGGAATGAATCTGTTCCTAAGTGGGGGTTTGGCTGCTGGGGATTGGTCCCAAAAACCTTTTGAGTTGAAGAGTGAGAAGAAAGAAGAGGGTCCCCCTCCAATGTCACTTCTTGCTCTTGGGATTCACTGGGGTGACTCTCATCACCCTCTGGGGGCACAGACACAGCCTCAACCCCAGAGCAGCACCTTCAAAGGCTCAAATCCTCACTGCAGCCTCGAGGAGGAATTGCAGGGGTTGGTTTGGGGGGTTTGTTTTGGTGCCAAGCTGTGGGATATTCCCGGTGTATCCATGAACACCGACAAGGCCACGTGTGGGAGCACCACTGCAGAGAAATCTGTGAAATAAATCCACTGTTCACGAGTCCTCCAGTGCTTCCCCTGCTCTTGCTACAGCACAAGAGCATGTTGTGCACACAAAGATGAAAATTGCTGGGGTGAGGAGAGTGGAGCTGGAGGAGGGAGGTGGGCTGGAGTGCCACTGTTGCCTCTGAACGAGAGGGGATCTCTGCACAGGCACAGCTCTCGTGCTGTCGATGGGACTGCGAGTGCAGCAGCCACGTCTCCGTGCTGGGACTTCGTGGCTTTGTGCTCAATAATTGGATTTTTTAGTCTGGGTGTGGGGGAGTACAGGAAATTCTGGGTTGTTTACCCAAACTTGGAAGTCCCGAATGTGTCACGTAGCTGTGATCCAACACCTGTGGTGGCAGATGTGTGTTTGTGCCCCTGGTCAAGCACAGGGACGTGGATTTCAGAGGGATTTCAAAGTGGGTTTCAAAGATCTGTCACTCCTGGCTTTTCCCTTCTGCTCTGAAACTCGTCCCCTTTGAAGCCCCCACACATGGAGAGGGCAGGGACAGCAAATCCCATCCTGGACAGCTCTCAGGTGAATCCATTCAGCTGACCTGAAGGGAGCGTTGTCCAGGTAGTTCCCAAGGTGTTTTGAACTCATTTTTCCCTGAGCAGTGACAAGACAGGCAGCACTAGGATAAAAATTACATTCCTGGGTCTGTAACAATGCCATTAACATTAGTTCTGAGCACATGAAAAAGGTGCTGAGGCTCCCAACGAGCCAAAATTGTGCCAATACCGAGAGAAACCATTTTCTGCAGTTGGTTTATTGCAGTTTTTAACTACAGCGTGGAAAGCAGAGGAAGGAACCCACCCCAGGCCCCCGGGACACGTTCCCCCCATAATATCCATATTTATCACTTACCCCCCTCCTCCATCAGCTGCCTGCAGCTCTTCCACGATCATTCTTTCCTCTCTGCTGCTGGAAGGCATCTCCCAAACTGTTATTTCTCCTTGTTAATGCTTTGCTCTCAGTTATTTCCATCTCCAGTCTCCACACCATTAGTGGGAAACACATCCAGGTGGATAACTACCAATTTCCAGTGCACTGTTTCCCATCCCTTCCTGTTTTCCTCTCGCTAGAAGATTTCCTGCTGCAGATAACTGGAATTTTGTGGTGTGCTCTGAGCGGGCAGAGTTGTCCTTCAGCCTCTCAGGTGGCGTTTCAGCTGAAGGGACTGGCGGGAATGGCCAGACTGGGAGTTCACTGGGGTGTGTTTGTAGAAAGTGAATGTTTGCAGGCAGAGCTGCGGGAACTTGGAGCCATTCCTCAGGACCAGCCCTGTGTGATGGGTTCAATTGAGTGGAACCCGTGCTCCAACTTCCCCGAGCCTGATTTTGCCTGAGTGCTGCTTGTTTATGGCGTCCACGGGCTGAGGGATGGGGGCACGCAAAGATTCCGTGAAAAGCGTAATTGCCTGGGTGATATCTGGGGCCTTTCTGACCACTTCATATTTGTAACGTGCCAAAAATAGCTGCTCCTTCTGCTGGAGCCACGGCTGCTGCAGCTGGGAATAGATTTTAATTGATGGATCCTGTCAGGCTCCCAGTGGCCGTGCAGGCAGGAGAACCATTAAAGTGAGATTTCTTGTCCCTGCTCACTTAAACACTCTGCTACCAGCTCATGGCGGCCTTGCAGTTTTCCCTTAATATCCCCAGCCTTTGTACCCATATCCTAGGGCTGTATCCCGGGATTTTAGGTTTCCCAGCAGGGAGAGCTGCTGGTCATGGGCTTTGTGTCCTGGTGTTAGAGGTGTGTGAAGAATGTGTGTGGTAGTGTGCATGGAATAAGGGGCAGGAACACCTCGGGAGTTGTTTGTGTGGAATAAGGGGCAGGAACACCTCGGGAGTTGTTTGTGTGGAATAAGGGGCAGGAACACCTCGGGAGTTGTTTGCTGGAGACTTTTGGAGCTTGGGGAAAAGGTGGCGTTGAACTGAGACTCTGGGATGTGACCTTGTGTTGCTGGGATGTGACCATCCCTAAAGGAACCTGGGCAAAGGCTGTGGTCGACAGCAGAAACCTCTCTGAGGCTCCTCCAGCAGGGTCAGGGAGCTGTGTGGGTTTGGGCTCTGAGTTTGTGCACCTTCCCAAGGTTTTTTCCTGGGAAAAGCTGTGTTTCTGTGTTCCCTGCACCCTCCTGTTTGCCCATCTGGATAAACTGTGCCTCCTCCCCAGCTCCAGGACCTGTTGCTGGAGGACGAGAATCCCTCCTTTGCAGAGGGAGCCTATTTTAACTCGTGGTTTGGGAGAGGACTCGTGGCTGTTTTCCTCGTGGATGTGCAGGAACATCCATCCCCACCCCACCCAGCCTTCCCGTCACCCACGACGGCACCGGCTCCGTTAAACCGGAATTACTACCCTGCCCAAAGACACCACAGCGAGCCAGGGTTTGCTGCAATAACAACTCGGAACTTTATTGGGACTTCCCAAGGCACTGCAATCACAGGTGGGAACTGCAATCACAGGTGGGAACTGCAATCACAGGTGGGAACTGCAATCTCAGGTAGGAACGGCAATCTCAGGCAGGAACGGCAATCTCAGGTAGGAATGGCAATCTCAGGTAGGAACGGCAGTCACAGGTAGGACATGAGGAAATTCCGCAGGCTCGCCGCCTTGGTGGTGAAGGAGACCATGATGTTCCTCAGGGTCCTCCTCCGGCTGGACATCCTCAGGCCCCTGCTTCTGCTCCTGCGGGCCCTCCTCCTGCCCCTCATGTAGTCGGCCATGTCCTTGTACATGTCCTTGTCTCTTTCGGGCAGCCTGCGCCACATCTGGCCCAGCTTCTTGGCCGTCTGCGTCATGCTCAAGTTGGGGTGCTTCCTCTGGAGCCGCCGGCGGTGCTTCTCCATGAAGATGAAGAACGGCGGCAGCGGGCGCCTCGAGGACCTGAAGCGGACGCTCTTCCCGTAGCGCCTTCCCCTCCTGGCCCGGAGCCGGGAGCGGGCCCTGCCGAGGTGGCGGCGGGGCCTCTGGATGGTGATGCGGAACAGCATCGTGGTGCTGGGCCCCCTCCTCGAGCGCACCGGCCGGGCCATGGCCGCGCGGGGCCGGCCGGGCTGGGCCTCTCCTGCTGCTCCCTCTGCTCCTGCTCCCTCTGCTCCCTCTGCTCCCTCTGCTCCTGGGCCCCGCTGCCTCCAGTCGCGCTGCTGGGAGGCTGTGGAGGAGCGCGAGGCTGCGCTGCCCCTGGGCACCGGCCGCTGGAGCGCACTGCGCAGCGCGGAGCGGCGACGGGCCAGGCCACCGCGCCAGCGTCACCGCGCCACTGTGACATCGGCCTGCGGGGGCCAATGGGCGGGGGCCAGGCTGGCTCCCTGCGGGGCTATTGGCTGCAGCGGGGTGTGAGGTCATAGCTGGGGTGCCGGAGCGGGTTTGTGTTGACGTGGGAGCGCTGCCGTGGATGGAACGTTGGGGTGGGCAGTGGTGATGGCGCCGGGCCATGGTGACGTGAGGTTCCCAAAGTCGATCGGGAGGGGCCAGGCCTGGTCCCGGTGACTCTGTTGGCTGGAGGGATGTGATGATGTCATAACCAAGGTGGTGGAGCAGATCTTGGATGAGTTGGGAGTGCTCCATGGATGGAATTTTGGGATGCGCTGTGGTGACATCACTGTGCAGTGGGGACGCGTTCCCGAAGTCCATTGGGAGGGGCCAGGCCTGGTCCCTGTAACCCTGTTGGCTGGAGGGATGGGATGATGTCATAACCATGATGATGTCATGGCCATGGTGATGGAGCAGGTCTTGGTTGAGTCGGGAGCGGAATATTGGGACATGACGTGGTGCCATCACTGCGCCGTGGTGCCATCACTGCACCGTGGTGCCATCACTGTGCTGTGGTGCCACGTGGTCTCCCAAGCCCACCAGAAGAGGCCAGATCTTCTTCCTGTAACCTTGTTGGCTGGAGGGATGTGATGATGTCATAGCCATGATGATGTCACAGCTCTGGTGACATCACAGCCATGCTGACGTCACATCCCTTCCCCCAGGGCCATGCCCCTGCTCCAGCCCTGGGATTTTGGCTCCGTTTCTCACCCAGTGTTTTACAAACCTGTAACACCCGAGGAGGGAAGCAGAGGCCTCGGATTTTTTGTCATGATAAAATGTGGAGCCGCCGCTTGCCACTGCGAGGTGGCAGCTCATAATGGGAAAATGGTTTAGTAGCAGCCCTAAAAATAATTGTCTGTGACAGCTGTTCCTTGGTTCCTGTCAGGAGAACCACTGTTATTTAAATCCACAGCCCTTGGACTGCATGGCTAATTTATTTGGGTGGACTTCTCATTAATTTGAAAGGTTCTGCAGGTTTAAAAGCCTTCATTAATTACACTCCAGCCGATGAAAACGCAATAAGGTTCTGCAGGTTTGTCTGGGAAGAAAAGAAATTCCCAGCGGTTTGTTTGGTTGTTTCCAAAAGGTGCAATCAGTCGTTCCCAGGCTGAGGTGAGCTTGGCTGTCCCTGTCAGAATTCTTGTGACTGAGGACAGGACTATGAATAAAACAAATTGAAATTTTGACCACTCATTCCGAGTACAAGGTGATTTATTGAAGTTCCCAGTAGTGTTAAATATTCATATGTAGCCGATTGCATAAGTGCTAAATTATGAAACAGCCCCAGCTTCTGTAGAACTTGTCTCTTCCGAAAGGTAAAGATGGGGGAGCAGAAGCCTTGGAAGTTGGGAGTCATCCCTGAGTTACACACGGATCACTTTGGAATTGCGTAATTCCCGTGCAGTTAGGACTTGTGTAATTGCTGGGCTGGTTAATCCTGGCAGAGAGGGCCCAAGGACTCGTCGGGCTCTGTGGAAGCTCGTGGTGAAATCCAGCCTGGACAGAACGTGCTTCCCAATTCCCCTCCATCGCAGGGTGGGTGTTCTGCAGCGACCTCAGCCTGGTCAATCAACCCCGTTTGTCCCACCAGCCTCGCTCCTCTCATGTCCCGGCTCTCCCTTCGAGCCGAGAGGGTGATTTGCATTCCATTTCTCTCTCCCACTCTCCCTTCCCTTGTTTCCTCTGCTCTCCAAAGAGAACCTGCCCTGGTGATTATTCTGGGGCAATGAAATAATTTCATTCCAGCAGTCACAGGTCCCTTCAGCAGGTGCTTTATTATCTCAATAATTCAGCCTAAGAGACTTTTCAGCCTCCCCAATTCCCAGAGTTCAGGAGCTACAAATAAAACTCTTTTGCTCTTTCCCTGATTTGGTTTATTTAGCCTCTTTTTTTTTTTTTTTTCCCTGTGTTCTTTCCAGATCCTCCCCAGGAATTACATTCAGATGTGGAATTGATGCTGTTCAGTCCAAGTGCCTTAAGGGGTGCATTGTGTTAAAATGCACATAAAGGCAGCTCTGTCCCACTTGGGCTGGGTCATTTATAAAATTCACTTTGAATTGAGGCCATTTATCTGAACTCAGCACAGTGTTTGCTCATGTCCCTGGATTACCTACATCCTGCATCAAAATAGGTCAGCTGGGTCCAGGGAAATCTGGGATAGAAATGCTGGAATAAACACAGGGCAGGGCTGGGGTGGGACACATCCATCGATCCTTTCTCCCACACGGAGTTGGGTTTAATCCACCACCACTTCTGTGGGGCCTCTGCAGGCAGAGACACCAGAATAAAGCAGCTTTATTGCTCCAGTTTCCTCTTTTATTAGAGATTTTTTGGGGTTTTATTTAGGATTTTCACGTGGAACAGTGACTGTTAAGGACAAATCATTTGTGGGGAGCAGAACCCAGGAAAACCAGGCTTTGGACACACTAAGACACTGCAAAGCTTTTCCCATGGCTGTGGCTGCTCCAGATATTTGTTTAATCCTAGGAATACACATAACAACATCCTGGAATTGGTGGTTCAAGGGGATTTGTGTTCATTTTCCTGCCTGGACCCGAACAGGTGCTGGGGCTGTGCTGAGACACCTCAGTGCCACGATCCCGCCAGGGCAGAGGGTTCTGATGTGTCCTGAGACTGCCCAGACCTGATTAGGAAGGAAAGATTTTGCCACCAGTCTGGGCAGAAACAAAATCTTGGTTGTGGACCTGTTTGGGTTTGCAGTGAAAAGCAGAATTTGCAAAGCTTGTATTTAGCAGAGAATATTGTAGCCAAAGAGGAAAAATGAAAAAAAGTCCACAAAAAGCCACAAAACCTCCCAAAAACCCCTCACAGACCTTGGCCACTGCTCTGCCTCCCCTATTAGGTAATGAGTGTTGATGAAGGGATGGAACTGGCTCCAGTTTGCCGTGGTGGGTGAAAATTCCATGCCAGGAGGAGACTGGAAAAACTAAATAGGAATAGAGGTTGTGCTTTGAAAAACCTCTGGGGTGACCCTCAGCAGTGCTGGAGGAGGGATGGCAGCGGGGGATCAATTCCTGAGGGGAAGGACTCCTCACTCCAGCTTGCAAAAGCCAAGGATCAAGTCTCCCAGGCTCTGGAATTCAGGCACAATGAGGATTCAAGGGATTCCCAAGGAATGGAAGGAAAAACTTTTACCCTAGAAGAAGAAAACAACACAGGTGGGAGGGACGTGTCCCGTGTGTTCCACGTCTTCCAACCCAACCCATCCCACGATCCATGGCTCTAGTCCCCTTTGCTCTGCACGAGTCAAAGGCAAGCCAGGAAAATTAACAGGAGGAGAAGACTCTGGGTGAATTGCAATTAATGTTGTGGTGAAGCTGTTGCCAGAGCGCTTCCAGCAGCGCTCCCGGTCCCTGCCTCATCAGGAGCAATCCCTGGAGTACACAGCAGCTCCTCATTGGAAAGAACAAGTTTTTACTGTTACCTGAGAAAAACTGGAAGTGAAAACAGCCTCTTGACAGAAACCATCAGGACAGACCAGAAAAAACCCCCAAAACCTGAAGCGGGAAGATGAGAAAAATGTCAGTGCTCGTAATGATGTTAATTAGGAGGTAAATGAATGTTGACATTTGAGAGCTGAGCTGAAAGGATCAGACGTGTGAAGGTGTGGAGGATCTGTGTGGAGTCTGATGGAGGGAGAAGCTGAAATGTCTGAAGGATTCCCATTCCAGCGCGAGCAGAAGAAAGGAGAAGGTTCAGCATTGTCTCTGTGGCTTCTCATAATGACACGGGGCGAATCCAGCTTTTAAAAGCTTCGTCTCTCGGACTCTGCCCTCTGATTTGGGATGGCAGGAAAAGGTCTCAGCACAGGGATGGGGCCTTAAAAGTCCCAAGGTGAATAGGAAGTAGTTTCTTTTATAATCTGGTGCTATTGTGGTAGATTTTTGCATTTATTACAGGTACAGGTGCTCTCAGGTGTGTAAAGCTGAGCTCAGAGGCTCTGGCTGAGTCCCAGCGGGTCCCTCTGTAGCTCAGGGGTGCTCCCTTCAGCTCAGTCTGGGTGCCTGAGCTGCTTTCGTGGTGTGTGCTGTGGTTTTTCCTCGTGCAGAGCAAAGGGGACTAGAGCCATGGAATCGTGGAATGGGTTGGGTTGGAAGACGTGGAACACACGGGACACGTCCCTCCCACCTGTGTTGTTTTCTTCTTTTAGGATAAAAGCTTTTCCTTCCATTCCTTGGGAATCCCTTGAATCCTCATTGTGCCTGAATTCCAGAGCCTGGGAGACTTGATCCTTGGCTTTTGCAAGCTGGAGTGAGGAGTCCTTCCCCTCAGGAATTGATCCCCCGCTGCCATCCCTCCTCCAGCACTGCTGAGGGTCACCCCAGAGGTTTTTCAAAGTACAACCTCTATTCCTGTTTTTTTTTTCCAGTCTCCTTCTCCCTGCCATGCAGACAGGGATCAGGGAGGTCTCTGCCCTGGGAAGTGGGGTTGGCTCAGCAGGCATTTCCCAGCTTTAGGGCCTTGTGCTTCCAGATTCTCCCGGGAATGCTGCAATGCACCAGGAGAATCATCTCCCTGGAGGTGCCTTGCCCTTGCCCTGCTCACTCCGTCCTCAAACCCCATTTATCCCCTTTGCAGTGTGGATTTTATGCTCCCAACTCCCTCCTTTTCCCCCTTTATTGTCCTGATGGGGAAGCAAAGGGGAGGGAGGGGAATGGTCCCTCCCATGCTGCTGAAAGCTGCACGCCATAAACTCTTTACCTTCCCTACGATTCACACCGTGTTGCCTTTTATTCCTGACCCTTTGTAATGTGAGTAGTTACTCCCGTTTCCCACTTTAATGCAATTACACCACACTTCTCCTTCCCCAAATCCCAGGAAGCTGCCCAGCCTGCTCAGCCATTACACGGCATTAAATGGAGTAATTGCAAGATGAGGTTCCTTGGGCCGGGCCATAAAGAAATGCCATTAGAGAGGAACTGCAGGAGAGCGCCCGGAGAATCAGGCTTTGAGGTTGAAAGCTCTGCAGGCACATTTTTATTGTTACTGACCACCCCAGAGCCTCTGGGAGAAGGGAGCCAAGGGCATTCCTGGGGTTTTTGTCCTCTGAGAGTGGAGTGAAGGCAGGGGTGGCTTCACACAGGGCGGGTGGGATCAACTGGGCTGTAGGTTGTTGTCTTCAGTGAGAATTAAAAATGTAATTGTCAGCCCTGTGAGGCACAGCTGGAGTGTTTGTCCAGCTCTGGATCCTCAGCACAGCAGGGACAGGGAGCTCCTGGAGCACTGGGGAGATGAGGAAGGGCCTGGAGCATCTCCCTGCCCAGGGAAGGCTGAGGGAGCTGGGGCTGCTCAGCCTCGAGAGGAGCCCCAGCTGAGAGGGGCCCTCAGTCCCTGGGTGTCCCTGGGTGTCCCTGGGTGTCCCTGGGTGTCCCTGGGTGCAGGGAGGGTCAGAGCAGGGCCCAGGCTCTGCTCCCAGGGCCCAGCAGTGGCACCAGAGCCACGGGCAGGGACTGAGCCCAGGGAGCTCCACCTGGACACGAGGAAGAACTTTACTGTGGGCACTGGAACAGAGCCCAGAGAGGGGCTGGAGTCTCCTCACTGGGATATTCCAGAGCCCTCTGGACTCAATCCTGTGCCCTGTGCTCTGGGATGGCCCTGAGGTGGGACCAGATGAGCCTCTGTGGTCCCCTAAACCTGACCCACTCTGGGGTTTTGGGATTCATCCCCCCCAAACGCGTTTATTTGGCTGATCCCAGGTGAAGGTGTTCCAAAGCTCTGTCTGTATTTCATTCATGAGGAGATCGTTTTACGGCCTTCCCTGATGGTGTCACCAAGGCCATCACCTTGCCAGGTCCCAGGTGGCTCATGGCTGTCCCTGTTCCCTCTCTGGGCTGGGGATGTAAAACTCCTGGCTGCGCTGATGTGCGTGGAAGTGAAGCGATCCCTCCCTGTATCCTCAGGACGTGGTGCTCCCAGCACTTGGACCTTGTCACCAACATCCCTCTGCTTCATCCTGAGCCTCCCCTCCCGCGGAGCTGGGCTCTGGTGGCATCCCCAGAGCACGGGGGGGACATAAAGGACAGGCAGAGCCACCTGTGAGCGAGGGCAGGGGACGCTGGAGCTGATAAGGAGGTGACTGGGGAGGAATGACTCGAAATGCTGCATGTAAATGTGGGAGTGCTGCGAGTCCCCAGATAAGATGCGGGCGGGTGAGATAACAAAGGTTCAGGGAGGGCTGATCCCGGGAATGCTTCCTGATAGCGGCTGTGTTCGGATGGAATTCGCTGCCTGCTTTGCCTTGATAGGGAGGTGACCTCCCTCTGCTGCCCGCCGGGGTTTGGGGTTGGTATCTGGGTAATATTTGTCAACAGAACAGACCAAACAGTGCCTTGATCTCTGTTCTAACGCACCTGCTGTTCGTTCCGGGGATTTTCAGGAGAGAGGCAGCGAGGGGAGGGTGTGTAATTTAATCTGCTGGCTGTAAAAATCCATTTCTGCTTGTACTTGTTGATAATTTAACTGTGACACAGCAAATATGAAATGACTCGAGTGCACTTTGATAGAGCTGTTGTAATGAGGGGTGATCTGTACCCACAGGTACAGGGTGGTGCTCACAGTTTGATGGACAACTGGCACAATTGGGGGTTTTTCTCATTTTTTTTGTGTTGATTGTCCTCCAGATATTAACAGGATTTTTTTACTACTGCCCTCTCTGCAGTATCTTCACCCGCAGTTGTCCAGGGCTCCATAAAATAACCATTTTTGTTTGAACTAAAGAAAAACTGACTGGAGGAGAAAGACCAGGTTTGGATCAGGGTGGATTTGTTCCAAGGAACTCCAAGAGCAGGGCAGGATCTCCTGTAAAATGAACATTTTGTGTGGTCACCAGCAGGTTACAGATGAAATCCTTGCATACAGAAGGAGATGTAGGAGTGTTGATTTTAGAAAAAGAACAGAAATTATCCCTTGGAGCGAAACCAAAGCTGTCAGTCCTGACTGGTTTTGTCTGTCTGGGGAGATGAGTGCCTTGAGTACCTGTCTGGGAGGGCTGAAAATAGACAGTGAGGGGTTTGGGATGTAGGAGAATCGCAGCCTGCAGAGGCTGGGGGTGTGTGCTGGGAGTGGTTTTGCTGTAATCCAGGGAAAGCTGCCTGGTGGCTGACCCGAAGGAATATTTCCAGGAGCTGTGGGTGCTGTGAGATGCTCAGAGGAGGTTGTGGCCATCAGCTGCTGCTGGCTCTTGTCCCTGAGGTGCCACAGGCAGGACCCAGCCAGGAGCAGGTGCTGCAGGCACTGCAGTAATTTGGAATTCTCACATTTTCCCACATTTTCCTGCCCTGGAGGAGATCTTGCTGCTCTTCTGGAATCCCAGCGCCATCCCAGCACCAGGTCTGGGCACTCCATCGAACCCTTTTCCCCCCCACATCCTTGGGAACACTGGATTCCCAGTGGAATTCCACTGAAGAGCTCTGGGGCACTCAGGGCTGTTCAGAGTTCATAATTTTCAATTCTCATTAAGGATGATGTAATTAATTCAGACATAAGGCAGCATTGAGTCAACCTTCACACGTGTCCTGTGAAACTCTCAGCCATTCAGAGGATCCTGGAATGGTTTGGGTGGGAAGGGACCTCAAAGCTCATCCCATCCCACCCCCCGCCATGGGCAGGGACACCTTCCACTATCCCAGGTTGCTCCAAGTCCTTTCTGAGCTGTCCTGGGACACTCCCAGGGATGGGGCAGCCTGTGCTGTGTCCCAGGACTGCACTGGAAGGAGCAGCAGATGAGGAATGGGGAATGGCAGTCTGGAAGCAGATGAGGAATGGGGAATGGGAGAATGGAAGCAGCTGGTGGATATGTCAGTCCCTGCCTTGCCCCAGTTGTCCTGCCTGTCTCCAGTGATTGGTTGTGCTCAGGGACAGGTTTCCAGAAGGTTCTGTTGGTGGCCTGTGCGTGTCTGTCCAGCAGAGAGGTGCAGACAGAGCCACGCTGTCCCTACGATCCCACGCCCAGGATGCTCCTCCCCAAAGCCCTTTCCCGGTGTTCCTGGCTGTGCTGGATTCAGCCCCAGCTCCTGGGCCAGCCTGGCACGTCAGGAATGCAGCACTCGGCTCTGTGAGTCCTTTATTGCTGGAAGACTTCGGGAAGAAGAGCGGCTCTGGTTCTCCCAGACAGGGAGCAGCTGTTCCTGGCAGAGGCTGCCCTGGGATTTGTGCCAGTGAAATCTCTCCCCTCCTGTGTCCAACTCCACAGCAGACACCGGCTCATCCCACTGATACCCAGCAGACAGCGTGGAACAGCCGGAATGAACAAATCCTGCTGCCTCCTCACAGCTTTGGGCTGAGCAGAGCATTTCAGAGACCTCCCCAGGACTCGGGGAGCTGGGCTGGGCATTCTGGATGTGAAATCAGCCCTCAGATTCACGGGTTTTTGTTTGCTCAATCCATCTGTGTGACCTTGGCTGATTCTCCGCCTTCTTCCCATGTTTTGCCAGTGGCAGGTGGAAGTTTTTTGGGATTTGGCAGGCTGTGTCCTCGTGGCCTGTCTGGGGTGTGAAATTGGAATTGTTCACAGTGCGGAGATTTTAATGAGCATTTCCTAAAGGCCAGAGTGCATCAGGCAGTGAGGGGAGCTTTTGTCTCAGTAGGAAACAAGCAGCGCTGGGAACTTGATAAACCCACCTGGGAATTCCTGGCTGGCTGAAGGTGGGAGGCACAGGGGCAGCTGGAATTTAAAATGAGGTTTTTTCCCTTTCCTGAGAGCTTTCACCCAGGGAATCCCTGCAGGAGTTACTGCTGAGTGGGTGCCGGAATGTTTGGATGGACACAGGAGCCCTCACTTTGCTGCTGAGAAGGGGCCACTTGGTCCTCAGAAATAACAATTGATTCTCTTGTGGCGAATTCCGGGAATTCTCTGAGCAGCAAACACTCTTGAAAATTGATTTTTCTAAAGAATTCACCCAAAATGATAAGGCCAGGCCTGTTTTATGCTCCCCTGCTTGAGTTATTCAGTTGCTTCCTAAGTAAATAAGACGCTGCAAACAGCTTTTCACAACTCCTTTCATGGCAGGAAGAGCCAAAGCTGGGTTGGAAAGGATGAGTTGGGAAAGGAGTAAAGGAAGAAAAACGAAGTTTTATTTCTCTCATAGCTTCATTGAGTGGAAGTTACTGAAAAGCACTTTTCTTGTCCCTGCTGCTGTTAAATTAAAGCTCCAGCATGAGTTTATCAGGGAATGAAATCTCAGAGCTTCCCGGAGGCTTTAAGCAGGTGACTCCTTTTTTTTTCCTCCCTGAAGAGTCATTGAGGACAAGGTGGAATTTGGGGCAGAAATAAGAAATTTAGCTGAACAATTTGTTGCTTTAGCTGGTGGCTGGCACCTCTCACAGGGCTCCCACACCCTGGCAAAGGAAGGATTTATTGCTGTGCAGGTCTCCCGTGGAATAATGTGGTGTAAAATGACAATGTCAGAGCAAGTTAAGGATCTGCTTCGTTCTGAGAGACTTCCCTGCAATAATCCCGAGTATTAAACTTCTGGAGACGCTGCAGGAATTACCACAGGGACCATTCTGAGCAAACGACTGCTCCTTCAACATCATCATTACCCAGGCTTTGCTCCCTCATAAAAATTCCTCTCGGTGATCCCAGATAATCTTTTGTGTTGCCTGTCTTTTATTTTTCAGTGTAAATCAGCAGCAACGCTGCCCTTTGAAGGGAGGGAAGGAGCTCTGAGCACCCTGGTCTGGTGGAAGGTGTCCCTGGATCCAGGGGAAGGATTGGATAATCCTTAAGGTCCTTCCAACCAAAGCGTGCTGGGATTCTGTGAAAAGATTTGATTTTTGTGAGGACAGGATTGATGCAGGGGTTTGGAGGAGGAGGAGGGAGCTGGGGTGGGAGAAGCCTTCGTGCCTGGTGCTGTCTGGAGTTGAGAGGGGTCAGAGACAACCTGGAAGTGCTGATGCAGTTGGTGACATCAGTAAATTGTGACATGTTCACCTGTAACTCCTCCAGTCCCTGCTCTCTGGGTAAATGCAGGACCTGGCACAAAAACCGAGACGGGGACAGGAATATTTCCCGTGCTGTACAAAAGGCAGGAAGCACAAATAAACCAGCATGTGGAGATGACTTTTCCAGAGCAAGGTGTGACCCCAGGCATGTCTAGACTGTGCAGCAGATTGTAGCTGAGCAGAGGCCCCAGCCCCGCGCTCGGGGCCATCCCGGCTGTGTCACCTTGGCCGCGTCCCCTCGGTGCCGCGGGGGATCCGGCGCTGAGCTCTGTGTGGGACACAGAGATCCCTGCTGGGCTGCCCGGGAGCATTCACTGCTCCCAGGCTGCTTTTCTGGGAACGGTGCCCAGCTTTTGTTTCATTCCTGCCCAATCCCAAGCACCTTGCTCGGAGGAGAGCAGGATCAGAAATTAAAAAGGTAAACGCGGTCCTTGTTGGAGACAATCTTTATCTTTATGGATCTTTTCCTCCTCCCTTCTGCTCCTTTTGAATCTGACCCAATTAACGCTGGATTTCCTGCCTTTTGTAGCTCCGGCTCAGAGCTGTCCCAATATTTGATCTCCCTCTCTCTTTTTCTGGAGTTACAACATCCAGGACATGGATATTTGGGGAATCTTCAGGGAGGCCTCATTTACTTGGATGACCTTGGAGAGGAATGGAATGATTTCTTTGCCTCCCACTGCCCCTGCAGCCACCTCGGGGGCTTTAATTATTAATGGTGTATCCTGGAGCCATCAGCACTTTGGATGGGAAGGTGCAGCAGGGATTCCCGTGCCGTGTCCCAGGATTGTGTGGATGCAGTTCCATGTGCACGTTCCTGCTGTGTTCATCGTGGCTCTGTCCTGTACCTGTGTCATTGTGCTCCTGGCAGGGACACCTTCACTGCTGCTGGAATATTTTTCCATTGATTTTTTCCAGTTAAATGATGCCTTTTTTTGAGGGGCTTGTGGTGGAAAAGCTGAATCCTGGCTCTGGAAATCCCAGAGCCTGGGCTGGCTGGGAGAACACCTTCTCCGAGGTGCTGGGAACTGAGCAGAGAGTGGAAAGAACAGAGCAGGTCTGACCCTGGAATGGGAATCTTGTCCTGGTTTTCCTGACTTTCCTTGCTTGGCCTAAATGGGGGGTTATTTCTGTTAGATACTGATCAGATAACCCTGAATCTGGAGATAATGAATTGGTTCGTTTGGGGGATTTGGGAGCAGCCCAGGTGTGTCCTCTGCCACCTGAGGTGGGATCACCCAGTCCAGGCCTGGTGCCTAGAGAAGGGAGGACTTATTTCCCAGGATTTTAATCCTGGAATATCCTGAACTGGAAGGGACCCACAAGGATCATCAATTCAACCCTGGCCCTGCACAGACAATCCCCCCGTGTCCCAGTTGTCTGAATGTTTCAGTTGCCTGCAGTATGGAATATCTTCATCCTTTCCAGACTTGAGACAGAAAATAACCCCAAATCCTCCCCCAGCACCATCCCCTTGGGTGTTCTCCTCCTGCCTGAAGAGTGCAGCAGAACAAAGCCAGCTTTAGCCCACTTTTTAGGGCAAAGTTTCTTTGGAAATCCGGCAGTGGAGATGCCGAAACAAGGCCCTGCCACTCACTCGGTGGTGAGGATGGTGAGATTGGCTCTGAACTGTTCCCCTGCTCATGGCCCTGCTTTCATCTCACCTCCCTGCCCTCCTGATTTCAAGGACATTGTTATCCTGAATATATTTCCCCGGGGATTCCACGGAAGGAATTTCTGTGCAATTCCCTGTCTGAGGACGGGCTCTCGTGTCTTTACTGCAGAACTGATCGTTTCTAAAGCTGAAGTTGTGGCAGCTTGAGCTTGGCACAGAGGGAATTCCTGGGACTGGAGGAGCCATTCCAGAGGCTGATGGCGAAGGACAAACTTCCCATGCTGCTGCTGGGGAGGAGCAGGAGGAGTTTGGGGTGGGGCAGTGCCGTGTTTGATGTGAGAGGGAGATTTTAGGGCCGTGAGGGGATTCTTGGGGTGTTTCTTCCCCTCTTGCCCCCATTTCTTCTGGCACAAGGAAAAGAGGGGGTGGGAACAACTTTTTTCCTCAATGGAAAGGGTTCTGCTCATTAATTCTGAATGGAAACTGGAGAAACTTGCAGGAGTTTGGAGGATGTGGTGACGTGACAAAACTCAGCTGGTGTCCTGGGGCCCTTCTCATCCATCTTCCTTCCACGAAGGAAGAACTCAGGACAACCTTTTTCCTTAATATCTATATTCAAAAATGGGAGAAAAAACCCCATCCTGATTTCCACAAACCCGTCCAAGCTCCCCAGACTGGGGTTTTCAGCCAGCATTGTGTTGTTTGCTGATGGGATCTCCACAGCTCTCCAGCAGCTGTGGCTCGTGGTGGCCACGCCAGCTGTGGGTAACCCCAAGCTTGGACACAAATTCCCAGAAAAGCAGCAAACAAGTTCTGGGGAAGCAAATTGCCAGGGAGAGGAATGGAAAGGCTGATGGAGGCAGATTCAGGCACCACAGGAATGCGGGGCTGGAGCAGGGAGGGAGGGAAGCGACTTTTCCTTGATGGGAGCCGGAGGTGGGAACAGGACGCAATTCCATGGCTTCACAGGGGGTTGGAGGCGATGGAAGAAGCATCTGGAGGACCAGGGTGGATCCCTGTTGAGTAGGGATGGAGAGGGAAAAGGGATTTGTGATGCTTTGGAGGCTTCAGTCGGGCCACAAAGTGCACGGCAGCACTGCCTTAAAATGTTCAGGGCCTAAAGGGGCTCCAGGAGAGCAGGAGAGGGGCTTGGGACAAGGGATGGAGGGGCAGGATGAGGGGGAATGGCTTCAAAGTGGAAAAGGGGAGATTTGGGTGGGATATTGGGAAGAAATTCATCCCTGTGAGAGCGGTGAGGGGCTGGAATGGAATTCCCAGAGCAGCTGTGGCTGCCCCATGCCTGGGAGTGTCCAAGGCCAGGTTGGATGGGGCCTGGAGCAACCGGGGATAGTGGGAGGTGTCCCTGGAAGGTGGAATGGATGAGCTTTAAGGTCCTTCCAACCCCAGCCATTCCACAATTCCCTGCTGCTGCACTCCTTGTGGAGAGGCCACCACACAGAGCAGGAGCCTTTCTTAAAGAATTTCTCGTGGCTTTGGCCTGGAGATCGGGACTGAGCGGATTCTGGGGATTTGGCTGGAAGCCACTGCTCAGCTTTCCCTCAGCCGTGGCCGTGGTGCGAAATTCGGATCTGGAGTAAACAAGCAGATGGTTCCACCGAGCTCTTTGCAAGGGGAATTCTGCTCCCAAACCCAGCTACAGCTGGAAGTGACAGAGTAAAACAGCCCTGACACTGAGAGTTCAAATTGCTCTGTCTGTGGAAACTTGGGAATGTGGGTTCTTCATGCAAATACCCACAAGTGGTGGAGTCTTCCCATCTTTCTGTCCCCAGGCAGGAATTTTTCGTGGTCTGAGCACAGGAGAGCTCCCGGCACGGTCAGAGCTCAGCACCAGGTCAGGAATCCGGGTGGGCTGTGGGTGTTGCCATCGCTCCAGCTTCATAAATCAACTAAAATAAATAAAAGTAAAATAAATACAAGCTTCAGCCTGTTCTGAGGTGGAGGAGGTGGTGGGAGGACAGGACATGCTGTTGCTGTCATCAGTCGGAGCCTGTGCTGGAGGAACTGGTGGCAATGGTCAGGGACTGGATTAGTCCAGGCTTTTGCCTGCAGGCAGCACCATTAGGCCTGGCTTACACCTGTCCCCGGGGCTTTGTCACCTCCCCTGGTCACAGCCCCTCAGCTGTAAAAGGGAGGCAGAAACTCTGTGCCCCCAAAGGGGGGTTTCAGCATTTGGGGGACTTGGGGCCGTTATTTATCATCAGCGTGGAGCTGATCGTAAAACTCCGATGACATTCCCATCCCACGGTGCCAGAGGTGAGCCAGAAAATCACTCCTTGCTCCGGAGAACTCCCAGGTTCTGCTCTCCTTCTTCCCGAGGCTGCTTTGCATTCCCTTGTCGTTCCTACAGCTGCGACTGCTGGAATTCGAGCAGGTTTTTCATGGAGCTGCCAGGAATCCGAGTTGCACTTCCCAAATCTTGTTTTCTCCCGGTCTCTGTGACGT